>NC_052048.2:154429154-154736995 GCF_903992535.2 Arvicola amphibius
GATTGTTGTACTTTAGCACATGCCTTCTATATATTGATTGAAATGATTATGCAATTTCTGTGCTTATTTATGTATTAATTATACTTATTGTTTTGTATTTTACATATGTTGAACTAACCTTGTATTCCTAGAGTGAAACCAAGTTAGTTATGGTTATAGTATATGATCTTCTTAAATTCTTAAATTCTAAAATTTTCCAAAAATTGTATTAAGAATTTCTATATCTAAGTTCATCAGGAAAATATGTCTATATGTTTCATTTTTTCTTGTATCTTTATCTAATTTTGATATCAAAGCAATGCTACCTTAGTAAATCAGGTTGGTAGTGTTCTTTCCCCCTGTTTTACAGAGTGTTAGCTTGTTTTAGACTTCTTATACTTGGTAATTTTTTTTGCCCTTCATTTGACTTTCAGTCTGTGAGATATTTCTTGGAGACAAAGAGTATATATGGATCTAGTTTATAATTGAATCAGCCATCTTGTATTCAGCTATCAGTCAGTTCAGGCCATTTACTAATTTATGCAATTTTGTTGCTTTCTTTTCTTTTTTTTTTCCTGGTTAGTGATTTTTTTTTTGAAATTTTTATTTTATTTATTTTTTTAAAAGAAAACAACTATCTTTTTCATTTTACATACTAATTCCATTTCCCACTTGCTCCCTCATCACTTCCCATTCCCTCTACCTACCCTCCCACCCACACCCCCATCCACTCCTCAGAAGAGGGTAAGGCACAATGCTTTGGGGAAGGTCCAAGGCCCTGCCTAATATAAATAGGCTGAGCAAGGTATACTCAAGAGAATGGGTTCCAAAAAAGCCAGTAAAATCAGTAGGGATAAATCCCAGTGCCACAGCCAGTGACCCCTGGTGTGAGAAGTCCTTCTATATATGTATTATTTTTATTGGTTAATGAATAAAGAAGCTTCTGTGGCCTGTGATAGGGCAGTATAGAGCTAGGCAGCAAAAACTAAACTGAATTCTGGAAGAAAGAAGGCAGAGTCACAGGAAGCCATGGAGCTGCCAAAGGAGAAAGATGAGGTGCTAGCTGGAATTTTGCTGATAGGCCATGACCTTGTGGGTATGCAAAAATAATAGAAATGGGTTAGTTTAGGATGTAAGAGCTAGCTAATAAGAAGCTAGAGATAATAGGCTAAGCAGTGATTTAGTTAATACAGTTTCTGGATGATTGTTTAGAGTTAGGGTTGTCAGAGAACAAATGAGCAACATTCCAACAACAATTTAGCATGCCAACATTGTCCACTATATCCACGTAAAACCCGAAAAAGCTTAAAAAGGAATTTTAGACACAAAAGAAGAGAGTTGAGCATGGCCTTTTGGTATTAGCATTTTCTTGGATGGGCTCTTTTTGCTAGAAGCAAGCAGAGATATTATTCTTGTAAAAGAAGGCTTCCTGACTGAGCTGTAGCAGCAAAAACTGCACGGTTTCTTTAAGAAGGCTTCATGGATCACCAGCACGAATGACTCTGACTGTTTTGGGAAGTCCAGGTACAGAGCATTTAAGTGGGGTCTGTGAGCAGAGTGCTATAACTTCCTTAAGGGCAACGTGACCCACTGTGTGCCAAAAAATGGGAAAATGTGCATGACTCTCAGGTGTAGTGAACATGCCTCTGCCATGTTGTCCCTATTCATGCCCACTTAGCATTAAAAAAAAAGCACTTCTGGTCAGAAAATAATTAAATAATTACAGATACATAATAAAGACAGATTCAGATGAAAAAAAGACCTCTCAATGAGTCACAGTGTTAGATAAATGTATATAGGCTTGGGAGAGAGAAGAAAAAGAGTATAGAGAGTTATAAAAAGAAGTAAATTATTTTTTAAAAAATAAAACAAAGTCTTTATATACACAGAGTACAGGCAATCATACATTAAAAGGAGTAAGGAAAAATAAGCCACATAAAGATGGAATATACACAAAGTGTCTGGATTATGTATATTATTGTGTTTTCTTTGAATTTTTTGTTGGGGGAGGCCACTCGTTTTTTTCCTAGTCACCCAAACTCCCAAAATAATTAGACATAAACTATATTATTTGCAATACTATTTGGCCAATCACTTAAGCATATTGCTAGCTAGCTCTTATATCTTTGATTATCATAATCCTGAATTTTCTTTGGATCTCTATAAGATTATCATTGCCCAATACTTTCAATCAGCAGAAAGTAGTCTATAAAACTATGCCCACATTCCCCCCCAAAATGAATTATGGATGTTTGTCTTTGTTTAGAGTGTTGGTTACAAGTTGCTATAGATAATGATCAGGAAAAAGCTAAACAAAGGAGATTAGATTCAGAGTTCTTGTTTTGAAATGAAAAAAGGGGAAATGTTGTGGGATAATGCTCTTACACACTATAAAGATTTGTCATTCACATTGGTTTAATAAAACACTGATTGGCCAGTTGCCAGGTAACAAGTATAGGTGGGGAAACCAGACTAGTTGAATTCTAAAAAGAGGACATACAGTGAGTCAATCACCAGGCAGATACAGAGTGACTGGGTATACCTGCAAATGTTTTTTTCTTAATTAAATTAAAAAGAAAAATAGTTTCTCACTATTCAGAGTGAGAAAGTTAGCAATATCTCATCTTTGCCAAAAGGAAACATTGTTAGTCAGTGATTGTATTCACTCTATGGGATATGGTAACAGCCCATTATGTTCTCAGTTGTCTTCTCTCACTAGCCAAAAACATTGTTTATCTTTTCATGTTTTTATTGATATTCACATTTCCCTGATGTGAAATGAAATATTGAAAATATATTGTCCATTCTTACTGTGTTGTTTACATTATTGTTATTTATATATAGAAGTTATATATATGTGTGTGTTTGTGTGTGTGTGTGTCTGTGTGTATCACTTGAATTCAGGACCTATTATACATAAAGTGCAAACAATTTTTCTCAATCTATGACTTGATTTGATTTTTTAATAATAAATAATAATTTGTGATGATGTTTTAATTTTTGCTAAAGTCCAGTTTAGAAATATGTTCACTTATTATTGTTTGTTCATTTACTATTATTTATTTTTTAATTTAATTAAATATTCATTTCTCATCTTAACCACAGTCTCCCCTTGTTCCACTCCTCCTAGCTTGTCCTGACTTCTCCTCTCCCCTAGATTTAATCCACCTCCATTTCCTTTCAAAAAAAAGCAGGCCTTTAAGAAAGACAACCAAATAGGAAAAAACAAGAAACAGTAAGACAAGTCAAAATACTCATATCAAGGCTAAACAAGGCAACCTGATACAAAGAAAAGAGTCCAAAGTTCAGGCTAAATAATTAGAAACACAACTGCTCTCACTATTAGGAGTCCCACAAGATCACCAAGCTAACAGCTATAAAATATATGCAGAAGACCTGGTGCAGACCCATGAAGACCATGTGTTTCCCACTTCAGTTTCTGTGAACCCATATGAACCCTGCTTAGTTGATTTAGTGTTCCATGTTCTCCTGGATTTTTCCACCCCGTCTGACTCCTACAATCTTTCCTCCCCCTCTTCTGAGGGTTTCCTGGACCTCCCAGGGCTGATGCAGACCTCCAATTTAGACTCTGCATAGCATGGCTTTGTTTCTTGCAATAGCTCCCATCTGGTGCTAGAGGATGCCTTTCTATTGACAACTAGACAAGGCACAGATCTATGAGTATAACAGAATATCATTAAGAATAATTTCATTGATGATTGTTTTGACCAGTTGTATTTGGTTCTATCTTAAGTATCTTGGCTCTTCAGGCAGGTAAGGCATGGGGTCTCTGTCATGACAAGGCCTCAATTTAATTGAAACATTAGTTGGATGCCACCATTGGCCCAGCAAGTTTTGCAGGCAGGGTTAATTGAAGGTGAAGAGTTTTATGGCTAGGTTAGTGCCCAGATTTCTCTTCCGATAGGCTACAGAGTACTTTCTTGTGCCAAGGAGACTAGACTACATGGTTACAGGTGCCATGCAGGCCCTCTGGATCTCGCTGTGTCCAATGAGTTGTGTGGATGTTGTCCTCAGCAATGGAACGTGCTGTCAAGTTTCAGAGGGCAACTTTCTGTCCTAACATCTGACAGAGCTGTTTAGGGATCTCCATAACACCCCATCTTGCAACCTAATCCCACGTCTAGAAGACTTGCCTGGCTACAAAAGGTGGGCAGTACAGACTTTGTATCCTTCATGTGATGGTTATTATTGGTTGTCAGCTTGACTATAAGTGGAATGAACTACAGTCCAGAAATGAAAGCCACACTTGTGATCCAGATTTTAAATCAAGAAGACAACATTCCTTTAATCCTGATCTTGAGGCGAGAAGATACATGGCTTTAATCCAGATCCTGAGGCTGGAAGGCACACCTTTAATCTGGGTCACAGCTTCTGTTGGAAGGGTATATAAGGAGAAGGGAAGAAGGAGAGATTTGGTCTTTGCCTGTTGGCCCTCACCTTGTCAGCACATTCATTCCTTCTTAGAGGTCCTAGCAGAGCAGCTGAGACACCCAGCCTTGTGAGACTAAGCAGCTACTAGATTCTTGGACTTTCCATTTATACCTAGCCTTTGCTGGACTGCAGGCTGTATGTCACTCCAATAAATTCCCTTATATAAAGAGAGGATCATTCCATAAGTTCTGTGACTCCAGAGAACTCTAACTAATCCTAGAAGTCCTCATTAGGGTCACCCTCATATATTCGAGGAAGTTTCTACTGCACTAGGTTTCCACACCACCTTCAAAGTTCCCCAGTTCCAACTGTCCCTCCCCATACTGTCTCCCCCCATTCCCACCATCTGATCCTTCCCTCCCCCTTCTCCACCTACCTCCAGTCCACCTGCAGAATCTATTCTATTTCCCTTTCCAGAGAGGCCCATACCACTCCTGCTAGAGCTCTTCTCTTTACCTAACCTCTCAGGGATTGTGAATTGTAGCTTGATTATCATTTCCTTAATAGCTAATATTCACTTATAAATGAGTACATACCCATCATTGTCTTTCTGGGTCTGGATTACATCACTCAAGATGATTTTTTTCTAGTTCCATCCATTTGTCCCCAAATTTTTTGATGTAATTTTTTAAACAACTGAGTAATACTCCATTGTGTAAATGTACTGCATTTTAAAAATCACTTCTTCAGTTGAGGGACATCTGAGTTATTTTCACTTTCTGGCTATTGTGAATAAAGCTGGACTGAACATAGGTGAGCAACTGTCCTTGTGGTTGAATGGAGCATCCTTTGGGTATATGCCCAGGAGTGGTATAGCTAGATCTTGAGTTAGATGGATTCCCAATTTTATGAGAAACTGCCATATTGGTTTTCATAGTAGCATAGTTTGCATTCCCACCAGCAGTGGAAGAGGGTTCCTCTTGCTCCACATCCTCACCATCATGAGCTGTCACTTGTGTTAATGATCTTAGCTGTTCTGACAGGTGTAAGATAGAATCTCAAAGTAATTTTAATTTGCATTTCCCTGGTGGTTAAGAATGCTGAACATTTCTTTAAGATTGTCTTGGTCATTTGAGATTTCCCTGTTGAGAATTATCTGCTTAAATCTGTATCTTAGGGCTTCTTTGAATTTTTCTTCCTTTTCTGGTTTTGTTTGTTTGTTTGTTTGTTTGTTTGTTTTTTTGCTTTGGAGCCTATCCATCCTGAAACTCACTCTGTAGACCAGGCTGACCTCAAAATCACAGAGATTCACCTGTCTTTGCCTCCCTAGTGCTGGTATTAAAAGCATGTGCCACCACCACCCAACAGATTATTAGGTTTTTGATATCTAATTTCTTGTGTTCTTTAATTTCTTGTGTTCCTTAAATATTTTGGATATTAGGCCTCTATCAAGAGTGAAACTGGTAAAAATAATTTGCTTATTCTGTAGCCTACCTCTTTGTCTGATTAATGGAGTCCTTTGCTATGCAGAAGCTTTTTAGTTTTATGAGGTCCCATGTATTAATTGTTGATCCTAGTGTCTGTGCTACCAGTGTTCAGGAAGTTGTGTCCTGGGCCAGGGCAGTCAAGGCTATTTCCCATTTTCTCTTCTATCACATTCAGTGTATCTGGTTTTATGTTGTGATCTCTGAACCACTTGAACTTGAGTTTTGTGCAAGTAGATAAGTGTGGATCTCTTTACCTTCTTCAAAATGCAGCCATCTAACTTGGCCAGCACAATTTGTTGAAGATGCTTTCTTTTTCCTAGTGTGTATTCCTGGCATCTTATCAAAATTCAGGTGTCCATTGGTGTGTGGCTTTATGTATGGATCTTCAGTTCAGTTCCATTGATCAACAAGCTGGCTTTCATGCCATTAACATGTGGATTTTATTACTATAGCTCTGTAGTACAATTTTAAATCAAGTATGATGATACCTCCAAGAGTTCTTTTATTGTTCAGGATTGTTTTAGCCATTCTGGGTGTTTTGTTTGTTTATACAAAATTGAGAATTATCCTATCAAGGTCTGTAAAAAATTATGTTGGAATTTTGATGGATATTGTGTTGAATCTATAGATTGCTTTTGGTAGAATGACCATATTTTTACCATGTAAATACTATGGATCCATGAGCATAGGAGCTCTTTCCATCTTCTGATATCTTCTTCAATTTCTTTTTTATTTATTTACTTATTTATCTGTAGCTTTGGAACGTGTCCTGGAACTAGCTCTTGAAACCAGGCTGACCTCAAACTCACAGATATTCACCTGCCTCTGCCTCTCAAGTACTGGGATTAAAGGTGTATACCACCACCACCCAACTCAATTTCTTTCTTTAAAGGCTTGAAGTTTTTATCATAAAAAGTTTTTAGTTACACGGCTAGAGTTCCCCCAGATGTTTTATATCATTTGAGGCTATTGAGAAAGGAGTTGTTTCTCTGATATCTTTCTCAGTTCATTTGTATATAAAATGGTGACTGATAGCCGGGCGGTGGTGGCGCACACCTTTAATCCCAGCACTTGGGAGGCAGAGGCAGGCGGATCTCTGTGAGTTCGAGACCAGCCTGGTCTACAAGAGCTAGTTCCAGGACAGGCTCTAAAGCCACAGAGAAACCCTGTCTCGAAAAACCAAAAAAAAAAAAAAAAAAAAAAAAAAAAAAAAAAAAAAAAAAGGTGACTGATGTTTTTGTTTTTTGTTTATTTGTTTTTAAGTTAATCTTATATTCAGTCACTTTTTTGAAGATGTTTATCAGTTAAAGGATTTCCATAGTGAAACTTTTTTTTCATGGTCACTTAAGTATATTGTCATATCATCTGCAAATAACAATACTTTGACTTTTTTCTTTCCGCTTTGTATCCCCTTGACCTCTTTCAGTTGTCCTAGTACTCTAGCTAAAACTCCATATACCTTATTGAATAGATATGGAGAAATTGCACAACTTATTTCTGATTTTAGTGGAATTGCTTTGAATTTTTATCCATTTAATTTGATGATGTCTATAAGCTTGCTCTAAATTGCCTTTATTAGGTTTAGGTATATCTCTTGTTTCCCTAATCTCTCCAAGACTTTTATCATGAAGGGGTGTTGGATTTTGTCAAAGGCTTTTTCAGCATCTAATAAGATGATCATGTAGTTTTGTTCTTTCTGTTTATTTATATTGTTGATAATATTGACTGATTTTCATATGTTGTACCATCCCTGCACCTCTGTGATGAAACCCACTTGAACATGGTGGATGATCTTCTTAAATGTGTTTTTGAATTCTGTTTACAAGTACCTTTCTTTCTTTCTTTCTTTCTTTCTTTCTTTCTTTCTTTCTTTCTTTCTTTCTTTCCTTAGTATTTTTGCACCTATGTTCACAGGGGAAATATTTGTAATTCTCTTTCTTTGATGAGTTTTTATGTAATTTGTGTATCAAAGTAAATGTGGCCACATAAAATGGATTGGACAATGCTCCTTCTTTTTCTGTTTTGTGGGATAATTTTAGGAGTGCTGATGTTAATTGTTCTAGAAAAGTCTAGTAGAATTCTCTGCTAAAATTGTCTGGCTCTGGGCTTTATTTAGTTGAGAGATTTTAATAACTACTTCTATTTCACCAGGGGTTATGAATCTATTTAATTTGTTTATGTGCCATTGATTTGACTTTGGTAAGTGATACTTATAGGGAAAATTTTCCATTTCTTTTAGATTTTCTTATTTCGTGAGTACATGTTTTTAAAGTATGTCCTTATTTATGATTCTATTATTTTCCTTAGTGTCTGTTGTTTTGTCCCCCTTTTTTGTTTCTGATTTTGCTAATTTGGATATTCTCTCTGTATTTTTGGGATAAGGGTTTTCCTATCTTGTTGATTTTCTCAAAGAATCAACTCTGTTTCATTGATTTTTGTATTGTTCTCTTTGCTTCTATTTTGTTGATTTAGTTTTTTGTCATCTACTCCTCTTGAGAATGTTTACTTCTTTTTGTTCTAGAACTTTCAGGTATGCTGTTCTGTTTCTAAGATCTCTTCAATTTTTTGATTGTTTTTGGTTTTGTAATTTTGAGATAGTATTTCTCTTTGTAGCCCTGGCTATCAAAGAACTAGCTCTGTAGATAAGGCTGGGCTTAAACTCACAGATATCTTCCTGCCTCTGTCTCCCAAGTACTAAGATTAAAGGCCTGTGCCATCACGACCCAGCTAGATCTCTTCAATTGTTGCTTATGTAGGCACTTAGTGGTATGGGCTTCCCATCCTAGAAAGGCTTTAATTTTTATTTCCATTTTCATTCAATAGAGAGTTGTTTAGTTTCTATCAGCTTGTAAGCTTTCTGTTGTTTATATTGTTGTTGAAATACAGCCTTAATCACTTGTAGTCTGATTGGATACAGAAGATTATTCTAATTTTCTTGTATCTGCTGAGACTTTTTTGTTTTGTTTTGTGTCTGAATATGTGGTCAGTTTTAGAGAAAGTTCTATGAAATGTTGAGAAGAAGGTATATTCTTTTGTGTTTGATTTAAATGTTTTATAAATATCTGTTAGGTTCATTTGGTTTATAGCATTAGTGAGCTTCAGCATTTCTCTGTTTAGTTTTTGTCTGTATGACTGCTCCATTGCTGAGAGTTGGGTATTGAAGTCTCCCACTGTCACTGTGTAAGGGTCATTGTCTTCTTTAAGCTGAAGTAGTCTGTGCCTTTGTGTTTGGGGCATAAATTTTAAGAATTGAAATGTTATCTTGGTAGATTTTTTTGGTTAATATATAGTTTCTTCCCTCTCTTGATAAATTTTGGTTTGATGTCTATTTTATTAGATATTAAAATGGCTACACAAATTGCTTCTTAGGTCCATTTCTAATAATATCCCTTTCCAACCCTTTATCTTGGGTAATATCTATCTTTGATGTTGATATGTGTTTCTTGTATGCAGGATGGATCCTGATTTTTAAATCCATTATGTTAGTCTTTGTCTTTTTAATTAGGGAATTGAGACCATTGATATTGGAAGATATCAATGACCAATGATTGTTAATTCCTGTTGTGTTGTCATTTTGCTGTTGTATTTTTTTTTTTTTTTGGTGGTGGTGATGGTGGTGGTGGCTGTTTCAGTGGTGGTTGCAGTGGCGGTATGTGTGTGTGCTTCCCTTCTTTTGGTTTCGCTGGTATGAAATTATTTCCTGTGTGTTTTGCTATGCATAATTGACCTCCTTGGCTTAGACTGTTTTTTTTTCTCTCACACCTTCTGTAGGGCTATATTTGTCATAAATACTGTTTATATTTGACTTTATCATGAAGTATCTTATTTTCTACATCTATGGTGATTGAAAGTTTTGCTGGGCATCAAAATGTGGGCTGACATCTGTGGTTTGGTACAGTCTGTAGCACATTTGGCCAAGTCCTTATGGCTTTCAAGTCTTCCATTGAGAAGTCATTCTAATAGGTCTGTCCATATATTATTTGGTCTTTTTCTTTTGCAGTTTTTAATATTATATTTTTGTTTCATATGCCCGATGTTTTGATTATCATTTGACAAGAGGTCTTTCTTTTTATTGATTTATATTGAGCTCTACATTTTTCTCTACTCCCCTTCCTGCCTCTCCCTTCCCCACTTCAACCCTCCCCCAAGGTCTCCATGCTCCCAATTTACTCAGGAGATCTTGTCTTTTTCTACTTTCCATGTAGATTAGATTTATGCATGTCTATCTTAGGGTACTCATTGTTGTCTAAGTTCTCTGGAACTGTGATTTATGGGCTGGTTTTCTTTGCTTTATGTTAAAAACCACTTTCTGTGTCTGGGTTACCTCACTCAAAATGATATTTTCTAGCTCCATCCATTTTCCTGCAAAATTCAAGATGTTGTTATTTTTTTCTGCTGTGTAGTACTCCATTGTGTAAATGTACCACATTTTCCTTATTCATTCTTTGGCCAGGGGGCATTTAGGTTGTTTCCAGGTTATAATTATGACAAACAATGCTGCTATGAACATAGTTGAGCACATTTCTTTGTGGCACAATTGAGTATCCTTTGGATATATACCCAAAGTGGTATTACTGGGTATTGAGGAAGATTGTTTTCTAATTTTCTGAGAAATCACCACACTGACATCTAAAAAGGCTATACCAGCTTGCATTCCTACCAGCAATGCAGCAGTGTTCCCTTTTCCCCACAACCTCTCCAGCATAAGTTGTCATCAGTGTTTTTCATCTTGGCCATTCTTACAGGTGTAAGATGGAATCTCAGAGATGTTTTGATTTGCATTTCTTTGACTACTATGGATGTTGAAATTTTCCTTAAGTGTCTTTCAGCCATTTTAGACTCGTTTGTTGAGAGTTCCCTATTTAGGCCTATACTGTATTTTTCTTACTAGATTATTTGCTCTTTTGGTGACCAATTTTCTTGAGTTCTTTGCATATTTTGGAGATCAGACCTCTGTCTGATGTGGGGTTAGTGAAGATCTTTTCCCATTCTGTAGGCTGTCATTTTGTCTTTTTGACCATGCCCTTTGCTTTACAGAAGCTTTTCAGTTTCAGGAGGTCCCATTTATTAATTGTTTCTCTCAGTGTCTGTGCTTCTGGGGTTATATTTGGGAAGTGGTCTCCTATGCCAATGCATTTAAGTGCACTTCCCACTTTCTCTTCTATAAGGTTCAGTGTGGCTGGCTTTATGTTGAGGTCTTTGATGCATTTGTACTTGAGTTTTGTGCATGGTAATAGAAATGGATCTATTTTCATTCTTCTACATGTTGATATCCAGTTATGCTAGCACCATTTGTTAAATATGTTTTCTTTTTTCCATTTGATTTTTTTTGCTTCTTTGTCAAAAATCAGGTGTTTGAAGGAGTGTGGATTAATATCTGGGTCTTCTATTTAGTTCCATTGGTATTCCTATCTGTTCTTATGCCAATACAAGGCAGTTTTCAGTACTGTAGCTCTGTAGTAGAATTTGAAGTCAAGGATTGTGATGCCTCCAGAAGTTCTTTTATTGTACTGGATTGTTTTGCCTATCCTGGATTGTTTGCTTTTCCATTTGAAGTTGAGTATTTTTTTTTTGAGGTCTGTGAAGAATTTTGCTGGGATTTTGATTGGTATTGCATTGAATCTGTAGATTGTTTTTGGTAAGATTGCCATTTTTACTAAGTTAATTCTACATACACAAGAGCATGGGAGGTATTTCCACTTTCTGGTGTCTTCAGTTTGTTTCTTCAAAAATTTAAAGATCTTGTCATACAAGTCTTCCACTTGTTTGGTTAGAGTTTACATCGAGATATTTTATGCTATTTGTGGCTATTGTGAAGGGTGTTGATTCTCTGATTTCTTTCCCAGCCCTTTTTCTATCTGTGTATAGGAGGGCTACTATTTTTTTTTGAGTTAATCTTGTATCCTGCTACATTAATGAAAGTGTTGTTGAAGTTGAAATGAGTTGTAGAAGTTCCTTGGTAGAATTTTGGGGGTCACTTATGTAAACTATAATATCTTCAGCAAACAGTGAGAGTTTGACTTCTCTTCTGATTTATATCCCCTTGATATCCTTTTGTGTCTTATTGCTCTAACTAGCACCTCAAGAACTATATTGAATAGATATGGAGAGATTAGACAACCTTGGCTTGTTCCTGATTTCAGTGGAATTGCTGGGAGTTTCTCTTCATTTAGTTTGACGTTGGCTGGTGACTTGCTGTATATTGCCCTTATTATGTTCAGGTATGTTTCTTTTATCCCTGCTCACTCCAAGACCTTAATCATGAAAAGTTGTATTTTTTCTGAAGCTTTTTCGGCATCTAATGAGATGATCATGTGTTTTTTTATTTTTCAGTTTATTTATATGGTGGATTATGTTGACAGATTTTCATATGTTGAACCATCCCTGCATCTCTGGGATGATGCCAACTTGATCATGGTGGATGATGGTTCTGATGTGTTCTTGGATTCAATTTGCCAGTATTTTATTTAGTATTTTGCAATCAATGTTCTTGAGTGAGATTGGTCTGTAATTTTCTTTCTTAGAAATGTCTTTATGTGGTTTGGGTATCAGGGTAATTATAGTCTCATAAAAAGAGTTCTGCAATGTCTCTTCTGTTTCTACTGTGTGGAATATTTTGAGGAGTATTGGTATTAGTTCTTTGAAAATCTTGTAAAATTCTGAGCTGAAACCATCTGGTCCTGGGTTTTTGTTTTTGTTTTGCTTTTTTTTTTTTGGTTGGGAGACTTTTGATGACTGTTCCTATTTCTTCAACAGTTACAAGTCTGTTTAACTTGCTTATCTGGTCTTGATTTAATTTTGGTAAGTTTATATTTATCCAGAAAGTTGTCCATTTTTTTTAAGTTTTCCAATTTTGTGGAGTATAGGTTTTCGTAATATGACCTGATGATTCTTTGCATTTCCTCCATGTCTGTTGTTATGTCCCCCTTTTCATTTCTGATTTTGTTAATTTGGATATATTTTCTCTGCCTTTTGGTTAGTTTGGATAAAGTTTGTCTATTTTGTTTATTTTCTTGAAAAGCCAACTCTTTGTCTCATTGATTCTTCATATTGTTTTCTTTGTTTTTCTTTTGTTGATTTCAGCTCTCAATTTGATTATTTCCTGCCATCTAGTTCTCTTGGGTGAGTTTGCTTCGTTTTGTTCTAAAGTTTTCAAATGTTCTATTAATTCACTAGTGTGGGATTTTTCCAACTTCTTTATGTAGGTATTTAGTGCTCTGAACTTTGCTCTTAATACTGTTTTCATTGTGTCCCATTAATTTGGGTATGTTGTGTGGTTATTTTTATTGATTTTCAGGAAGTCTTTAATTTCTCTGTTTATTTCTTCATTGACCCATTGATGATTCTGGTGAGCATTGTTTAATTTCCATGTGTTTGTGGGTTTTCTGGAATTATTATTGCTGTTGAGTTCTAGTTTTAAACCATGGTGATCTGATAAGATACATGGGGTTATTCCAACTTTTTTGTATTTGTTAAGGTTTGTTTTGTTACTGAGTATGTGATCAGTTTTTGAGAAGGTTCCATGAGGTGCTGAGAAGTGCATATTCCTTTACGTTTGGATGGAATATTCTATAGATGTCTGTTAAGTCCATTTGAGTCATAACTTCTGTTAGTTCCCTTATTTCTCTGTTCATATTTTGTCTGACTGACCTGTCCAGTGTTGAGAGGGAAGTGTTGAAGTCTCCCACTATTATTGTGTGAGCTTTAATGTATGTTTTAAGTTTTAGAAATGTTTCTTTTACATATGAGGGTGCCCTTGTATTTGGGGCATAGATGTTCAGTATTGAGATTTCCTCTTGATGGATTTTTTCTGTGACTAATATGAAATGTCTTTTTTTGTTTCTTTTGATAGATTTTAGTTTGAAGTCTATTTTGTTAGATATTAGGATAGCTACACCCACTTGTTTCTTAGGTCCATTTGATTGGAATATTTTTTCCCAACCCTTTACTCTGAGACAATGTCTGTCTTTGAGTTTGAGATATGTTTCTTATATGCAGAAAAAGGATGGATTCTATTTTCATATACAATCTGTTTGCCTGTTCCTTTTTATAGGTGAGTTGAGTCTATTTATATTAAGGGATATTAATGACCAATGATTACTATCTCCTATTAATTTATTTTTCATTGTTGTTGATGTCAATTTGGTGTGGAACAATTCTGTATTCTGTCAATTATGTTTTAAATAAACACTTTCTGGCCAGTAGCAAGACAGGAATTATAGGTAGGACAACCAGACAGGAAGTAGAGGTAGATAGGTAGGACAACCAGACAGGAAGTAGAGGTGGGTCAATGAGAACAGGAGAATTCTGGGAAGGATGAAGCCCATTGCTCCCCAGTCCTGTCTAGACACCAAAGAAGGAAGATGTGACCTGCCCCACTGAAAAAGGTACTGAGCCATGTGGCTAACATATACAAGAATAATGGGCTAATATAAGTTATAAGAGTCAAAAATAAGCCTGAGCTAATGGGCCAATCACTTTATATTTAATGCAGACTCTCTGTGTGATTTCCTTGGGGCTTACTAGCTGTGGGTCCTGGTGGGAGGACAGAAACCCTAACAAGCAGGCTCTCATGTTACATCAATTTGTGTATTGTTCCCTTCTTTGGGATTTGTTGCTATGAGACCATCAATTGTCTGTGTTTTTATTGGTATAGCCAACTTCCTTGGGTTGGAGTTTCCCTTCTAGTATTTTGTGTAGGGCTGGATTTGTGGGTAGGTATTGAAGAAATCTGGTTTTGGCATGGAATATATTGTTTTATCCTTCTATGGTGATTGAAAGTTTTGCTGGTTATAGTAGTTTGGGCTGGCATCTGTGGTCTCTTAATGTCTGCATAACACTTGACCACGGCCTTCTGGTTTTCATTGTCTTCAATGAAAAGTCATGTATAATTCTGATAGTTCTGCCTTTATATGTTACTTGGCCTTTTACCTTTGCAGCTCTTAATATTCTTTCTTTACTCTATATGTTTAGTGTTTTGATTATTATGTGGCAAGGGGACTTTTTTTTGATCCAGTCTATTTGGTGTTCTGTAAGCTTCTTGTATCTTCATAGATATATCTATTTTAGGTTGGGAAAGTTTTCTTCTATGATTTTGTTAAATATATTTTCTGTGCTTTTGAGTTGAACTTCTCCTTCTTCTATACCTATTATTCTTAGATTTGGTCTTTTCATGGTGTCCCATATTTCCTGGATATTTTGGGTTAAGCTTTTGTTAGATTTAATGTTTTCTTTGACTGATGAGTCTATTTCCTCTATTGTATCTTCAGCACTTGAGTTTCTCTCTTTCATCTCTTGTATTTGCTGTTCTTGCTTGAGTTTGTGGTTCCTGATCATTTTCTCATGATTTATGTTTCTATAATTCCCTTGGCTTATGTTTTCTGTATTGTTTCTCTTTCAATTCTCAAGTCGTGAATAGTTTCTTTCATATGTTTGATTGCTTTTTCTTGGTTTTCTTTAAGGGATTTGTTGATGTCTTCCAATTTTTTGTTTGTCTTTTCCTCCATTTCTTTGAGGGATTTTCTCATTTCCTCCTTAAGAGTTTCAGATATTCTCCTGAAGTTATTTTTTAGGTCATTTTCTTCTGCTTCATCTATATTTGGTTGTTTAAGTCTTGCTGTTGTAGGGTCTTTAGGTTTTACTGGTGTTGTATTGCTCTTTGCAGTGTTGCATGTGTTCTTACCTTGTCTACTCATCTTTTCCTCATATTGGTGTGGTTGGGGCTGTCTGAGATTCTGTTGATTAATCTTCTAGGTGCCAAGGCTCAGATGGTTGTTCCTCATGGTAAAGTCAGTGCCAGGGTTCTAGTTATGCCTTTTTTCACTTGTGTTCCTGGAGGTCACTTTGTGTTCCCAGGATCTACTCCCTTGGAGTTTTTATCTCATGTCTGCTCTAGCCTAGGTTGTCAGATTAGGCCCATTGCTGTAAATCCTGGTCTGAATGGCTCCTGCAGAGGTCCCTGGCTTGGCATTGCAAAGGTCTCTGGCTCTAGTCTACTCCTTCACATTTCCTAGGCTCTGGTGCACCCAGAACCACAGAGTACCTAGCTCAAGCTTACTTTGTCAGAGGTTCCAGACTCATGCTCAGACCTGAGAGTTCCTGGCTCTGGCCTACTCCCTCTGAGCAAGAGGACTTTCTTTTTCTGGTCCGATCTGTTTGGGGATTTTGTGTGTTTCTTGTATCTTTACAGGTTTTGTTAGGTTATTAATATTTTCTTCTGTGGTTTTGTTAAAAGTATTTTCTGGGCCTTTGAGATGGTATACTTCTCCTTCCTATATTCTTATTATTCATCAATTTGGTCTTTTCACAGTATCCTAGATTTCCAAGGTGTTTTTCATCAGGAATTTTGTAGATTTGTCACCTTTTGACTAATGTTTCTATTTCTTCTATGATATCTCCAGTGCCTGAAATTCTTTCTTCCATTTCTTGAATTCTGTTGGTGAAGCTTGCCTCTATAGTTCCTGTTTCCATACTATTTTTTCATTTCCAAAATCCCATCATTTGTGTTTTCTATATTTCTACTTTCAGATCTTTTTTGTTTTATTTTTTCTTTTTTATATAAAACCTTTTTATTTTTTTTTATTTTTTTCTCATTTTATTATTAAAAATTTCCAACTCTTTTCCTCCTTCTCCCCCTTCCTTCCCCTCCCTTCCACCCATACCCCCACTCCCTCCGTCTCCAGGCCAAAGAGCCATCAGGGTTCTCTTCACTATGTTAAGTCCAAGGTCCTCCCAACTCCCCCAGGTCCAGGAAGGTGAGCAACCAAACTGACAAGGCTCACACAGAGCCCATCCTTGTCGTAGAGTCCAAGCCCATCGGCATTCTCCTTGGCTTCTCAGTCAGCCTCCACCATCAGCCACATTCAGAGAATCTGGGTTCGTTGCATGTTCCATCAGTCCCATTCCAACTGGACTTGGTGATATCCCTTTAGTTCTGTCAGACCGTCTCAGTGGGTGAACACACCCCTCACGGTCCTGACTTTCTTTCTCATGTTCTCCCTCCTTCTGCTCCTCATCAGGACCTTGGGAGCTCAGTCCGGTGCTCCAATGTGGGGCTCTGTCTCTATCTCCATCCATCGCCAGGTGAAGGGTCTATGGTGATATGCAAGATATTCTTGAGTATGGCTATAGGATGTGGCCTTTTCCGGCTCTCTCCTCAGCTGCCCAAGGAACTAGCTGGGGTCATCTCCCTCTATACCTGGGAACCCCTCTAGAGTCAAGTCTCTTGACAACCCTACGATGGCTCCCTTAATTAAGACATATGCTTCCCTGCTCCCATATCCACCATTCCTATATCTCAAGCATCCCATTCCCCTAAGCTCTCCCCATCCTCCCCTTCATGCTTTTCTCTCCCCATCTCCCCTTGCTCCCATCCCACCCCACCCCCAAGTTCCCAATTTTTGCCTGGCAATCTTGTCTACTTCCAATATCCAGGAGGATAACTGTATATTCTTCTTTAGGTTCATCTTTTTATTATCTTCTCAAGGATCACGAATTATAGGCTTGATGTCCTTTAATTATGGCTAGAAACCGATTATGAGTGAGTACATCCCATCTTCATCTTTTTGGGTCTGGGTTACCTCACTCAGAATAGTGTTTTCTATTTCCATCCATTTGCCTGCAAAATTCAAGATGTCATTGTATTTTATCGCTGAGTAGTATTCTAATATGTATATATTCCACAGTTTCTTCATCCATTCTTCCACTGAAGGGCATCTAGGTTGTTTCCAGGTTCTGGCTATTACAAATAATGCTTCTATGAACATAGTTGAACAAATGCTTTTGTAATATGATTGGGCATCTCTTGGGTAAATTCCCAAGAATGGAATTGCTGGGTCCTGGGGTAGGTTGATCCCGAATTTCCTGAGAAACCAACATACTGCTTTCCAAAGTGGTTGCACAAGTGTGCATTCCCACCAGCAATGGATAAGTGTACCCCTTACCCCACAACCTCTCCAGCAAAGGCTATCATTGGTGTTTTTGATTTTAGCCAATCTGACAGATGTAAGATGATATCTCAAAGTTGTTTTGATTTGCATTTCCCTGATAGCTAAGGAGGTTGAACATGACCTTAAGTGTCTTTTGGCCATTTGAAATTCTTCTGTTGAGAATTCTCTGTTCAGATCAGAGCCCCATTTTTTAAATGGGTTAATTAGCATTTTAAAGTCTAGTCTCTTGAGTTCCTTATATATTTTATAGATCAGACCTTTCTCAGTTGCAGGATTGGTGAAGATCTTTTCCAAGTCAGTAGGCTGCCTTTGTGTCTTAGTGACAGTGTCCTTTGCTTTACAGTAGCTGCTCAGCTTCAGGAGGTCCCATTTATTCATTGTTGCCCTTAATGTCTGTGCTGCTTAGGTTATATGTAGGAAACAGTCTCCTGTGCCCATATGTTTTAGAGTACTTCCCATTTTCTCCTCTATCAGGCCCAGTGTGTTCAGATTAATATTGAGGTCTTTAATCCATTTGGACTTGAGATTTGTGCATGGTGATAGATATAGAGCTACTTTCATTCTTCTACAGGTTGACATCAGGTTATGCCAGCACCAATTGTTGAAGATGCCCTCTTTCTTGCATTGTGTACTTTTGGCTCCTTTATCAAAAATCAGGTGTTCAAAGGTTTGTGGGTTAAGATCCGGGTCTTCTATTCGATTCCATTGGTCGACTTCTCTGTTTTTTTTGCCATTACCAAGCTGTTTTAAATACTGTAGCTCTGTAATAGAGTTTGAAGTCAGGGATGGTTATGCCTCCAGAAGTTCCTTTATTGTATAAGATTGTTTTGGCTATCCTGGGTTTCTTGTTTTTCCATATAAAGTTGATTATTGTCCTTTCAAGATCTGTGAAGAATTTTTTTGGGACCTTGATGGGGATTACATTGAATCTGTAGATTGCTTTTGGTAGAATTGCCATTTTTACTCTGTTGTTCCTCCCAATCCACAAGCAAGGGAGATCCTTCCATTTTCTGGTATCCTCTTCAATTTCTTTCTTCAAAGACTTAAAGTTCTTGTCAAATAGATCCTTCACTTCCTTGGTTAGAGTTACCCCAAGATATTTTATGCTATTTGTGGCTATCGTGAAAGTTGATGCTTCTCTGATTTCCCTCTCTGCTTCCTTATCCTTTGTGTATAAGAGGGCAACTGATTTTTGGAGTTGATCTTGTATCTTGCCACGTTACTGAAGGAGTTTATCAGCTGTAGAAGTTCTTTGGTGGAGATTTTGGGGTCACTTATGTATACTATCATATCATCTGTAAATAATGAAAGTTTAACTTCTTCCTTTCCAATTCGAATCCCCTTGATCCCCTTATGATGTTTTACTGCTATTGCTAGAACTTCAAGCACTATATTGAAGAGATAAGGAGAGAGTGGACAGCCTTGTCATCTTCCTGAATTTAGTGGGATGGCCTTGAGTCTCTGCATTTAATTTGATGTTAGCTGTCAGCTTGCTGTAAATAGCCTTTATTATATTTAGGAATGACCCTTGTATCCCTAATCTCTCCAAGACCTTTATCATAAAGGGGTGTTGAATTTTGTCAAATGCTTTTTCAGCATCTAATGAGATGATTATATGGTTTTTTTTCCTTCAGTTTGTTTATATGATGGATTACATTGATAGATTTTCATATGTTGGACCAGCCCTGCATCTCTGGGATGAAGCCTACTTGATCGTAGTGGATAATTTTTCTAATGTGTTCTTGGATTTGGTTTGCCAGTATTATATTGAGAATTTTTGCATCAGTGTTCATGAGAGAGATTGGCCTGTAATTCTCTTTCTTGGTTGAGTCTTTGTGTGGTTTAGGTATCAGCATAACTGTAGCTTCATAAAAGGAATTTGGCAATGACTCTTCTGTTTCTATATTATGAAATACCTTAAGGAGTATAGTTATTAGGTCTTCTTAGAAGTTCTGGTAGAATTCTGCATTGAAACCATCTGGTCCTGGGCTCTTTTTGGTAGGGAGGTTTTTGATAACAGTTTCTAGTTAGATTGTTCTCCTGGTCCTGGTTTAACTTTGGTATATGGTACTTATCTTTAAAAATGTCTATTTCTTTTACATTTTCCAATTTTGTGGCATACAGGCTTTTGTAGTAAGATCTAATGATTCTCTGAATTTCCTCTGTTTCTGTGGTTATGTCCCCCTTTTCATTTCTGATCTTTTTAATTTGTGTTCTCTCTCTGCCATTTGATTAGTTTGGCTAGGGCTTTGTCAATCTTGTTAATTTTCTCCAAGAACCAGCTTTTTGTTTCATTGATTTTTTTGGATTCTTTTCTGTGTTTTATTTTGTTGATTTCTGTCCTCAGTTTGATTATTTCCAGTCTTCTACTCCTCCTAGGTAAGTCTGCTTCTTTTTTTTCTAGATGTTTCAGGTGTGCTGTTAAGTCTCCAATGAGTGCTTTCTCCATTTTCTTTAAGTGGGCACTTAGTGCTATGAACTTTCCTCTTAGCACTGCTTTCATTGTGTCCCATAGGTTTGAGTATGTTGTGTCTTTATTTTCATTAAATTCAAGGAAGACTTTAATTTCTTTCTTTATTTCTTCCTTGACCCAGGTGTGGTTCAGTAGTTGACTGTTCAGTTTCCACGATTTTGTAGGCTTTCTGGGGGTAGCATTGTTGTTGAATTCTAATTTTAATCCATGGTGATCTGACAAGACACAGGTGGTTACTAATATTTTTTTTGTAACTGGAAGTTTGCTTTGTTACCGAGTATGTGGTCAATTTTCGAAAAGGTTCCATGAGCCACAGAGAAGACTGTATATTCTTTCCTATTTGGGTGGAATGTTCTATAGATGTCTGTTAAGTCCATTTGGTTAATTACCTCCATTAAGTCTTTTAATTCTCTGTTAGGTTTCTGTCTGATTGACCGGTCCATTGGTGAGAGAGGTGTGTTGAAGTCTCCTACTATTAATGTGTGGTTTGATGGCTTCCTTGAGTTCTAGTAATTTTTCTTTTACATAAGTGGGTGCTTTTATATTAGGGGTATAGATATTCAGGATTGAGACTTTATTCTGAAGGATCTTTCCTGTTATGAGTACAAAGTGTCCCTTTCCATCTCCTCTGATTGATTTTAGTTTGAAGTCAACTTTGTTAGAAATTAGTATGGCTACACCCGCTTGTTTCTTAGGTCCATTTGCTTGATAAACCTTTTCCCAACCCTTTACTCTGAGTAGGTTCTGTCTTTGTGGTTGAGGTGTGTTTCTTGTAAACAGCAGAATGTTGGATCCTGTTTTCATATCCAATCTCTTAGCCTGTGCCTTTTTATAGGTGAATTGAGTCCATTGATATTAAGTGATATTAATGACCAGTGGTTGTTAACTCTGCACATTTTTTTGTAGTAGAGTTTGTGTATTTCCTTTCTTCTAGTTGTGATGGTGAAGGGTCACTAGATGTCTGAGTTATTGTGGGCATTGTTGGGTTCCTTGGTTTGGTATTATCCTTCTATTACTTTCTGCAGGGCTGGATGTGTGGCTACGTATTGTTTAAATCTGTTTTTGTCCTGGAATATCTTGTTTTCTCCATCGATGGTGAATGAAAGCTTGGCTGGGTATAGTAGTCTGGGCTTGCATCCATGTTCCCTTAGTGTCTGTAGCACATCTATCCAAGCTCTTCTGGCTTTCATGGTTTCCAGTGAGAAGTCAGGTGTAATTCTTTATATGTTACTTGACCTTTTTCCTTTGCAGCTCTTAATATCTGTTCTTTATTCTGTATGTTTTGTGTTTTGATTATTGTATTGCCTGGGGATGCTTTCTTTTGATCCAGTCTATTGGTGTTCTGTAGGCTTCTTGTACCTTCATAGGAATATCCTTCTTTAGGTTAGGGAAATTTTCTTCTATAATTTTGTTGAATATATTTTCTGGGCCTTTGAGTTGTAATTCTTCTCCTTCTTCTACCCCAATTATTCTTAGGTTTGGTCTTTTAATGATGTCCCACATTTCCTGATTGCTTTGTGTTAAGAATTTGTTGGATTTGTTTTGTTCTTTAATCTTTGAGTTTATTTCCTCTATAGTATCTTCAGAGTCTGAGATTCTTTCTTTCATCTCTTGTATTCTGTTGGTAATACTTGTCTCTGTAGTTTCTGTTCATTTACTCAGAATTTCCATTTCCAGTCTTACCTTGAATTGTGTTTTCTTCATTACCTCCATTTCATTTTTCAGGTCTTGTACTGTTTCCCTTACCTGTTTGATTGCTTTTTCTTGTTTCTCTTGTTTTTCTTGGGTAACTTTGAGAGATTTATTTATTTCGTCTACCTTTTTGTTTGTCATCTCCATTTCTTTATGGCAGTTTTTTACCTCCTGTTTAAGGTCCTCTATTATTTTCATAAAGTACTGTTTAAGGTTGATTTCTTCTATTTCCTCTGGAGTAGGGTGTTCAGTTCTTGTTGTTTCAGGATGCCTGTATTCTGGTGATGTCATGTTGCCTTTTGGGTTGTTGGAGGAGTTCTTGCATTGGCACCTGCCCATCTCTTTCTTCAAATGGAGCTAGGAAAGACTTGGTGTCTTGGTCCAATCTTTGCTGTGACTGAATCTGGGTGGCTCTCCTCAGTGCCGGAGCAGGAGCTATTCCTTGCAGCACAATCTGAAGGAGCCAGCACTCCCTTACCAGAATCCTCAGACCTGCCTGGAGGGCAGCCTCTCACCCCTTTCCCTCTGCTGGCGTTTCAGGCTAATGGCTCCTTGCTGGGCAGGTATCTCAGACAAAGTCCCAGCTTGCCACCGGCATGCTGAGTGAAACAAAGGATCTCCCCCTCACCACCAGCTCCCAGCCCCAATGTGGGCCAAGCAGGGTGGTTTTGTGACCCCTAAGGAGTGGAGCGGTGCTTTAGGGATGCTGGGATGGGATAGGAAGAGAAGGGCAGAAGGCCCGGGGAGAAACCCCTGCAGAATGACCAGAAAGATTCCGGGGTTGAGGAATGTCTGCAGAAACACACTCACGCTCTGCTGAGTCTTCTGTTTCAGGCTAATGGCTCCTTGCTGGGCTCTACTTTCAGATCTTTAACAATTTTTTTATCTTCAACTTTTTTTTAAAAAAAAAAAGATTTATCTATTTATCTATCTGTCATTTATTTATTTATTTATTTATTTATTTATTTATTTATTTATTTATTATGTATACAGTGTTCTGTCTGTCTGTATGCTTGCTGGCCAGAAGAGGGCAACAGATCTCATTACATATGGCTGTGAGCCACCATGTGGTTGCTGAGAATTGAACTCAGGACCTCTGGAAGAGCAGTCAGTGCTCTTAACCTCTGAGTCATCTCTCCAGCCCCCATTTTTTTAAAGATTTATTTATTTATTAATTATCAACTTATTCTTGATTTTTTAAAGGAATTTCTTCATTTCCCCCAGTTATTTGTTTGTGTTTTTTCTGGATTTCTTTAAGGGATTTTTTTCATTTTGTCTTTAAGGACCTCTATCATCTTCATATAGTTGTTTTTGAGTTCTTTATCTTGTGTTTCATCTATGTTGGGATATTCAAGGCCTGGTGTAGTAGGATAACATGGCTCTAGTGAAGACATTGCTTGTCTTTTATTGATTACATGCTTTTTATATTTATTTATTATGTATACAATATTCTGTCTGTGTGTATACCCACAGGTCAGAAGAGGGCACCAGACCTCATTACAGGTGGTTGTGAACCACCATGTGGTTGCTGGGAATTGAGCTCAGAACCTCTGGAAGAGCAGGCAATGCCCTTAACCTCTGAGCCATTTCTCCAGCCCTATTGATTACATTCTTACACTAGTATCTGGGAATCTGGGTTTGGGTGATTATAGGTCTAGGTTCGGATTTCTGGGTTTGTCTTTGCTTGGTGGGTGTTTCGTTCCTTGGTTTCTGTTTCTTCTCTGGATTTACAGAGTTTGCTGGCTGTGTGTTGCCTGCTTTACTGGCCTGCTCCAGTGGTATGTTTTTGGGAATGAAAAGAAGTTTTCACTACCTCAAGAACACAAGGTCATTGCTCTACACTTGCAAGAACTTTATTTTTGCGTTTGCTTTTATATTTAGTGATCCAGATCTTCTCAAATTAATTTTGTGTGTGTGTGTGTGTGTGTGTGTGTAATTTATGAATCAAGATTAATTTTTATTCACACAAATATCTTGTTCATACAACACAATTTATGGAAAATAATGTGTTTTGTTGAATTCACTAGCATCATTATATATCAAATTCTGATTTTTGAGGAGTGGGGGGAGGTTGAGGCAGCATTTTTCTATGTGGATCTGGCTGCCCTGGAACTAGTTCTATAGACCAGGCTGGCCTCAAACCCACATTGATTTGCTTGCCTCAGCCTCCTCAGTGCTGGGGCTGGGACTAAAGGTGTGCATCACTACTGTCAGGTGCTAAAGTCTGAGTTTCTCATTTAGCCCTCAATAGCACCCCATTGACTCAACAACTTTATATTGAGTGTAGATAGAAAGCAGTTCTAAGAATGTTCTGTTGCCCCCTTTTCAGTGTTGTTTTGTCTACAAAGAAGTTTCCACATTTTCAAGCACATTATCAGCTCGTCAATTTATATAGTACATATTGCAAGGATTTTATTAGAGTTGAAATAATTACTCATCAAAATGTAAACAAGTCAATTTTGAAAAAAAGAGACATCTTTCAAATTAGATTTCCATTCTGTAAACATGAGATATTGTAGGCAGAGACTGCTTGTTTGTTTCCTGACCACCCAGACCTGAATAATCACACAGAAACTATGTTAATTGCAACGCTGGTTGGCTAATGACTCTAGCATATTCCTAGATAGCTCTTACATTTTAAATGAACACATTCCTATTATTTTGTATTTTACCATGAGGCTTGTGGTTTACCAATAAGGGTCCCAGTTGTCTATCTCCTTTGGTGGCTACATGATGTCTCTTGACTATGCCTATTCTCTCCCCACATCTCTGTTCAAATTTTCCTGCATTGCTCTATTCTGTGCTGCAATAGGCCCAAAGGAGCTTCTTTACTAATCAATGGTAATAAAACATATTCACAGCATATAGAGGGGAATCTCACATCAGGATATTTCTCCACACAAAGGATGTTCTTTAAAACTGCCACCAGAGTTTCAATATCTCTGATATAGAGGTATTTTCTATATTTTCTTATTATTAGTATTCTTGTCACTTTACATTTGTCAACACTCCTACTGTGAATAGTATGATTTATATTTTCTTTTCCAATATATGGGAATACATTTTTGTTTTTTTATTATCTTGATTTCATTTATTCAATGTGGTAATATAGATTTCTTTGAATTTTCTTCACTGAAGGACTTAGAACATTTTATATCTTTAATGTCTCCTTGTCCTTTACTGTTCCTTTGCTAGAAGTATTGGGCATTGGAAGTGGGTAAAACAGATGTCTCAAACTTAAGAGACATTATCCAGTGCTTACCATGAAGTATTACATTAGCAATGGGTTTTGTGTATGATATATTGCCTTTTTGCCTCTGAGCTGAGGACCAAACCCAGGACATTGCCCTTTCTAGGTAAGTGCTCTACCACTGAGCCAAATCCACAACCCTTACCACTGACTATTTAATATTACCATTTAATACATTTCAGGACTCTTTTTGCCAAATCAAAAAATTACATTTAAAAATTAATTGAGTGGAGCATATGTAGAGGTTGCAAGGCAACTTCCTGTAGAGTTCACTGTCTCAGGTTTGCTCCTGCCTAGGTCACTGGCTCAGACCTGTTTCTGCAAATGTCCCTGGTCTGGATATGCTCCTGCAGAAGTCCCTGGCTTGGGGTTGGTCCCACAAAGGTCTCTGGCTCCAGTCTACTTCTTCAGAGGTCCCAGACTCATGCCTGGACCTGCAGAGGTCCTGGCTCAGGCTTAGTTCCTTGGAGATCCTAGCTACAATAGACTGTTAAATTTCGATATGTGGACCTTGTTAGTATGAACTACCGAACTCAGTTTCTGTAGTAGACTTCAGGTAGAGAGGTTAGGTGGTAACTAACAGACAATCATGATTTCAGCAATAAAAGAAAATTTCTTCTTGAATATCTTTGTCACTTTGTGCTGTGGGACAATAGTTTGTAGCCTGTCAATTGTATTTTAATAAAACGCTGATTGGTGGGACAACAAGGGAGGAAGTAGAGGCAGGTAGACAAGAATAGGAGAATTCTGAGAAAAAGAAAGCTTTGTCTGCTGTCCTGACCCAGCCACAGAGCAAGCAAGATGTAACTGCTTCACTGAAAAAGGTACCAAGCCACGTGGCTAATATAGACAAGAATAATGGGGATAATATAAGTTATAAGAGTTAATAAGAAACCTGAGCTAATGGGCCAATCAGTTTATAGTTAATGTAGACCTCTGTGTGATTTCTTTGGGACTTAACAACAGCAGGAACCAGGCAAGACAGAAAACTCAGTCAACAACTTTGGTTCTTGTCTTATTGAATAATCTAGGAACTTCAGCATATAATTGGTTTGGAATGATAAACTTGACATCATGGCGGAGGCATTCACTCTTTCAGTATTCAATATAATATTAACCACAGATGTTTCATACATGTATTTTATCAGGATAAAGAAAATTTCTGTTCTTATTTAATTAGTTATTTTTAATGAATGAGTGCTATGGTGGTTTGAATGAGATAAGAATGGCCCACATAGATTCATGTTAATGGAACTGTTAGGGAAGAATTTGGAGGTGTTGGCTTGGTGAAGTAAATATGGCCTTGGTGGTGGAGGTATGTCACTGAGGGTTGACTTTGAAGAATCAAAAGCCTATGCCAGGTCTAGTCTGTGTGTGTGTGTGTGTGTCTCTATCTCTGTCTCTCTTTGTCTTTCTCTCCTTTTCTATCTTCTTCTTCTCCCTTTCTCCCCTCCCTCCTTTCTATTTGCTGGACATGGATCAGGATGTAAAATTCTCAGCTACTGCTCCAGTACCATGCCGGTCTGCTTCCTACCATGATGATCATGGACTAACCCTCTAAAACTGGAAGTAAGGCTCCAATTAATTGCTTAATTTTAGAATATTTGGCTGAGTTATTGTGTCTCTTCACACCAACAGAAGAGTAACTAAATAAATGCTTAATTTTGTGAAGTATTTTTCTGAACCTATTATAAAGATCACTCAGCATTTCCTTTATATATGTTATATAATACTAAGAATTACAGTGTTTAGTACAAAATGATGAATTAATCTTTTTTGTGTGACTCTGTATATGTATGTATGCACTGTGTACTTTGTGAGTGTGTGTGTGTGTGTGTGTGTGTGTGTGTATATATATATATATATATATATATATATATATATATATATATGCATGTGTGTTTGGAAGTCAGGGACAACCACCATTGCTACTCCTCAAGTGCCTTCCATTTTTGGCCTGGCACTTTACCAAGCAGCCTAGAGAGGCTGGTCATAGAGATTCAGGTATACTTCCCATCCTGTCATGACCACCCCTGGGATGATGAGCATGCACCACCACACTTGACTTTTTACATGGATTCTGGAAATCAAACCCAGACTCTCCTGGATCAATTGAAATCCCAGTACCTAATCTATCTTTCTTTGTACATACGATGGGTTTAACTTACTGATATTTTATGAAACCTTATTTCTCTGCTTATATGGTAAAGCATAATTTTTCCTACAGAATCTCACTTTTTAATACCTGAAATTTTTAAGATTAAAAGTTCAAGAATAAGATTCTTAAAATAGACAACTCCCCCTGCCACCAGCACACTTCCTGCTCTTCCTGCAGGGGTTATTCTCCCCGGATACCGCCTCTCTCTCCCTGTCCCTTCCCAGCTTGCACCCAGAATCCTCCCCCCCTCCCCCTGCCTCATCCTCCCATCTTTGGGGCCACAAAATCCCACAGCTCAGCCTGTTTGGGCTCTGGGGACCTGGAATTGAGTGCACCCAGGCCGGTGGGAGGTCCCCTCCTTCATTTGACTGCCCGGGGCAAGGTAGGCCTTTGTCTGAGAGCTGCTTGGCCTGCAAGGGGACCTGACAGTCTGCCAGAGGATCCATCATTCTTTGGGGTGAGTGAGGAGTGAGTGCCCGAACCGCGGCAGCTGCCCGGAGAGGGACCACAGACACTCCACAACTCCCCCTGCCACCAGCACACTTCCTGCTCTTCCTGCAGGGGTTATTCTCCCCGGATACCGCCTCTCTCTCCCTGTCCCTTCCCAGCTTGCACCCAGAATCCCCCCTCTCCCCCTGCCTCATCCTCCCATCTTTGGGGCCACAGAATCCCACAGCTCAGCCTGTTTGGGCTCTGGGGACCTGGAATTGAGTGCACCCAGGCCGGTGGGAGGTCCCCTCCTTCATTTGACTGCCCGGCGCAAGGTAGGCCTTTGTCTGAGAGCTGCTTGGCCTGCAAGGGGACCTGACAGTCTGCCAGAGGATCCATCATTCTTTGGGAGGTCAGACTCTGGCCTCCAGGCAGGTCTGAGGATTCCTGCGGAGGGGTGCGGGCTCCTTCAGATTGTGCGGCCAGGTTCCCTGTGTGGTATTCCATCCCGCCCTGCCCCCACCATGGCCCTTTTGTCTGGGCTGCAACCCTGGGCTGCCTGGAATCCCTGATCCTTTGCACTGACATTCCATCTGAACTGGTGAGTGAATGCGGACCCTGGGGCAACCTGCCCTGGAAGAGAGCACAGACCCCCTACCCCCACGTCCCTCCGCAGGCTTGTGTCTGTTTCTCCCGTCCCTGTGTCTCCCAAGCTTTCCCTAGTGTCCTCAGGTGTCCTGCTCCTGTTCTCAGGCCATCCACCCAAAGGGGTCAGACTCTGGCCTCCAGGCAGGTCTGAGGATTCCTGCGGAGGGGTGCGGGCTCCTTCAGATTGTGCTGCCAGGTTCTCGGTGTGGTATTCCACCAGTTCAGTTCCACCTGAACTGGTGTCCTGCTCCTGTTCTAAGGCCATCCACCCAGAGGAATCAGACTCTGGCCTCCAGGCAGGTCTGGGGATTCCTGCAAGGGAGTGCGGGCTTCTTCAGATTGTGACGCAAGGAATAGGTCCTCCTCTGACATAGGGGAGATCCAACTTCAGTCACAGCAAAGATTGGTCTAGGACACCAAACGCCTCCGGGCTCCTTTTGAAGGAAGAGATGGGCAGGCGCCAATGCAGGAGCTCCTCCAACAACATGAAAGGCAACATGACATCACCACAATCCAGACATCCCGAAACAACAAGAATTGAACACCCTACCCCAGAAGATATAGAAGAATCCGACCTTAAACAGTACTTTATGAAAATAATAGAGGACCTTAAACAGGAGGTAAAAAACTGCCATAAAGAAATGGAGTTGACAAACAAAAAGGTAGACGAAATAAATAAATCTCTCAAAGATACCCAAGAAAAACAAGAAAAAGCAATCAAACAGGTAAGGGAAACAGTACAAGACCTGATAAATGAAATGGAGGTATTGAAGAAAACACAATCTGAGGGACGACTGGAAATGGAAACTCTGAGTAAACGAACAGAAACTTCAGAGACAAGTATTTCCAACCGAATACAAGAGATGGAAGAAAGAATCTCAGACTCTGAAGATACTATAGAGGAAATAAACTCACAGATTAAAGAACTAAACAAATCTAACAAATTCTTAACACAAAACATTCAGGAAATCTGGGACACCATGAAAAGACCAAACCTAAGAATAATTGGGGTAGAAGAAGGAGAAGAATTACAACTCAAAGGCCCAGAAAACATATTCAACAAAATTATAGAAGAAAACTTCCCCAACCTAAAGAAGGAGGTTCCTATGAAGGTACAAGAAGCCTACAGAACACCAAATAGACTGGATCAGAAGAAAGCATCCCCACGCCATATAATAATCAAAACACAAAACATACAGAATAAAGAACAGATATTAAGAGCTGCAAAGGAAAAAGGTCAAATAACATATAAAGGGAAACCTATCAGAATTATACCTGATTTCTCAATGGAAACCATGAAAGCCAGAAGGTCTTGGATAGATGTGCTACAGACACTAAGGGAACATGGATGCAAGCCTAGACTACTATATCCAGCAAAGCTTGCATTCACCATTGATGGAGAAAACAAGATATTCCAGGACAAAAACAGATTTAAACAATACGCAGCCACAAATCCAGCCTTGCAGAAAGTAATAGAAGGAAAATCACAAACCAAGGAGTCCAACAACGCCCACAATAACTCAGGCATCTAGCGACCCTTCACCAGCACAACTAGAAGAAGGGAAACGCACAAACTCTACTACTAAAAATGACTGAAGTTAACAACCACTGGTCATTAATATCACTTAATATCAATGGACTCAATTCACCTATAAAATGGCACAGGCTAAGAGACTGGATACGAAAACAGAATCCAACATTTTGCTGTTTACAAGAAACACACCTCAACCACAAAGACAGACACCTACTCAGAGTAAAGGGTTGGGAAAAGGTTTATCAAGCAAATGGCCCTAAGAAACAAGCGGGTGTGGCCATACTAATTTCCAACAAAATTGACTTTAAACTAAAATCAATCAGAAGAGATGGAAAGGGACACTTTATACTCATAACAGGAAAAATCCATCAGAATGAAGTCTCAATCCTGAATATCTATGCCCCTAATATAAAAGCTCCCACTTATGTAAAAGAAACACTTCTAGAACTCAAGGCAGCCATCAAACCACACACACTAATAGTTGGAGACTTCAACACTCCTCTCTCACCAATGGACAGGTCAATCAGAGAGAAAGCTAACAGAGAATTGAAAGACTTAATGGAGGTAATGAACCAAATGGACTTAACAGACATCTATAGAACATTCCACCCAAATAGGAAAGAATATACCTTCTTCTCTGCGGCTCATGGAACCTTTTCGAAAATTGACCATATACTTGGTAACAAAGCAAACTTCCACAGTTACAAAAAAATATTAGTAACCACCTGTGTCTTATCGGATCACCATGGATTAAAATTAGAATTCAACAACAATGCTACCCCCAGAAAGCCCACAAACTCATGGAAACTGAACAGTCAACTACTGACCCATACCTGGGTCAAGGAAGAAATAAAGAAAGAAATTAAAGTCTTTCTTGAATTTAATGAAAACAAAGACACAACATACTCAAACCTATGGGACACAATGAAAGCAGTGCTAAGAGGAAAGTTCATAGCACTAAGTGCCCACTTAAAGAAAATGGAGAAAGCACTCATTGGAGACTTAACAGCACACCTGAAAGCTCTGGAAAAAAAAGAAGCAGACTCACCTAGGAGAAGTAGAAGACTGGAAATAATCAAACTGAGGGCAGAAATCAACAAAATAGAAACACAGAAAACAATCCAAAGAATCAATGAAACAAGAAGCTGGTTCTTGGAGAAAATCAACAAGATTGACAAACCCTTAGCCAAACTAATCAAACGGCAGAGGGAGAACACGCAAATTATTAAGATCAGAAATGAAAAGGGGGACATAACCAAAGACACAGAGGAAATTCAGAGAATCATTAGATCTTACTACAAAAGCCTGTATGCCACAAAATTGGAAAATGTAAAAGAAATGGACAGTTTTTTAGATAAATACCATATACCAAAGTTAAACCAGGACCAGGTAAATGCTCTAAATCGTCCTGTTAATCGCAAAGAATTAGAAACTGTTATCAGAAACCTCCCTACCAAAAAGAGCCCAGGACCAGATGGTTTCAATGCGGAATTCTACCAGAACTTCTAAGAAGACCTAATACCTATACTCCTTAAGGTATTTCATAATATAGAAACACAAGAGTCACTGCCAAATTCCTTCTATGAAGCTACAGTTACCCTGATACCTAAACCACACAAAGACTCAACCAAGAAAGAGAATTACAGGCCAATCTCACTCATGAACATTGACGCAAAAATTCTCAATAAAATACTGGCAAACCGAATCCAAGAACACATTAGAAAAATTATCCGTTACGATCAAGTAGGCTTCATCCCAGAGATGCAGGGCTGGTTCAACATACGAAAATCTATCAATGTAATCCATCATATAAATAAACTGAAGGAAAAAAACCATATGGTCATCTCATTAGATGCTGAAAAAGCATTTGACAAAATTCAGCACCCTTTTATGATAAAAGTTTTGGAGAGATTAGGGATACAAGGGTCATTCTTAAATATAATAAAAGCTATTTACAGCAAGCCGACAGCTAACATCAAATTAAAAAGAGAGAAACTCAAGGCTATCCCACTAAATTCAGGAACAGAACAAGGCTGTCCACTCTCTCCTTATCTCTTCAATATAGTGCTTGAAGTTCTAGCAATAGCAATAAGACAACATAAGGGAATCAAGGGGATTCAATTTGGAAAGGAAGAAGTTAAACTTTCATTATTTGCAGATGATATGATAGTATACATAAGCGACCCCAAAAACTCCACCAAAGAACTCCTACAGCTGATAAACTCCTTCAGTAACGTGGCAGGTTACAAGATCAACTCCAAGAAATCAGTCGCCCTCCTATACACAAAGGATAAGGAAGCAGAGAGGGAAATCAGAGAAGTATCACCTTTCACAATAGCCACAAATAGCATAAGATATCTGGGAGTATCTCTAACCAAGGAAGTGAAGGATTTATTTGACAAGAACTTTAAGTCTTTGAAGAAAGAAATTGAAGAGGATACCAGAAAATGGAAGGATCTCCCCTGCTCGTGGATTGGGAGGATCAACATAGTAAAAATGGCAATTCTACCAAAAGCAATCTATAGATTCAATGCAATCCCAATCAAGGTCCCATTAAAATTCTTCACAGAGATTGAGAGGACAATAATCAACATTATATGGAAAAACAAGAAACCCAGGATAGCCAAAACAATCTTATACAATAAAGGTACTTCTGGAGGCATTACCATCCCTGACTTCAAACTCTATTACAAAGCTACAGTATTGAAAACAGCTTGGTATTGGCATAAAAACAGAGAAGTTGACCAATGGAATCGTATAGAAGACCCGGATCTTAAACCACAAACCTACGAACACCTGATTTTTGATAAAGGAGCCAAAAGTACACAATGGAAGAAAGAGGGCATCTTCAACAAATGGTGCTGGCATAACTGGATGTCAACCTGTAGAAGAATGAAAGTAGATCCATATCTATCACCATGCACAAAACTCAAGTCCAAATGGATTAAAGATCTCAATATTAATCTGAACACATTGAGCTTGATAGAGGAGAAAGTAGGAAGTACTCTACAACAAATGGGCACAGGGAATCGTTTCCTGCGCATAACCCCAGCTGCACAGACATTAAGGGCAACATTGAATAAATGGGACCTCCTGAAGTTGAGCAGCTTCTGTAAAGCAAAGGACATTGTCACTAAGACACAAAGGCAGCCTACTGACTGGGAAAAGATCTTCACCAACCCTGCAACTGACAAAGGTCTGATCTCTAAAATATATAAGGAACTCAAGAGACTAGACGGTAAAATGCCAATTAACCCAATTAAAAAATGGGGCGCTGAACTGAACAGAGAATTCTCAACAGAAGAAGTTCGAATGGCCAAAAGACACTTAAGGTCATGCTCAACCTCCCTAGCTATCAGGGAAATGCAAATCAAAACAACTTTGAGATATCATCTTACACCTGTCAGAATGGCTAAAATCCAAAACACCAATAATAACCTTTGCTGGAGAGGTTGTGGGGTAAGGGGTACACTCATCCATTGCTGGTGGGAATGCACACTTGTGCAACCACTTTGGAAAGCAGTGTGGCGGTTTCTCAGGAAATTCGGGATCAACCTACCCCAGGACACAGCAATTCCACTATTGGGAATCTACCCAAGAGATGCCCAATCATACAACAAAAGCATATGCTCATCTATGTTCATAGCAGCATTATTTGTAATAGCCAGATCCTGGAAACAACCTAGATGCCCTTCAGTGGAAGAATGGATGAAGAAACTGTGGAATATATACATGCTAGAATACTACTCAGCGGTAAAAAACAATGACATCTTGAATTTTGCAGGCAAATGGATGGAAATAGAAAACACTATTCTGAGTGAGGTAACCCAGACCCATAAAGATGAACATGGGATGTACTCACTCATAATCGGTTTCTAGCCATAATTAAAGGACATCGAGCCTATAAATTTGGGATCCTTGAGAAGATAATAAGAAGGTGAACTCCCCAAAAAAGATATAGTAATCCTCCTGGATATTGGAAGTAGACACGATCGCCAGGCAAAATTGGGAACTTGAGGGTTGGGCGAGACTGGGCCAAGGGAAGATGGGGAGAGAAAAATGTGAAGGGGAGAACGGGCGGAGCTCGGAGGAATGGGGTGCTTGGGATATAGGAAGGGTGGATATGGGAGCAGGGAAGCATATATCTTAATTTAAGGAGCTACCTGAGGGTTGTCAAGAGACTTGACCCTAGAGGGGTTCCCAGGTTTCCAGGGAGACGCCCCCAGTTAGTTCCTTGGGCAGCTGAGGAGAGGGAGCCTGAAAAGGCCAGTTCCTATAGCCATACTGATGAATTTCTTGCATATCACCATAGAACCTCCACCTGACGATAGATGAAGAAAATAACAGAGCCCCACATTGGAGCACCGGACTGAGCTCCCAAGGTCCTGATGAGGAGCAGAAGGAGGGAGAACATGAGAAAGAAAGTCAGGACCGTGAGGGAACCTCCAGCTGGCGACAGATGGGGAAGGTGACTGAGCTCCACATTGGAGCACTGGACTGAGCTCCCAAGGTCCTGATGAGGAGCAGAAGGAGCGAGAACATGAGGGAGAAAGTCAGGAACGTGAGGGGTGCGTTCACTCATGGATACGGTGGGACAGAACTAAAGGGAGATCACCAACTCCAGTTGGAATGGGACTGATGGATCATGCGACCAAATCTGTCTCTCTGAATGTGGCCAACAGCGGGGGCTGACTGAGAAGCAAAGGACATTGGCGCTGGGCTCTGATTCTTCTGCATGGACGGGCTTTGTGGGAGCCTTCTCAGCTTGGTCGATCACCTTCCTGGACCTGGGGCGAGTTGGGAGGACCTTGGACTTAGCATAGAGTGGGGAACCCTGATGGCTCCTTGGCCTTGAGAGGGAGGGTGGGGAGGTATGGGTGGAGGGAAGGGGAGGGAAGGGGGAGAAGGAGGGGAGGGAAGGGGGAGGAGGAGCGGAGGGAGGGGGTAGGAGGAGGGAAGGAGATGGCTACCTGAGGGTTGTCAAGAGACTTGACCCTAGAGGGGTTCCCAGGTTTCCAGGGAGATGCCCCCAGTTAGTTCCTTGGGCAGCTGAGGAGAGGGAGCCTGAAAAGGCCAGTTCCTATAGCCATACTGATGAATTTCTTGCATATCACCATAGAACCTCCACCTGACGATAGATGAAGAAAATGACAGAGCCCCACATTGGAGCACCGGACTGAGCTCCCAAGGTCCTGATGAGGAGCAGAAGGAGAGAGAACATGAGAAAGAAAGTCAGGACCGTGAGGGAACCTCCAGCTGGCGACAGATGGGGAAGGTGACTGAGCCCCACATTGGAGCACTGGACTGAGCTCCCAAGTTCCTGATGAGGAGCAGAAGGAGCGAGAACTTGAGGGAGAAAGTCAGGAACGAGAGGGGTGCGTTCACTCATGGAGACGGTGGGACAGAACTAATGGGAGATCACCAACTCCAGTTGGAATGGGACTGATGGATCATGCGACCAAACCCGTCTCTCTGAATGTGGCCAACAGCAGGGGCTGACTGAGAAGCAAAGGACAATGGCTCTGGGCTCTGATTCTTCTGCATGGACAGGCTCTGTGGGAGCCTTCTCAGCTTGATCCATCACCTTCCTGGACCTGGGGGGAGTTGGGAAGACCCTGGTCTTAGCATAGAGTGGGGAACCCTGATGGCTCCTTGGCCTTGAGAAGGAGGGAGGGGAGGTATGGGTGGAGGGGAGTGGAGGGAAGGGGAAGATGGAGGGGAGGGATGGGGGAGGAGGAGGGGAGGGAAGGGGGAGGAGGAGGGAAGGAGATGGAAATTTTTAAATATAAAAAAAAATAAACCATGGGGAAAAAAATAAACCATGAGAAAAAAAAGATTCTTAAAATAAACTAATACAGTATATTAATACCAGATAAAAAATTCTTTAGAACACTGAATATTAAGGGTGACTATTGTGGTGAGACACCATGACTGAAAGCAACTTGGAGAGGACAAGGTTCATTTCACTCATGGTTCCATATGACAGTTCATCATCAAAAGCAGTGAAGGCAGGAACTCAAGCAGGGCAGGAGCCAGGAGGCAGAAGCTGATACAAAGGCCATAGACGGGTGCTGTTGCTGTTGCTTACTGGTTTGCTTCCACCCAGGCTTTCTCATCCTGTTTTCTTATAAAAATCCAGGACCACTAACCTGGGATGACTCCCACCATGAGATAGGCCCTCCCATATCAATCACTAATTAAGAAAGTACTCTACAGGCCTGCTTAAAGCCCAATCTTATGGAGGCATTTTTCTCAATCAGGGTTCTTTCTTCTCAGATGATTCTAGTCTGCATCAATTTGAAGCAAAATTAACAAGAATAGTCATACAAAAAAAGAACAAAAAACTAAATGGAAAAACATACACATCCAAAATTATAGCTGAAAATGTGGTATTTCTCTCTTAATTAATTCAACTATTATTCAGAACATGCGATCAAACCGGACTCTTTGAATGTGGCTGACGGTGGAGGCTGAGAAGCCAAGGACAATGGCGATGGGCTTTGATTCTACGGCATGGATGGGCTCTATGTAAGCCTTGTCAGTTTGGATGTTCACCTTCCTGGACCTGGGGGGAGCTGAGAGGACCTTGGACTTAACATAGTGTAGGGAACCCTGATGGCTCTTTGGCCTGGAGAGGGAGGGAGTGGGGGTATGAGTGGAGGGGAGGGGAAGGAAGTGGGAAGAGGGGAGGAGATGGAAATTTTTAATAAAAAAATGAAAAAAAGAAAATTAGTAAAAACTAGAATGTTTGAACAACATTAGCATCCAACTTTACCCAATTGACATTTCTTTTTATCCAATTATAAAAGCATATTATTTTGACTATATGTGGAATTATCAAAAATAAATTATACACTCGTCTACAAAACAAATTTTACTGCATTTAAGATAATTTAAGTATTTAAGAGCATTCTTTAATTTATGGATTGTCAAAAAATAGACCTGGATATATCTATCCAAGATGAACCTAATATTCTAGCTCTCTGTTAGGAATGTGAAAAAACCCAAGTTTGAATTTGCTAACCTATTAGAGTCAACTGGGAGCTATTCCTCTGGTGTTATGCTCACTTTCTTACAATCCTGTCAACTTACCATCAACCTCTGCTTATGTTAGGAGAGAATATAATAACAGTTTCATTCCCAAACTTCTAAATTAAAAAGAGAATTCAGGGCCACACACCATTAACTTAGAAGGCAGAGGCTGGGAAATCTCTGACTTACAGGGTATCCTGGTATACTAAGGAGTTCCAGGACAGTTAGGGCTGCTTAGTAAGAACTTGTCTCAAAATAAATAGATAAATAATGTGGCTTGAAGTTTGCCTGTTGCTTTAAGATCATACAGCACTGTGAGCCAAACACTAATCACCCCGAACTAGTATACATTCCATTGCATGCATATCCAACACTTAGGGTTGCATCTATGCATACCCAACACTTAGATTGCATCCTTGCACGTATGCCCAACACTTAGATTGTACCCATACCCTGACGGTTGTGAATAGTGCTGCAATCCACATGATAATGGAATCATGTCTTGAATATCCTGATTTAATTTTCTTTGTATATATACCTGGTAGTGTATTTTAACTCTTTACACATTTTGTGTGAATGTGTACAGAGTAGATAAGGGTTTAATTTCATATGGGCAAACCCAGTGGGACAAAGATTTACCCTACAGCTTCATTTCTGGCATTTGGGGCTTTGTAGTTGCGTTATTTGGTCTTCAACAGGCTTGACTCATGACACCTCCTGCCCCATGCTGCCACATTTATAATATTTGAGGCACTCATGAACTTCTTCTTAAGCTGGTTACAGTCAGGGCCTGCAGCTTTGTCTACACATGTCCCACGTCTCAGCATCCTTGGATCCTTCTTGTAATTTCAGCTTCACTTTCACAGCTTCACATATTGACTCTTCATGACCTCCATGCAGGACTTCACCTCTGTTTCACATGGCCTGGCCTTGTCACCTTTTTTCTGGAATCATGGCACAAGTTTAGGTCACTCAATCACTCTTGGATTCTCTGTAATAGAAGAACTAGCACCATATAGAGGACACCATGTCCTGCTGACAACTCAAGAACTATCTGCACCCACATCCTCAGACCACAGCTCTAACAGCCTCTGGATATATGCATGGTTGAACTTCTGGGACCATTTCCTTAGATGACTGTGTTTGAGAAGAGTAGGCTTTCAGCAGCACCAGGAATTTTCTCTTCTGGTGAATGTTCATTTTAAGCCTTATAGTTTTCATTGAGTGGTATCTTGCTTTCAAGGCATCTTTCCCATTGTTCCACAACAGACTACATCATGTATAATTACTCTTCAATGGTGTTATTTTTTACCAGTTATAAAGTCTTTGTCTACAGCTTTATACTTGTTTGTGCACCTTTTCTCACTAAATTGCACATTTTTACATCTTTTACCTCTACTTATTGCTTTATATAACTGTAGCTAAAAGCAGTGAACAAGAATTATCTCATATCCCAAATGCTATAATGTCTTGTAACTACCTATGCCAAGTAAGTTAGGACCCTCAGATTTTTAGGATACAGGCTAAATATAGACATAATCTTTGCCAGATTGTAACATAGAAGATCTCCAGTCTATGACCCAGTAGAGTCCTTGTTCCCCTCTGAAACTCCATGAATATGGTCTCTACTATCTGGTGCTATCAGGATTCTGGTCTTTTGAACTCCCTGAAGAATGGTCCATTAAGCACTGCTAGCATTCTTCTTGGACTTCTGTAGCCTACACCTCCAAACACTTCCACATTCTTCCCAACAAAGCAATTCCAAAGGCCGGGGAACTCTATGACCAGGTTCATCACAGCAGCAAGACTTCACTTTTAGGTATCGCTTTTCTGTGTTGGTTATTTTTCCATTGCACTGATGAAATACCGAAAAGAAAATAAGGTATATTTTGGTTCCCAGTTTCATGACAAGAAATCACAAAAACAGCTGCTTGGCTTGTGGAATAGGAGCACAGTGTGTCTTGTGAATATCTTGTCCCCAGCTGTCTCTTCTAGCTATGCCACCTGCCCAAAGATCCTTCAACCATTAAAAAGCAGCACTACTGCCTGGGGATTAAGCATTTAAACACATGAGCCTGTGACAGATGTTTCACATTCAAACCATAGCAGACCATTTTCATCCATGCTCTATTAATGTGTTTTTACATCAGTATCACGATGCCGTGGCTAACTTAGGTTTGTAATAGACTTATTAAATGACACCTTTTCTAAGTAGGTCAGTGAGACAAATGTATCCAGTGACCAGTCCTATTTAACTCCAATGGAATTAAAAAGAAAGCCTGGCCTTCAAAATCACTGCCTCAAAGATGGATTCTTTGGGAATGTGAATATAGTTATTGTTACTTCAGTATCCAGCAAGTTGAATTCACATGTCCACAACAAAAAAAATAACATTATAGCAGAGTTGAAACTAGAAAAATAACTTAGCTGTACATCATTGTTCATGCCTCTTTTTGACTGCCTTCCTTCCCTCCTCATCACCTCATATTTCCCTCTCTTGGCCTCTGAAAGTCTCTGCTGCAGTAAAGCCCTGTCTGTCTTTCCTCCTAGTATCTCTGGGTTGTAATTCCAGAAACCTGCTCTCTGTTATGCACACATGCATGTGTTTTTATGTCTTCATGCTCTGTGTGCTGCGTGCCTATGAGCTAGACAAGAAATCCCCCAAACAACAGTTGCTTTTCTAAAAATACAAATTAGAGGTTAATGAATTTTTATTGGCAACTAGTGGAGTAATATAATTTCCTAAATAATGCATTTTTAATTACTCTATAAAAGAATTTATAACATACTATGTCAGCCTATATCAATCTTTCTTCCTTTCTTTTTTACTTTCCCTGCTTTCTTTCTTGACTTATAGTTATTATCACTTTAAAAGATTGAAAGTATCATACTTGTGTTCAATGTGCTGTGACTATATTCACTTCATAATACTGCCTCTTCTATCTACCCTCATGCTTTTCCCTCCATTTCCTCACGCCCCTCCTACCATCTCCCATCCACAGCCCCCTAGCATCATCTTTTTCCTTTTTATTTCTTGGCCCCATGCAACTAGTATACTCATGTCATATCCAGAAGACAAGGCCCCACCACACTCCTTCCATCCTTCAGTTCTCACAATTCCTCCCCCATCTCCTGTGACACTTCCTAGAACTCAGGGACAATGCCATGGATGTTATGCTTTGAAGTCAGTCAGCAGTCACTTATATTCACCTCTCCACCAACTGTGTAATCCTACTCCAACAGCTGCACGCTGCTTTTTTATATATGTGTTTTTTGGTTGATCCTCTCCCTGTAACCCTACTTTCCCCACATTCTCCTACCCTGGTTCTTCTTTAAACTTTTTTCCTCCCTAGTTCTCTTTTCATTTACATTCACATTCCTTGTGTTACTACCCACTCCCCTTCAGACCTCTCCACTGGTTGCATGTCTCAGGGCTTCTTTCTTGCTACATGGCCATCCAACTTAAACACAGATTTCTAAAAAACTGAGTCTGAGATTGGGTTATCAGTGAGAACATACAGTGTTTGCTTTCTGGACCTGGATTACTTCACTTAGTACATTTTCCAGTTTTACCCATTTATCTGAAATTCACAATTGCATTTTTGTTTAAAGCTGAATAGAATTTCACTGTGTATGTGTACCAAATTTTCATTAGTGTTAACTATGGTTGATTCTATTCTTAGCTATTGAAAATAGGGACACAATGATGATGGATATTTAGAAATCTGTAATGTGGAGAACAGGGACACAATGAACATGGATATGCAGGGATCTCTAATGTGGAGGACAGGGACACAATGAACATGGATATGTAGAAATCTCTAATGTGGAGAACAGGGACACAATGATGATGGATATGCAGGGATCTCTAATGTGGAGAACAGGGACACAATGAACATAGATATGCAGGGATCTCTAATGTGGAGGATAGAAACACAATGAACATGGATATGCAGAAATTTCTAATGTGGAGAACAAGGACACAATGAACATGGATATGCAGGGATCTCTAATGTGGAGAACAGGGACACAATGATGATGGATATGCAGGGATCTCTAATGTGGAGGATAGAAACACAATGAACATGGATATGCAGAAATTTCTAATGTGGTGATTAGGGCATATGAACATGTGGTGTGGGAGGTCAGCCACAGATTGGTGCCCATGTGGCCAACTAGAATCCACTTAAAACCTGGGAGAGTTTGAAAAGAAATTCTGGACACAAAAATACAGAGTTTAACACAGTCTTTTGCTGTTTGCTGAAGATGTGCACCAGCTCCTTTAAGAGAGGTTTTCCTGATTCAGTGGTTGCAAAAGAAAAAAACTGCACCATTTTGAAATGCAGGCTTTCTGGAGTGTGCTGCTAGCATGAACTCTGACTCTTTCAGGCAGGAGGTCCAGCTACAGAACATTTGAATGGGGTTTGTGAGCAAACTGCTGTAGCTTGCTTAATGGAGACATGGACTGGCTCTATGCCTGACAATGGGCCTGTGCATGACTCTCAGAGGCAGAGCAGCTTCACCATGCTGAACTGGGTAGCAAGCCAGCAGTACCATATATACCATAGTAATTGCACAGTTTAAGTTTTAAGAAGTACTTAGCATTTTAAAAAGTACTCCTGGACAGTAAAGAATCACAGATATGCAATAAAGACAAATCCAGATGAATCATAGTATTGAATAAATGTATGTAGGCTTCGAAGAGAGAAGAAAAAGAGTATAGAGAGTCATAGAAATAAAGTTAATGCTTTAAAATAAAAGGGTAAAGTCTTTAAAGAGATAGAGTACAAATAGTCATAGATTTAAAGGAGTTAAAAAAAATAAGCCACGTTAAAAATGAAAATTCACAGAAAGTCTGGATTATGTATATTGTTGTGTTTTCTTTGAATTTTGACTGTGAAGAAGCTAAGTACAGAGAGACATTTTATTGTATGAGCTACTAAGATAAACCAGCATGTATAGTTTGATGGTATTATACTTCCAAATTTGGGAATTAGGATATGTTGCTTTGGAAAAGAGGTTCTTTTCTTGTTTCCACAGAGGATTGTGGATTGCTTTCAAACAGGAGTGATTTGATGGAACAAGAACCCCCAAAGGTCACCATGAACACTTCCAAAAATTACTATGCCCAACAATCAGCTGAAAGTAGTATGGAGAAAACTATACCCATATACCAAATATTGTCTATAAATGTTCGTTTACTGTAGAAAGAACGGCGGGCTGTGTCCCTCCACCCGGCTAGCTTTACCCAAAAGAATTATACAGAAACTGTATTCTTTTAAACACTGCCTGGCCCATTATCTATAGCCTCTTATTGGTTAATTCTCACATCTTCCTTTAACCCATATTTAGTAATCCGTGTAGCACCACGAGGTGTGGCTTACCAGGAGAGATCTTAACCTGCGTCCATCTCAGAGAGGAGAATCATGGTGACTGCCTGAAGCGTCTCCCCTTTTTTCCCCAGAATTCTGTTCTGTCTACTCCACCTACCTAATTTTCTGTCTCTTAAAGGGCCAAGGCAGTTTTCTTTATTAATTAACCAATGAAAGTAACATAGACAGATAACTCTCCTCCATCAGTTTATATTTAAAGGGGGATATGATACAGATAAGAATAATTTGCATTGGTATGGTTCTTGGTTTATTGATACAAATTTAAAGTCAATTTTGTTATATGTATATGTATTTCTGATCTTGATTAAGATGTTGTGTTTGTGTAGCTCATCTAAAAATGTAATGTATAATTAAGAAATATAGGTTATGAACATAGTTGAACAAATGCTTTTGTAGTATGATAGGGCATCTCTTGGATATATTCCCAGGAGTGATATTGCTAGATCCTGGGGTAGGTTGATCCTGAATTTCCTGAGAAACCACCACACTGATTACCAAAGTTGGTTGCACAAGTTTGCATTCCCACCAGCAATGGATGAGTGTTCCCCTTACTCCATATCCTCTCCAGCAAAGGCTATCATTGGTGTTTTTGATTTTAGCCATTCTGACAGGAATAAGATGGTATCTCAAAGTTGTTTTGATTTGCATTTCCCTCATGGCTAAGGAGGTGGAGCATGACCTTAAGAGTCTTTTGGCCATTTGAACTTCTTCAGTTGAGAATTCTCTGTTTAGATCAGTACCCTATTTTTTAACTTGGTTAATTAGCATTTTAAAGTTTAGTTTCTTGAGTTCTTTATATATTTTGGAGATCAGACCTTTGTCTGTTGCGGAGTTGGTGAAGATCTTCTCCCACTCAGTAGGTTGCCTTTTTGTCTTATTGACAGTGTCCTTTGCTTTACAGAAGCTTCTCAGTTTTAGGAGGTCCCATTTATTCAATGTTGCCCTTATTGTTTGTGCTACTGGGGTTATATGTAGGAAATGGTCTCCTAGTCCCATATGTTGTAGACTATTTCCTACTTTCTCTTCATAGCAGTATTATTTGTAATAGCCAGGACCTGGAAACAACCTACATGCCCCTCAATGGAAGAATGGATAAAGAAAGTGTGGAATATATACACATTGGAGTACTACTCAGCGGTAAAAAACAATGACATCTTGAATTTTGCATGCAAATGAATGGAAATAGAAAACACCATCCTGAGTGAGGTAACCCAGACCCAAAATGATGAATATGGAATTTACTCACTCATTAGTGGATTCTAGCCATAAATAAAGGACATTGAGCCTATAATTCATTATCCTAGAGAAGATAGATAGGAAGGTGAACCCAAAGAAAAACATGTAGTTATCCTTCTGGATATTGGAAGTAGACAGGATTGCCAGGCAAAAATTGAGAGCTTAGGGGTAGGGGTGGGATGGGGGTAAAGGGAGAGGGGGAGAGAGGTGAGAAGGGAAGGATGGAGAGAGCTTGGGGGAATGTGACAGTTGGGATGGAGGAGGGGTAGATATGGGAGCAGGGAAGTATATATCTTAATTAAGGGAGCCATTTGAGGAGTCCAAAAGACTGGACTGGAAGGGTTCCCAGGTGTCCAAGGAGATGTCTCTAGCTTGCTCCTTGAGCAGCTGAGGAGAGGGCACCTGAACTCACCCTATACTATGGCCACACTGATGAATATCTTGCATATCACCATGGAAACTTCATCTGGCATTGGATGAAGATGGAGACGGAGACCCACATTGGAGTGCTGGATTGAGCTCCCGAGGTCTGGATGAGGAGCAGAAGGAGGGAGAACGTGACCAAGGAGGTCAGGACTGCGAGGGATGTGTCCACTCACTGAGACAATGGGACTGATCTAATGGGAGCTCACCAAGGCCAGCTGGACTGGGACTGATGGAACATGTGATCAGGCCGGACTCTCTGAACATGGCTAGGGATGGTGGCACTGGGCTTTGTTTCTACTGCATGTACTGGCTTTGTGGGAACCTAGTCTGTTTGGATCCTCACTTTCTTGGACCTGGCTGGATGGGGGAGGACCTTGGACTTCCCACAGGGCAGGGAACCCTGACTGCTCCTTGGACTGGGGAGGGAGGGGGAAGGGAAGTAGGGGAAGAGAAAGGGAGGTGGGAGGAGTGGAGGAGGTGAAAATTTGTAAAAATTATATAATTTAAAAAATAAAAACAAAAAAATAAAAAAGAAGAAAAAAGAAATACAGGTTAATAGACAATCATCTACAATAGTCAAGCTTGTAGTTATGTTAGATTTTCTAGATGTACAGAGATATATTTCATTTAAATGGGTATTCTTCAAATCTTTCAGAGACTTCAGAATATGGCATTTAAAATGTTTTAATAACTTAGGGCTTTTCATGACAATGAGACACATCTGCTCCTGGCAGTACCAGTTACTTCAAGAGGAAGATGGGCATTGAAGAGGCTCCTTATGGAGTTTGCTAGCCATTTTGGCTACAAACTCCTCTTACCTGGACTGCTTAACTGGACATGCAGGACCCACAGAGAAATGACTGCTGAACTTGCCTAAAAGTGAGATGATCCTTCAAGGTTCCTGCTTCATGAAAAAGTATGCTAGACATTCTGCAGGACCCAGGAGAAAGTGACTGACAAACTGCCAATATATATGGAACTATCTTTGAAATTTCCTGCTTTGTGGAAAAGTCTGCTGGATACTATGGGCTTGTAGGCTGAAGATGAATGCCCCAGTAGTACAGAAGAACCTTGGGTGACTGTTCAGGCAGCGAGATGTCTCCATCTAGGGTTTTGGAAGTTGCTTACAATGCACTTCCTGTTTACTTAGGTAATATTTACATCCTTCTGGAGTCTTTGATGGAGTTGAAGAATTTATAGTTATAGTTATATTTTCCTTAGTTATGACAAAAGTTAAAGTAGATATAAATATTGCAACTGTAAATCTTGCTTGATAACTGTTTTGTTGTATGTAATTTTACTATGTTAAAGTTAAAGCCTTCTTTTTTGTTTAAACAGAAAATAGGAAGTGGTATGGGATGTCTTTCTGTGTATTTGCTGCTTTTATTGATTAATGAATAAAGAAATAGCTTGGCCTATATAGCATGGGAAGAGTAAGGTGGAGTTAGAGAGAAGCCATGGAACCACAGGAGATAGATGCTGGGAACTTTAGCCTGTAGCCACAGCCACATGGCCATACACAGATTAATAGAAATGGGTTAAATTAAGATGTAAGAGTTAGCCAATAAGAAGCTAGAGCTAATAGGACAAGCAGTGTTTTAATACATACAGTTTCTTTGTGATTATTTTGGGTCTAAGATAGCCAGATGGCTGGGAACCAACTAGTAGCCTCCTTTCTCCTATAAACGTCAATATGCACGAATCTCTAATGTGGAGAGTAGCACATTTCGGGTATATGCCTAGACATGGTATAGTTGGTGTAGTGGTGTAGTCATACAGCAGATCTATTTTTAGCTTTTTGATACTCCCACCCTGGTTTCCATAGTGACAGCACAAATTTACACTCTCACCAAATGTTTGTAAGGGTTCTCTTTCCCTCATTATTCCCTCATTGGTTATCATTTGTTTTCTTGATAAAGGGAATTCTTCCTGGGGAGAGATAGAATTTTCAGGTAATATTAACTTGCATTTCCCAGATAGAGAAGGATGTTGAACTTTTCTTATAATATTTATTAGCCACTTGTATTTTGAAGAATCTCTGTTCAATGTCATAACCCATTTTTTAAATTGAGGCATTTGTTTTCTTGATGTTTCATTGTTTTGATTTGTTTGCATAGTCTAGATATACAAATTTCCTTTCAGACTTAGAGCTGGCAAACATTTCCTCCTATACTATAGGTGGCCCTTTCACCCATTTGAGCATTTTCTTTGCTGTACAAAATCTTTTTTTAATTTTGTAAGGCACAATTATCTATAGTTGGCCTTGTTTCGTAAGCAACTAGAATCCCATTAGAAGATCCTTAACTATCGTATTTCTTATAGCATGATTCTTACTTTTTCTTCTAGCAATTTAAGAGTCTTAGTTATTATATTGAGATGCTTGATACATCTGGAATTGACTTTTGTACAGAGAGATATGGATATAGTTTCATTCTTCTCAATTGGATAGTCAGTTTTTCAGTACCATTTGTTGAAGAGGCTTTTTGCCAGTGCATATTTTGTCATGTCAATCAAAAATCAGGCGACTGCTGTTCCGTGGACTTACAGCTGAATTTTCTATTCTAGTCTATTGACCCACTTGGCTGTTTTTGTACTGGTCCCACCTTTTTTTGTATTACTTTGGTTCTGTAGTAACATGGAAATTATAGTTATGCACCCGAATTGCTCTTTATGCTCAAGATTGTTTTTGGCTATTTAGGACCTTTTGTGAGTTCAAAAGGATTTCAATTTTTGTAAAGATAGAATATGTGGATTTTGATTGAGATACATTAAACATGTAGATTGATTTTTGGTAAAAATGGATGTTTTCATGATGCTAATTCTTCTAATCCACAAGTATAGAGATCTTTCCATCTATTAGTATCTTCTTTAATTTTTTCTTCATATTTTTAACATTTTTGCTGCAGAGGTCTTTTGCTGCCTTGGTTATGTTTATTCTGAAGTATTTTAAGGTTATTTTGAATGGAATTCATCCTTCATGATTTCTTTCTTAGTATGTTTGTCCTTGGTACATAGAAACACTATTGATTTTTTTGTTTGTTTGTTTGTTTGTTTTTCAAGACAGGGTTTCTCTGCAGCTTTTTTAGAGCCTGTCCTGGAACTAGCTCTTGTAGACCAGGCTGGCCTCGAACTCACAGAGATCCGTCTGCCTCTGCCTCCCGAGTGCTGGGATTAAAGGCGTGCGCCACCACCGCCCGGCCACTATTGATTTTTTATGTTAATTTTGTATCCTGTAACATTGCTGAAAATGTTTATCTACTTATAATTTTATTTTGGATCCTTTGGATCCCTTCTGTATAGAAGCAAATTATTTAAAGGCAACAATAATTTGACTTCCTATTTGTATCTCTTTTTTGTCCTTCTGTTTTTATTAACTTTTAAATTAAATATTTATTAATTAAATTTATAAATTAATCAATAATTTATTTAATTAAATAATTTAAATATTAAAATTTATTAAATATTAACTAATATTTCCAACATTCTGTTGAATAGTAGTGGAGAATTGGATAGGCTGAGCATCTTTCTGATGTTAAGAATGCTTTAAAGTTTTTTCTATCTAGCATTATGTTGCCCAGAGCTTTATTATATATATGGACTTTATTATGCTGAGTTATTTCTCCTCAAGCCTTATTCTTTCTAGGGCTTTTATGGCAAAGGGATGCTAGAAGGTTTTTTTCTTGCATCTACTGATATGATCTTATGGTTTCTGTCTTCGAGGGCATTTAAATGATGTATTACCTTTATTGATTTGAGTATATTGAATCATTCCTGCAGATATAGAATGGATTATAATAGTGAGTGACCATATTGATGTATTTCATAGTATGCTGGCAAGTGTTTTGGTGAAACACTTGCTGCCCTTTTCATCAGAGACATTTGGTTATGTTTTAATTTTATGCTTTATCTTCACTTAGTTTTTGTATAAACTGTGTAATAGGCTTTCTCTTGGGCCACGAATCAGCTCCCAGATCATGACATGGAGACTTATTATTAGTTTTAAATGCTCAGCCATAGCTTAGCTCTTACTTTAATCTGTTTCTCTTTAGCTATAATTTGCCTCAGGGCTTTTATGTTTTTAATTCTTTCCTTACATCTTACTACTGTCTTCATGTCTCACTGGCAGCTACATTGTTTCTGGCCTCAGGCTTTTCCCTCTCTTTCTCCCTTATTCTTGCCTCCTTTTCTTTAGATTTCTCCTCCTACTTATTCTCTCTGCACACCAGTCCCACCTATTCCTCTTCTACCCAGCTACTGACTGTTCAGCTTTTTATTAGGGATATAGCTCTTGCAGAGTCTAGGAGGCAGAAGTGAAAGTCAATCCTGAATGCCTCCTCTTGGTCAATAGACATTCTTTCCAAAGGAAAATGGGAATCTGAATTGTTTAGTGCGGCATGGCTCATGTGGAGTTGGATAACACAGTCACTCTGGTTATACAGTATTGGGGCCTCAATTCTCCCCCAAAACAAGACCTAGTAGGTTTGATTTTTTTTTGACTCTGAAATGATTGAGGCTGCCTTTGACAATCTGAAGGAGAAATCTCTGTTCTACATTTTAGTGGTTGTTTTAAAGAACTTTGTTTTTATTTCTACACTGAAACTGACTCAAAACCCCTAAAATTCACACTGTAATGGATTCTAAAAGATGACTTGTTGAAATACTTTAACTTGTTTTTCTATAGTTAGTGGGCATACTAGCCTATAAATGTGGCTAAGGTTAAAAAAAATGGAAAGAAAGAAAGAAATCTAGTCAACAACAGTTCTGTTTGCCTAGATTCCATCATAAACAACCAGAATATTTGTTATCTGTCTCAAAAAATGCTACAAATGCAGTTCTAATATATACTGTATAAAATTTTATAGCTGACTATAGTGGTAATTTTAACCCTTGGGAGGCAGAAATGAGAGGGTTCCCATGCCTTGGCAGCTGGCCTGCCCTGTGGAGAGTTGCAGGCTGTGTTGGTCTACAGAGTCAGACCTACTCCCAGATAAGGAGTAGAGCTTCTGCTCTAGGTAGAGGGCACATCTTTGTCTCCTGTGCACCAATTCCCAGAAGCTCAGCCTCTGGAGCTTGGTCCCTAGTGCCTCCGGGCCTACAAAGCACTGCTCCAGATCAAAAGGCATACCTTTGTTCTACTCCCCAATCCTCAGAATCTCATGACCCCTCATAGAACTCATCTGCAAGACCCAGAACTAGTGTATACTCCTCAATGCCTCAAAATCAAAACACAGCTTGGTCCTCGGCACCTCAGGATCCACTTCTTTACCTGCAGTACCCTAACCCCCAAGCACCTCAGGACTTACATAGTATAGCTTGTTCCCCAGATTTGAGGCAGAAGCTTTCATACTCACCATCCAAATCCACAGTATTCCAGGACCTATGTGGAGTTTGATTCTTAAGGTAGAAGCAACAGCTCCATTCTTTGGGGACCCAACTCCAGGTGTTTCAGGGCCCATGTGATGCTAATTTATCAAGGCCTCAGGACCCTAGCAAACCTTGCTCCCCAGGTTAGGAACCTACATTCCTCTACCCAGAACTGTAACACCTAGCTTATCAGGGCCCTATAGATTTCCCTTCTAGGTCAAAGGCTAAATCATCCTTTGCTAATATAAGCCCCAGTGTCTTAGAATCTACATAGAACTTGCTCCTGAATGCCTTGGGACTCACAATGTGAGGAGGGATTGCATGAGCCAGGGGCATCAAGGTCATGATGGGGAAACTTAATGAGACAGTTCACCTGAGCTTGTGGGAGCACATGGACCACATAGCCAACAGAACAGGCCCAGGCCCTTTGCCTGTGTGAGACAGTTATGTAGTTTGGTCTGTTTGTAAGGCTCCTAGCAATGGGGTCAGGACTTGGCTGCTTCCCCAAACTGGATTACCTGGCCCAGCCTTTATGTAGGGGGAGAAACTTGGCCCTGCCTCAACTTGATGTGGTTTGTTCAATGGCATGGGAGGCCTGCCCCTTTCTGGAAGGAATGAATTCCAAGGAGGAGTGGATGGGAGTTGCAGAGGGAGGGGGGAGAGAACAGGATGAGAGGAAGGAGAGGAAACTGTGGTCAGTATGTAAAATAAATGGAAACAAACACTAATTAAATAAAAAACTATTTCCTGTTTTTATGTACTCTTTAAAGAAGGCCCATCCTTCTTGTTCTACTCAGAAACTATCACCTGCTGTAGCATCAGTGAGGGCAAACTGACATTAAAATACATTAGAGTGTGTTGGAAGTCCACCACATCCCTCCAATCACCATAGCACAGAAAATGGCTGAAATAATATAAATTATTTTTGTACGAGGCTGCTTGTTTGTTCCCGGCTACTGAGAGTTGAAATAATCATACAGAAACTATTTTATTTAAATCACTGCTTGGCCTGTTAGCGCTAGCTTCTTATTGGCTAACTCTTACATCTTAATTTAACCCATTTCTATTAATCTTTGTACCACCATGTGGTTGTGGCTTACTGGCAAGGTTCCATCTGGTGTCTGTCTCCAGCAGGGCTGCATGACTTCTCCTTGACTCTGCCGTCTTTCTCCCAGCATTCAGTTTAGTTTTTTCCCACTTAGCTCTACTCTGCTAAGCCACTGTCTGAAACAGATTCTTTATTCATTAATCAATAAAAACAACACATATACAGAAGGACTTCCCACACCAGATTATATCTAATTAGATTTAATAATTAAATTAAATGATGTTTAAAGAATGATTCATGGCAAAAGTAGATAGTAAATAAATAGTATAAAGGATGGAGTCCCAAAAAGGGCAAGGGAAAGGGGAATCATTAGGTGAATGAAAGATCAAGATAAGAAGACTGTGACAGAAGAAAAAGCAAAAGATAAGAACTATGATCATACAAAAAAGACACCTGCCTAAAGTTGTGTGATGTTTTACTCTTTTGCCTCTTTAGTCTTTTGGTTTGGTGGGAGGTACCACCCAGCTCCCAAACAAATCACACACAGAGGTTTATTCTTAGTTATGAATGCCCAGCCTTAGCTTGATTTGTTTCTTGCCAGTTTTTCTTAGCTTAAATAATCCCATCTATCTTTGGCCTCAGGGCTTTGTACTTTCTCTGTTCCTGCATACCTTTGCTTTCCTTCTTATTCCATGACTGGCTGGGTGGTTGTGTGGGTGTGTTACTGTGTGGCTGGGTTGCTGGGTGGCTAAGTGGCTGTGTGGCTATGTGGCTGGGTGACTGTGTGGTTGTGTGGCCATGTGGCTGGGTGGCTGGGTGACTGGGTGACTTGGTCGCTGTGTGGCTGGGTGGCTGTGTGGTTGGGTGGCTATGTGGTTGTGTGGCTGTGTGGCTGGGCGGCTGTGTGGCTGTGTGGCTGTGTGGCTGGGTGGCTGTGTGGCTGGGCGTCTGGGAGTCTGGGTGTCTGGGTGGCTGTGTGGCTGTGTGGCTGTGTGGCTGTGTGGCTGGGTGGCTGGGTGGCTGTGTGGCTGGGTGGCTGTGTGGCTAGGTGGCTGGGTGGCTGGGTGGCTGGGTGGCTGTGTGGTAGATAGGTAGTTCCAAAAGTAAGGCTTCCTGCGGTCCTCAGAGTTTGAACTATCAGGCTCTCCATCATTCTCAGATGAAGGGATAGCTCCTAGCTACAGAACCATCCCACTAAACACTATCTAAAGAGAGCCTCCTGCTGCAAGAGCATCTCAGCGTGATCTCAGCATGTCTGTGTCCAGCCATCCCTCTCTTCCCTACAACCTCTCACAGCTGCCTGTCCCCGGGGCTGTGGCTGCTAACCCATCTGTGTGATCTGTGATCATTCCTTATTATCAGGCCCCCAGTGTCCCTTCTCAAGATAGTGCAGGAAAGTGTTAAAAAGGAATTTCTTCCAACTCCGAGGCGGTATGCATGAGGCATCAGCATCTCTGCAAAGCCTCTAACTGGATTCCAGGCTCAGATGGACTTAGGGCTCATCCTATGTGTCAGGCTGCTATCCCTAGAGATGTCTGGTACCTTTGGGGTTTAGCTTTCTAATCCCCCGTAAAAGCCAACAACTGCCTCCTCCTTTTCACTGTGACGCTTGCCTTCACTCACACCACTCAGCTTTCCTCTCACCAGGATGTGTAATCTCCATCACACCTCCCAGCTTTCCTTCCCTTCAGCACAGTGTCTATTCTTTCTTTTCCTGACTCTCTTCCTTCACCATGTCACATGGAGACAGCTTCTAATCCACAATCTTACCTCCCAAAGCCCAAATGTATCTTGAAAGCGCAAACACAGGTCCGTGTGCACTCAAAGTAGTAACTGATAAGCAAAGGCGTAGCGGTGCCATTGTATTGCTGTGTGGGTGGTTTGTTCCTCCCACCGTATTCCTTTATGAATAAATTATTTTTACAATGATATGCTTCGCTTCCTTCTTTTATCATTTGAGCAAGTTTTTGTATTGTCATTTTCACAATGCCAGCATAAAATGTGTGATGACAACAGTTATCCAGGTCTTCCTTAATCTCATAACAATCTAAATTTCTTTGCACATTCCCTACACTTTCTTCCCACATGAGACACTTTTGATGTCACAGTTACTTTACTGATGTTTTGTATCTGTAAAGTAATAGGTTGCTATTGTGAAATTATTAAATAACTATATTTAACAGTTTTTGTTACATTTCCCCTTCAAACAGAAGATGGAAATGATTCACACACAATCACTGCAAGATTTTTGGGTTGCCTGTGTACTTACTATTATCCGTGCATCTTATGTTTTTATTTATGTGTTATTAATTAATATGCCTTCTTTTTCAGTTTGAAGAAGCCCTTGGTGTTTATTGTAAGGTGGGTCTAATGACCATAAACCTGCCAGCTTATTGTTTTGGGGTTTTTGAGATGTATTTACTTTTGTTTTATGCTTATGGGTGATTTGCCTGTATGTATGCCTGTGCACTGAATGCATGCAGTAGCCAGAGAGTCCAGAGGAAGGTTAGTACCCCTTAGAACTGGAGTTACAGTCAGTTGTTAGCCATCGTTTGGGTGCTGAGAATGGAACCTGGGTCCTCTGCAAAAGCATCAGTGTTCATAACCACTGAGCTTCTCCAGACTCAAACCCACCAGCCTTTGTTGAAGAAAGTCTTCATCAGTGATATCTACTCTTTTCAAGATGTGGAATTGTTAAATTTGTATGCTTATATTTAGTGGCAGGTGAAATACAATGTGCCCAAGAAAGAGATTATCTTGTTGGGATCTGAAAAAAAATCTCAAGAATTAGTAGTAGAAGTATCATTACGTTACTACCATCCCCCATCAAAGGCGCTTATGTGGTCCACACTCTCTCACACACATGGAAGTCCCCTTGCCTAGGATTACTAAAGGAAAAAGGTCAATTTCTTCTACCATGAACTTGTCACACAAGTGAACAGAATAAAAATGGGCAAAAGAGGCATAGAGTTAAGTGAGGAAAAGCCTGGCTTGAGGTCACTTCTCTGGCTATTGTTTTCCAACACCATGGATTCTGGTGACACCTGTCCTTGACTTGGATACTCTGCTTACTCATATCCACTCCTGAAGCTCACTGTTGGAATTTATAGGGTTCTCCCGCTAGCACTCACTACTATAAAACAGTTTATAAAATTGTTTGTGAGGCTAACTGTGTTTAGGATGAAGGGATGCTGGTGGATTCTGAACCTCACTATTGGTGGGAATGGAAAGGTTCAGTGATGGTGCTGAACTCAAGTCTTTAAAAGGTTAGCTTGTATTAGAGAATGGTGGCAGAGGATAGAGAGGAGGGTGAGGTTGAGGGGGGAGGGCAGTTGTGAAAGGTTTGTGAGAAGCCAGAGAGCATCCACCTGAGCACAGCTGCTGCTGATGGTACAGCAAGTGGTGGGGAACTCGGGACATGACCTGCTTCTTCTGCGGCCTCCTGCACTTGTGCCTTCACTTTTTAAATTTTTTTTATTTTTTATTTTTTTCCTTTTCTATCTTCCTTTTCCTTTTTTTTCCTTTTTTCCAGTTTATTTATTTTTTATTAAAAAATTGCCATCTCCTCCCCTCCTCCTTCCCCTTCCCTCACCTCTCCTCCACCCATACCCCCACTCCCTCCCTCTCCAGGCCAAAGAGCCATCAGGGTTCTCTACACTATGTTGAGTCCAAGGTCCTCCGAACTCCCTCCAGGTCCAGGAAGGTGAGCAACCAAACTGACAAGGCTCACACAGATCCCGTCCTTGTCATAGAGACCAAAGCCATCGCCATTGTCCTTGGCTTCTCGGCCAGCCTCCACCATCAGCCACTTTCAGAGAGTCCGATTTGGTCAGATGTTCCATCAGTCCCATTCCAACTGGACTTGGTGATCTCCCGTTAGACTAGTGCCTTCATTTAACGTGCTGATCGACCTCCAGCTCTGCAGGTTTGGATTCATGAGAACTATCAGTGTCTTCTAACCTAGAGGTCACAGACTATTTCCCAAGCCAGGTTCAGTCACTCATCCTCTATAAACAATTTAAACTGGCCTGATTTAATAGTGGAGAGCAGAAAGAAGAGAATTATTCAGTACAGCCACACCGGTAAGAGGAAGACCCAATAACTTCCCAATTCTGCCTTTGGAAGATCTGAAGGGAGATTAAAGCTTAAGTAAAGTAGCAAGGTGTACACATCTAAGCCATCCTGGGCAAGGTGTGGTGCTGCCCATCCTGACCCATCATTGTTTGGGCTTTAGTAGCATCCTGTAAGATGGTCTGGCATTGGTAGAAGTCTGGAAAGTGACCTTTCTTTCTCACACGACTCCCGTGGAAATTCCCTTTTCTTTGATGTTCATTGTTTCAACAGTCTGACAGTCAGATTAAAAGACTGAGGGTCTCAGAGCATCTTCATTTTTACCAGCTTTGCTATCTACAATACAACGTGTGTGTGTACGTGTGTGTGCGTGCATGTGTGCTTCTGTGTGTGTGCGTGCATGTGTGCTTCTGTGTGTGTGCGTGTGCGTGTGTGCATGTGTGCTTGTGTGTGTGCACGTGTGTGTGTGTGTGCGCACCTGTGCGTGTGTGTGTGTGTGTGTGTGTGTGTGTTACTGTAGGGTAACTTTTTCACAATTCCTTTTCTGACAGGTTATTGTGTGTTCTTTCCATTCTCTGCCTCAGCGTCTCTTGGCGAGCTCGTGTTTTCCACCCCCTTCTCGCACAGCTTCCTTCTGTTACCACTAACAGTTGAACAGCTGCTACTATTTAGTGTTACCGACCACTCCAAATTAAAAAAAAATCAGGAAAAAAAGACAAACCACATTGGAGATCTGCTAAGACATAATTCGCGATAATAAATAGCCCCAGGATTTAATAACAGTGATCACTCTGTGTGTGGTGTTTCCTAAGAGCTTTTGCTCTGCTAATGTGTTTCGTTCTCAGGCAGGCCCAATGTGGTAGGTGACCTTCATCTTTCCATTTCGCAAATGAAAAACATGAAAGGCAGCAAAACAAACTATCTTGGCTGAGGTCAAGTGAATATCTATCTGACTGAAATTAAAATCCGGAAAGCCTTTGTATAAAATCTGGTCCTCTGCTTCCTGTCTACCATAGATCTTATAAAATATCAAAGTTAGTTGCTTGGTGGCTATACAGCTAGACATGGATAGGAGTTCTGGCTTCATACAGTGTGAACTGGGGTCTTACCCTTTAGAACTGGTGAGTTCTTCAGAAAATTCCTGACCAAGGAGGTTAATCTTCATTGTCAGTTTGACAAGATTTGGTGTTTCCCAGAAAATAACTTCTGAATATACCCATGAGGAGGCTTCCAGAGAGGTCTAACTGGAGTGGAGAAACGCAGCCTAAATGTGGCAGCACTAGCCATGGACTGGGGTCTTGGACTGAATAAAAAGGGGGGAACAGAAGAACGTGAATGCAAGTGTTGGTGTTTCTCTGCTTCCAGACTGCAGACAGATGTGACCAGCTACTTCACTCTCCTCTGCCACATCCAGAGCCTCAGCCCTTCCGCAGTGATGATCCCTCAAGCTGGGCACAGGATGACCCCTTCCTGGTTGAACCTGCTCGTCTTGGGCATCTATTTGTCCCAGCAATGAGAAGAGTAATAACAAAATGACCCTCTGTGAGCTTCAGCTCTTCCTGGGCAGAAACCAAGAGGTAATGACAATGGCCAAGAAGAACCTAACACAAAGGGATGTTGCATTTTTCATTATTGGTGCATAGTATGTATTTGGTAAGTATTCGTTGAGTGGCAGATGAATAGATGTGGGGAGTAAAATTATCATTTATGAAAATCAAGTCTCATGGCCTTTGTATTCTTTGAAAACCCCCTCATTTCTCTGTCATTTGAGAAAACTTGGAAAATATTTAAGTGTTAATTAACATAAGATTATTTTAAGACAAGCAATATGAACTAGTAATTTGACACATCAGTCATGTACTTCAAAAAATCAAAAATGATGGTTAAAGTCAAATTTCTGCCATCCCACTAAATTTTGACCCACTCTTGGGTATAGCTATGGCTGAAGCATATCTGTGATGCTAAACATGTCTCACTCATCCCTTTGATGGTAAAACTTTTCATCAAAAAAAAGTGTTTCTCTTGGATGTGCAGGTGTGGCACAGCAAAGAGCACATGCTTAACATGTGTGTGGCTGCCTTTTGATCCTCATACCAAAGGGAGGAAAAAATACAGAAAGCCCTTCACTTTCTTTTCCTAGTACCCTGGCATGCTCAATCACGGGACTTTTGCCCCAGATATTAAAGAATTATTGATAACTTGTGAATAGTGATTAAAGTTTAACTTTTCCACAACGTTTTCTACCTAAAATTATGTTCTTCAATATGTATTTTGCCTGTACATGTTTAATTATATGTACATGTTTAATTAGAAGAAAAGAATTCAAAAAGTAGAATCTGTGACTAATTCCACATTAGACACTGTGGGATGAGTCATCATGGTATTTTTATAGGGAAAACATAGTCTAATGAAAGGAGAATTCAATGATGCATTTAGTCAACAAGGACACAATACCATCAGGAATTGAGTGCAAATGTCAGCCCTAGCACAAATTCTTGCCTAGGTAAAATTTCTGGAGTTGCACTGAAAAAAAAAGACTATAAATCTTGATGCTTAAAAATAGCAAGCCATATGTTTCCAACAGAGAGAGGGTATTTAAAAGATAGAAAGGCAGTTGCATCCATTCAAGGTTAAAATGGCTGAAACAATAAAACAAAGTACTTCATCCTATGTTGAGTCTAAACTCGAAGTTGACTGAGCCCATCTCTGCATTTGTTTGTGTTTTTTCTGTTTCTTTGAAACTTCTTACCAGGATCCAACGATTTAGCTGTCATTCATATGCTACTCCCACATCCATCCATCTCCTTCCTTCCCTCCTCATCCCACTGTACTGTAACACAGACATGAAACAAGAAATACATCCTTATCTTAATGCTTACCTCTTAATGCTCACCATCCCATTTAGAACCTTATCATGTGACTTTTGTAGTATTTTACAAGTGAGAACTGTTACCAATTTATCAGCCGATTGTTCAGCAATTTATTCCCATAAACACGAGTCTTCAGTGAGGAGGGACAGTGTGATTTGAAAATGATGATGTAATATTAAAAACTACAAAGTAAAAGACATAATTGTTTTCAACAGTTTATGATAATTAATCTTTTATTTTCAGTCCATATGATAAGGAAATTTTAATAAGAAAAACCTTTTAGGAAAAGACATATATAGACCCACTGACAGAATATCAAAATAAATAAGTTTGAATTTTTTAAAACACTCTAAAGATATGTTCCTTTCCTACTTTTCCTTGTGTGTGAATTTCTGAGCATTGAAACTGTGTCTTGTTACCCATGGTGTGAGCACTCTACCAACAACTTATTTCTTATAATCATTGTCATACAAGCTGAGAAAAGCAAAATGTGACCCTGTGACAAATTCACAGCCCACCATCTCTTTAATGTTGAAAAATCATCTTTCTCAACTTGTATGTGAGGGGGTTCAGAAAAGAAACTGTCTAACTGCCAATTAGGCATCTGGAAGATTTCGGAGCAGAGAAAAAAGAAAGCCGATTGGACATGGCCAAGGTTAGGGAATCTGGAGGGGGGAATAGTGGAAATAATAGATAGAGAATAAAGCATAGCAAGAGAGCAAGAGGGATAGAGGGATGGGAGGGTAATGACAAGAGACAGAGAGAGTGGGTTGGCAAATTATGTAGATTATAAGGAAGATGAGTAGTAGCTGAGGAAAGAGAAGGACCAGGGACTGGTGTGGACTTTGAAATCTTTAACAGTGTCTGTGTAATAGTAAGGAAGCATGCAGTTCGGCATGGGTTCTAATATGCTGATAGGTACCACAGGTAACCAAATGTCCCTTTTCCATGTAAGGAAAATGACTCTTTTAGGCATATGGGAAATGGTTTTACAAGTTTTTTGAGGAAACTTTTATCTAACTACTGTCTTTTATCTAACTACCAGCGATCCTATAGTCCAGTTTGAGCTCATTTCTAGGGATACAGAGTAGCTGGGATCTAACAAACACCAAACCAGTATTCAACACTGAAGTACATACATGTTCACAAACATTTACACACATATACACGCACTCTACAATGAAGAGTTCACTCTAAATATCAATGATCTGGATATGATGTTGCACATTTATAAAATCAGGAATGAGGACAGGACACAGTGGCACACACCTTTAATCTCATCCCGCTCTGTGAGGATGAGTCTGCAGCCAACCTGAACTACATAGCAAGCTCCAGAACAGCCAGGGCTAATATAGAAACCCCGTCTCTAAAAAAAAAAAAAATCAATAATAAGATTAGCATCAAGATACAGTAGCGCCAGAAGGGTCATGAGTTATAGGATGCCTGGGATATAGTCTAAAATCTTTTCTGTAGACAAAGAAACAAAAACAACTTAAAATCTTTCATGGTTTAGCAAAGACTGTAGTGTATCACTGCAGGACACTGAGAAGAGTTTCTTCTTATCTCTTGTAGCTCAGTGTAACCAGAGTGGTGTAATAATTACCTAACTGGTCTGTCCTGGAGTACACAGAACGATATGATACATGATGCCTGCACAGGCAATGACAGGAAATGAACATTCCCTCCACCTCAACTCCACCCACATCCTGGCTCTCCTTGTAGTAAGGGGTGCTGCACTGGTCCCATCTTCTCATATGTATGCCACAACCATTGCTAGCTGATAAGATGTGGTGTTTGCTCAAGGTGTTTAAAAAGCAAGAAGCTTACCATGTAAATGTTGATTTATGTCCATACCTAACACTGTTACCAAAATAACCTGGCGTCTAACAAGCTCTAAGGGAAATACAATGCACATCAGCACAGAAAATAAGGCAGACTCAAAAGAAAAAAAAATGTATGATTTAATTACCTGGAATTTCCACTTTAATACTGTGTGTGTACATTTGTTTGTGTGTGACTATGTGTGTGTGTGTGTGTGTGTGTTATCTATAAATAAATTCAGATGACTTAAAACATGTTCAAACAACTATAGCTTACAGGTGTTTCACTGTATTACAATCAGTCTTTCCGAGGAATGGTTGCAAAAACTACAAAGTATGTTTCTAGAAAAGCAATGTGCCCAAAAGTTGCTTATTAATATTTGATGAAATAGATTTCTTTGATGTCTAGTAATAGAAGTCTGAAATAAATAAATAATAATTTAAAACACAAGAAATATATATATGCTAGTTTCACAGGTTGGATAAACAAAGGTATATATTTAGGCAATGACAGAAAATGAATTTGAAACAAGAAAAATAAGGGTTTTTGTAATCATTGCTCTTAAATTTAAGTGATTCAAATGATTTTTCTCAGATGTAAAGTTACTCACTGTTGCTGCATAGGCTGTGTCCATGGTTGAATTGTATATAAATTATTAAAACCATGCATTTTGGCTTTGCATCATCCTTGAAAAACTCATTGAGGAAACACAAGCAGGAGGGTAGGGAAGCAGTACAGAAACACATGGTTACAAAAGTGAAGGGGGCGGTAGGATGGGTGGCTATAATACAACTATATACAAATATAGGTAATTACAGTATAATTAGAGTTGCTTTCGGAAGTTATCCAATGAGTACTCAGTAAAACCTATAGTCACACTGAAGACATCTTAGCTTATTCTTCCAAAACCAACAACAATTACTTAGGGCATGCCCTTGAAAGTATTTATTTGTTGCAGAGCCTTCTGCATACCACTTAAAAGCATAGATGCTATCTATCTCTTCATGAAAATGTTCAGGTAATAAAAATTGGGAATTACAATAAATGACAGAATCATAGATTTTTTCCTTAAGCAACTCGTGATTTTTTCAAACACAAAACACACACTCATTCCTGGACATCAAGTGTTGTTTTGAATCTGAACAGACAAACCGGCTTCTGTTTGATAACGAAAGCAGCAGAAACAAGTGTATGATATGGGAAGTGGCATAAATTAGTTTTTTCACAGGTTTTTATTCATAGCATAAATTACACATCATCTGAGCTCTAAATAAGAAGTGTTTTCAAGTATGTTTTCTTTTAGTGTGCCTATTATATTTTATGGTAATTAATTAACCTGTCTATTTATTTGGAGATAGGTTCTCACGCAGTATAGGCTGATCTCTCACTCACTCTATAACTGAGCGCAGCATTGAACTGTTCCTCCCAAATGCTAGAATCACAGGAATGTGCTACCGCGGGCAGCACTGTGGCTGAAACCTAGGCCTTTGAAACAGTTACACAAGCACTGTACTAGATGAGCTACACCCCCAGCCTCAAACACTTCACATTTTAACAGCTGACTCTGGGGGCTCGCATTTCCTCTTAGTGATTTAGAGACATTGAACCACTGAAGTTAATTTTCAGTTTTGTTTCTTTGAGACACTGTGCAGTCTGAGGAATGATTCTCACAGGAGACTGGGCATGACTGGGAGTCTACGTATCCAAAGTGCTGTTGGAGCCCATGTGCGACTGAGTGCCACAGGAAGAGGGGAGAGAGGCACAGTGCCACACCCATATTCAGCACTGATGAAGGACAGATGCTCTCCCATGAAGACTGTCTGGAAGTCTAGTAGTGGATTAAGATCTGAGAGGTCCCATAAATCTGGCAGTATCTCAGGTTTTAACATTGAATCAAGAGGTTATGAAGGTCTAAGTTCCATGTAGTCTGGTTTAAAGACCCAACTAGGGACTACAACAAGTGTCTCTATAGAGTACTTATCATAGGGGATAAGCATTATTACTTCACTCAAAAGTTCCAGAGATTTGAATATCATAGGAGTCTAGTAACTTGCACATATAATAGTTATAAAACTAACAAGGCAGGGGGCCTTAAGTTTGCACCCACTGTCTAATTCCTTAGATGAACTTAGCCATACCATTGTCTCCTAGGAGGAGTCTAAAGTGTGCCTTCCTGGCCAGTGGATGGGAATTTCTTAGCCTATTCTAATTAGCTGTTTAACCCCATCTTTGAGAACTTATTTCTAACTTGGAAGTGAAGGATTGATGTGGGAGTTGAGACTTTCATCTGATGGAAAAATTTCTTTCCTTATCATTATGATGTCTTTGATTGCACAGAAGTACCCATTTTTCTTTGAAAAGACTGTATTTTAAAACCTATCATACAAGTTATCGGGTAATCACTCACAAAACACAATAACCCATCACAGGGAAATAGGTTATCAGCATTGCGCAGAATGTTGTTGGAGAGGTTCACATGAGAAATGTCCTCCATCGGCTCACATGTTTGAACCCTTGTCCCCAGTTGGTGGTGCAGTTTATGGGAGGATATAGAACCTTTAGGTAATGGAGGCTTGCTGGATGAAGTGCATTACTAGGAGTGGGCTTTGAGTTTCTAGCTTTGGCCCACTTCCGATTTGTGACTTTGACATCCTGTATGACAAAATGGGATCAGCCAGCTTCCTGCTCTAGCTGCCTGCTGACATGCCTTCTTTACATGATTAAACTCCCTCTGGAATTGTAAGCCAAGTTAAACTCTTCCTTCCACAAGTTGCTTTTGGTCGTGGTATTTTATCTTAGCAACAGGAGAGTAACTAACACACATGTATAACAAAAATACAACTGTATTTAACTTTTTATGTTGTTGAATAATACAAAATCCAATATCTCTAACCTGCTTTCCCTTAATTCAGAACAAAGGCCCACCCTAACACTGGACTGTGTGAATACACCTGTAGGAATCCAATTTGGGTTGGGAAGCACCATATGATGAGACTTTAAAAATCTTTTCACTTAAAGAAAAGAAACAGTATATGCTATACAAAGAAACGACATATACTTTATACAGTCTTTTTCTAGAAGTGGCACTAAAACAACAGAAACCCTCCTGCAAATAAACCAGACATACATAGTACACTTTTCATAGACACTGCCTCAATATCAACAGTAGATGCAAATGTAAAACACAACACTTCTAACCTTTGAAAGACAATAGAGAATCTCTGTACCCCTGGGTCTGCTGGCCATATTTTAGACAGAAAAGGGAAAAGATAACCCATGAAAGAAAAAATTACCATTCTTCTTCACTGACATTTAAAACTGCTTCTCTGTGAAATGTATTATTTTAAAACAGAAGGAAAAGGCAAGTATCAGAATGGAGAAAATACTTCCCATCACAAATAGGATAATAAATAAAAATACAAAGAATGTTAAAAATTCAACAAGATCTAAATTCATAAAATGAACAGACACCTCAACAATGAACTTATACCAGTGCAAGCACACAATAAAGGACAGTGGCCATTAAATTTCGTGACAGAATCACAAATTAAAACTACACTGAGATGTAAATACACACTTATCAGAATGGCTCAAGTCCAAAACACAGCACTCGTGGCTGGTGGGTATCAAGGCTACAGCGTGAAAAGCAGGGGACACTTTGGGGCCATGTTTAGCAGTTTACTAGAGAGCTTAGCTTTAGGTTTATCAAAGGATACAGCAATAACACTCTTAGATAGTTACTCAGATGGACTCCAAAACATAAGCACGCATAAAAGTCTGCATATAAATGTGCATAGAAATTGTATTTATAATTACAAAAGCTAAGAATAACTAATATGTCTTTCGGTAGGTGAGTGGATAAACTGGTGTATTAAAAATTAAAACATTATTCTATGATAAAAAGAAATGAACTATTGAGACATAAGAAGTTGTAAAGGAAACGTTTCTAAGTAAAAGAATCTGTGCACTATGAGAGATCAGTTATATGTCATTCTGGAAAAGGCAAGCCTGAATGCCAACTATACTGGTGGTAGCCAGAGCCTGGAGGAAGGTAGATAAAGAATAGCAAACAGGTGGCACATAGGGATTCCTGTGTGATAAAACTGTTAAGGTGGTGGATCCATAATATTATGCATTTGTCCTGCAGAACTGTACAATGCAGGGTGTGAACTCTTATGTAAACTTCGGACATCAGACCTGTGTCAATACCAGCTTACAACAAAAAGAAATATACCACATTATTGCAAAGTGTTAGCAAGGGGAGAAAACGAGAGGGGCTTGATGCCCAGATAGTCTCTGGGAGTATGGAAAGTCACGGTACCTTGTTTTCGTTTCTCTGTGAACCTGGAATTATGCTTACTAAAAAACTATGACCTATCAATTCAAAAAAATCTCTCTCTTGACTGTGACAGCTTACACAAGAGCTGCACAAGCTCAAGGTAAACTAGATTCCAGTCCGGAGGAGGGGAAGTGGGCACACGTCTCAGGCCTTTTAAGGAATTATTCTCAGTGAGTAGCTTGTAGGGCAGAAAGATTAGTTTCCCTCTGCAGAGTGGCACTGGGTATATCACCTACACTCTAGGGCAGGCCTCGTGCTCACGAGTAGTCGGACACCACAAATTAACCTCCAGGCTTTGTGTTTAGCTTGTTTCATTTGGTATTTTAAGAGAAAGAAAGAACATGACGTTGGGTGGTCAGTGAGGTAGGGAACTATCTGCAAGATAGTTGGCAGAAATGGAAGAATATGGTCAAAATATTTCGTATGAAATTCTCAGAGAATAAATAAAAACATCACCCACCCTCTCTGCATGATTTGTCTAACCCATGACTACAGAGCATCAGCGTCATCTGTGGAAATCTCTGTCTACCCACATTACTCCACCCAGAGGCTGTTCGAGGAGCCCCAACCGCGATTCCAAATTGATGCTTCATTTCCTTTCCCCAATATCTTCATGGGAAATGTCTTTGATTAAAAAATATCCTTTCCCTTTTGGTTTGATGTTGGAGTCAGTCTTATCAGTCTCTGGAAATAGGGTTCATTCAGTCATGTCCATTTCTAGTCTCACAGTGTCTGTTCCATGTCTAGGAACTGGATAATGAAAATAACATAACTGTGTTTTTATTGCACATCGACTAAGTACAATGTTTCAACTATTTTAAGGGTATAGTTCACTAATGCTAAGTATATTCTCTTTGTTAAACCACTAACCAGGAGAGCTTTTTTATCTTGCTAAACAGAGCAAATGAGAAAACAAAAACTCTAATCATTCCTATAAGTTTTACCATTGGAAAATAACTGTGTAATTTTGGCTCTTTCACATTTTTCATATAAATGGAATAACACAGTATTTTTTTCTTCTGTGACTGGCTTATTTCACTTAATATAATATGCTCCACATTTCTTTATTTTATAGCATTCAACAGGCTCTCTGTCTATTTTTGAGGCTATATAATAATAATCATATATACGAGACGTCACTGTATCTTGTATTAATTTCTACCATATATATTAATTTTTACTATATATACATATAAACTTTTTTGTCTTTCTGTCTATGGGTGGACATATTTGGGTTGCATCTATCCTTTGACTATTAAGCAGAATGCTTCAACAAACATGAATGTTCGAATAACTCTTCAAGACCCTACTTTGAATTCTTTTTAAGGAAGTAAAAGGAAGTAATTAATAAAACTAATTTTACAATTGATAGCTTAATATTTGCTTAGCATATATTACAGGATATTTGTAATGCTAGAACTAAGCAAATCCTGGAATCCTATATAGAAGTTGACTGATCTCTTCAGCCCTACTTGTAAATCCAATCTCCACACCATGGTTACTGCTAGGTAGCTCTTACTTGTTTTTTGTTTGTTTTTTCTGCTTAAATGCTTTCAGTGGCTCCCAGTACATCTTTTCAGCCTCTGTTATGAATCCAGTCATAATCTTCATGAATCCTGCCCCACTCAAAATTACTGGCCTCCTTACTATTTGCTGTGTTCATTTGGGGGTTTCTCTCCTCTGGACTTTTATGTCTAGAAATGCCCCTTTCTTCAAGTCTGCTGTTAAAATAACGTTTACCCATTCAAACATTATTCACATTTACAATTGTTTTAATCATGCTTCCTTTGCTCTACCCTATTGTCATACCTTTGAGAATAAAAACTGAATTCTCCTAAGTTTTGAATCATGTGATGTGGCTAACTCAATGCTTTGAAGGCGGTGGGCACTGGACAATGTTGTGCTGTAAAGACAGAAATAAGGGCTCCCAGGTAAACTGAACGCTGGGGTAAGTGGAACTCATATCTCAGGGAGGTTACTCAGGAGCTGTGGCACTTTGTGACTTCTCAGAGACTTAAATTCCTTTTGCAGGGTTATATTGCTTAGGGCTCTGTAGAGCGACCGAATTGAGAGAATGGCTATATATTAAAAGAGGATTTATTAAATTGGCCTACAAGGTACAGTGTAGGTGGTCAAGCAATGGCTGTCATCATGTTCGAAACACCAAGAACCCAGCAGCTGCTCAGTTAAGAGGCTGGATGTCTCTGCACCTCCCATCTGGTGCAGAGGCCTCGGGAATTCCTGCAGAGCCACTGGTCTCCAGTTCACTCGGGAAAAGGGTGGGTGAACAGGATGGATGAACTTGCCGGCCCTGGGTGGAGAGACCAGCAGCCACAGTTAGAGAGCAGTACCTGCTCTCCACACGTTTACTCTCTGATCTTCACACTGATGGCCCGGATGTTCAAACAAAATGATGAGAAGACCATATAGAAAGTGGTACCAGTCCCACACTGCCTAACATCCTAAAGTCCTTTTCTCAGTCTTATAACTGCCAAAACGGTAAACTTTGGGGAAATTCAAGAATCTTACTCAGATTTTTAAGAGGCAGGACCTCTGAGAAGCAATAGAAAACAAGTTTTACCACACACATACACACACACAGTATATATAACATATGCATGTGCTCACATATGAGTATTTATCTATTCCTATCTATAACATGTGTACATGTGTGTATATATATGTATGTGTCTATGCATGTATATATTATTTACGCGTGTGTATATTAATATATTCATAGAGATATAATGTTTATGTTTGTGTGTGTATCTGTGCATGTGTGTGTTTTTGTATCTCTGTGAAAATATGGGTTCAGACGCACCTGTACAGCACGGATGGAACTAAGCTTGTCTGTTTCTGTTTATAAGACTTAAAGTTTCTCTGTCTGGGAATGAAAGTTGCCCACAGAGGAAATCATCAGCAGCTTGGCAAGCTCTCTTTTGCAGTAACTTAGGTGTGCGCCGCCCGCGGCCAAGGACTGGCTGTCCCCGAGTTCCCTCCACGCAGCCAGGCTGGCCGAGGCGGTGCTGCGCTGTGCGGAGGCCCTCCCGAGGGAGGCGCGGGTGTGGAGGGCGTGGGCCGTGGGCGGGGCGAGTCCCGCAGCCCGGGTGCTGGGAGCTGTCAGTGTCAGGCTCAGGAGAGAGGAAGTGATCGCTCCGGGAGGAGCGCGAGCCTAACAGTGCAGCGTGAGACAGCACATCCTGCAGGCGCAGGCCCGCCGCTCTCCGTCCTCCCGTGCCTCCTCCACCGCCCCTGTGAACCTCCGCGGACAGCATCCAGGTAACCGAAGGGTGGGAGGTCGCGTTTCCGCGCAGACACCTACGAGCCCCTCCGCAGCCCTCCGCCCGGGTGACATCAGCAGGACACCGGGAGCAGCACGATAGCGGTGACCGCTGCAGCTACTACTGGGCACAGCCTGGGTGCCTTACCCAGCTCCAGCCTACTCTGGTGCCTCAGGCTGGAGCCCTCCAGCGGCAGCCCCTGCGGCAGCTGCCCAGGAGTGGAGAGGCGCAGGCAGAGGAGGAAGGGTCAAGGGTGTCCTCACCTTGTGGCCCACCTTGTGCACTGGGAGAGGCATACCAAGGCGCCCCGCCTTGGTCTTCTCTGGGGGAGCAAAAGCCCTGCAGCTTTTCTGTCAGCACCCCTGTGGGCTACCAGCTGATGGCCCCTGGGAAGGGAGAGCTGCAGTGAGGGGAAGGATGCTGTTTGATTACATTTCTGAGCTGTCTGTAGAGCTCTTGGTTGCTGTTGCTACCCGCCAAGTCGGAGGGGGAGAATGCACTTCCAAGGGAGCTTTAATTAAACACTCATGCAAGATGCCAGTTTCTCTCTCTGCTGGATTAAAAAAAAAAAAAGTGTGGCTGGGGATGTGTTTTGGTAAACACCTTCGCGGCTGCCTGACTCTCCTTCCCCCACTCCCACCCGGAATTGCTCTGGCCACATAAAGCTGTGAATCGTCATCAGAGCAGGGATCCTGGCAGCCCTGGTGGGGAACTGAGTGTACCGGAGTCTCATGACATCTACCTTGGCTACAGTTAACCGGAGGCTGAGGAGCAGGAAAGGAAATCACTTAGGAAACCCGAGGCTCTAGGAAAGGCAGAAAATGGAATAAACCTTCTGGCAGTCCTGACTCCACCGTACCTAAGGCAAGAACAAGTAGCCAGCCATTTTCTTGCTGGAGTTGTCTTCGAAATGTGCATAACAGAGTTGATACAATTCAGAGTTGTGGAAGAATTGCTTCCAGACATTACAAACTCGCAGGAGGCTTAGCTCACGGTGAAGCATGACAGCAACTGTGAGATCACCTTGGCTAATGGCATGGTGACGAATAACTGTCCCCGGAATAATTTCGTGCAATTGTGGAAGTTACTGGAGGAAATGTGGTGATCTGTATTAGAGTACTGCTAAGTTTGAAATGGGGACATCCAACGCTAATCGCACTTGGGGTCCTCTTGAGAACTTGAGTAATACTTCCCCTGATTTTTTTATAAGGCCAAGCTAGCTCCTAAATGGCTAGCTACCCAGAAATGTATTTAACTTTGTTCTTCCAACCATGATTCTTAATGGAACAAAATCTGCCAGTCCCAGGGCTAGGGAACAGTGATCTCTTCACTGGAACCAACTCTCCAGGACATGAGATCTGAGGATCCAGTGATCATGAGATAGTCCTTTAAAACCACCCAGCACAGGACAGGAGCTTACCTATCCGACCTTCCCAGCCTCAGGCACGATTTCCAGCCTCCCGAGCATTTGTGCATGTCTGCCTTGTTTCGGGCTTCTCATATCTGTGCACCTGTGTGGGTCTCTGGGCCACTGCAACTTTTTGTGCACTGTCCTCCTGAGGGCAGACAGTGCAGGTTCATACCTTCTGCCCACTGCCTGCCCTGACCCCTTTGCTGTTGAGTTTTTGCCTGGATTGGTTGTCCATTCAAAGTTTCCTTGTATCTTTATGAGAAATCATGGTTAGGATTACGGGAAGAGAGGAGAAGAAACTCAATGCATAGGGTGAAAGGAGCAGAGTCACTAGACCACGGGTCTGAGAGCTTAGCTTCCAGCAAGCGGCTGAGAAGATAGAAAGGTGTTTCTGCTGTAGTGCATTCGGTTTTAAAGGAGGTACTGTGAAATTTCCACTGGAATTTGTCTTTCCTAAAAGTACCAATCCCCAAGTCTACATCTACTAAACTTTTCCCTTGAGTCCAGTGTTGTTCAGGCAGTTCATAGGAAAGCCACACGCTCTGGGCATGTTCAGACAGCTATGTAGGACAACAGTGTAAAATGAATGTCAAGCTTTCAATCCCAGGCTGGTCTCATAATGGGCTTTATCTTTCCCTGTTTCTTTCTGTCACTTAAACGGGCACCAAATGAAGGGATCACAGATAAACTAAGTATCTTTTATTTCTGCTTTATTGCCTCACACTGTATCCACTAAATACAGCAGGGCTGGGAAGAACGTCTAACAAACTGTGCTGAGCGCTTTTTCATGGACCTTGTTTTCATATCTCCTCACTTGTATTTTAAAATAAACTCACAGGAAAACTCATGACACAGGAATAGCTTGTAATCCTGTTGTAAAGATTAAGAATTATGACATAAAGATATCAAGTAACTTCCTAAGATTCGTTCATGTTAAGGGGCTAGAGTTTCGCTCTCAAAGCCCAGGCCTTCAGCTGTAACCACACTTCCAGACTCAGGAGTTCCGATTGCTTTTATTTCAGATACTGGGTCGTCAGCTGTTTTATTTCTTCGTTGGTCCTTCAGTTGGATCCGTGAGGTGGAGACCATTTAAGTATGCAACTGAGTGAAGTGATCTGTGGAGGTCATGGTTGCTGAATGGTAGACGCAGGATTCAAACCAGTCTGGCAGGCCTACTCCAGACCTCGTCCTCCTCGGTTACTGCACCCTGGCAACAACAACAGAAAGGAAAATGTAGCTGTCTTGTCAGGAGACATCTATTAGGGACACTTGTGCTGTTACACTAACGCACACCAACTATTCAAAGTTCCCAGAAGGCCTTATATGGGGGAAAGGAAAGACTGGAGTCCCGGAGTCAATCAGAGGATGAACTTGCCTCCTAGGAAGAGATTCCACGCAGTTTGGGCATTTGGCAAACCAGTTATCTTACAGAAGTGGCTGCGGCCATTGGGTCGGCAGGACTGCTTCTCAGTTATATAGACCTTGCCTCTTTGAAATCTTGCCGCCATTTAAACGAAAACCTCATTATCAGTACCTCAAAGACAAACTTGGGAACACCAGACACCTTCATTTGTCCCTTTCCCCAAGGCGGCCATGATGAGTGACTCTCTTCCCTGTACTTTTCACTGCTTCTTATCTCTTTAACCAGTGAGTCAGCGATCAGCGGGCAGCGCCACTTGTTGGGGCTGCCAGGGTCTACTTTTACCCTAAAATACCCCCTGAAAAAACGTTTTCCTTTAGATTAACCTTTAAGCCAAAGTATTGCCATGTTTTTTGTCACCTGATTGGTAACTGTGGATAATATCGTAAACTCAAGCTCCATTTATTGACCCTTTGCCATAAAACATTGAATACCCCCTCCTTTAATAGAGGATTTCAAAACTATGTGAATTTCTGCTCCCTTGACCACAGATTTCTTTTATTTAAAACATGTGGATTTTACATCACCTAGAAAATGTGGAACCCTGTATTTGTTTGGGTACTTTGCTATAACAATGAATGATTCAATGTTTTGAGTATATCTCAAGTTACCTACCCCCCTTCAGATGTACATCCTAGGTTTATGTCCCTTGCTTTGCTGTGTAGGAAGGCTGGTACAAGAATGCCAGAGCAAATCTTGTCATAATGTAAACTCCATTGCCTAAGTACTAGTCTGGAAGAGATCTGGGTGGGCTCACAGTCTCCATGATTCTATTATTTACTATTATTATTATTGTTGTTGTTGTTGTTGTTATTATTATTGTTATTATTATTAGGAGTTGACCTCTTTATGTCCATAGACACTGAAGAGGATAAATATGAAGATTCGGGGTAGGCATTGAATCTTGTTGATGCAGTATTTTAAATCTATCTGCATTTATATTTTAAGTAAAATTAATATATTTTCAAATGCAATGAGATTAAGAACCACTGGTTCTTAAAGAAGGGGGAAGGGCACAGAAGTCACTGCTGAAATGTATCAAGGCAAAAGCACTACACCAGAGCTAACCAAGGAAAACAGATGCTCTTATCTGTCATCTTTTGGCATTTCACCTAGAGCCCAGGTGTCAGAACATCTACATGAGCTCAGTCTGCAACCAGGTGAAGCCTCCAGCAGTGTCCATGGCTGGAACATTAGTCCATTATTCTGGCACTTACCCAGAGCACAGTAGGAGCTCTGTTACTGATACAATAGTTCATCACAACACTCCAAAATCCCGGAAGGTAGATGCTCTTATCTTCTCACACAAACAAAGAGCTGCTTGGACAATCCAGCCACTGGTCCAAGGCCACCTGAGGCCAGCTAAGGAAGTGCTAGATTTCAAAAAGATCAGCCTAACTCCAGAGTCCATTCATTCTCTTCCTACCACATCTCACTGTTTCTTTATCCGTGTGGGTTGCCAAAAGTACTGCTTAATGTAGCTTTTTATTATGGCAGTACTCAGCGTCCTTCAAGAACACGCTGGCTCACACACTGATAGGAAAAGCCGGAACATCTTATCAGAAAGAACACAGAAGTTATACATTTCTCAGTGTGGCCTAGTCTCATTTATTGAAAATGAAGCCACACTCATGTGCTTTTTACGAGTCTTCAGGCATCTTGTAGAAAACCAAACGCTTAACGGCCCTCACCTAGCCCAGCTCAAAGACAGTCTTCCCAGGATAGCAGCAGCTCAGCTTTGTTGCAAAGCTGTATCTCCTTCCAGCCTCCCCATCTTCCAGGACTTCTCTGCTACAGGGAAGATGCTGAGACCTGGAACACTGGCTCTGCACTGAAGCCTGGGAGGCCTTGACCTCACCGCACAACCTCAGTGCTCTGTCTGCAGTAAACACCAACCCTGAAATTCTGTTAGAGGTGTAGAGCTGAGGGCAGGAGGCTCTCGCTCTCAAGATCCTGCGAAAGACTTGACCTCTATGCTCTGCTGTTTCCTTGCCGCACCCATGCAGCGCACCCCATTGTCTTAGTTTGTGGTATAGGAGAGCTAGTGGTATCAGTATGGCAATGCAGAAAACGTTACTCTGTGGCTGAGGACATTCTTTGCAATGAAGGAGGCAGTTCTAAGATAATTTTGTGTCTAACTATGTCTTTAGCCAACAGATCAGCATGGCCACAGGATTCAGTGAACCTCATTATGATTTAATACAATGATTCCTAAAAATTTTTTTTAAAATTCTGTCACCACTTCTTTGACATCACAGTTTTTGGTTGGCATCTAATGTTTTAATCATGAATTTCAATAGTTACCATGAAGATTGGGCAGACAGCTCAGTGGGCAAGAGTGTTTGCTGTGTAACCTTGAACCCCTGAGTTCAAATTGCCAGAACCCACGTAAGAAGCTGGATGTGGCAGCACTTGTATGTAACCCCAGCACTGTAGGGGCTGGAGACAAGAGCATCCTTGAGAAGCGCTGGCTGCCAACAGCTACAGGTCCGGTGGGAGACCTTGTTTCAAGGGAATAAAGGAGATACTAATAGAGCAGGGCAGCAGATGTCCTTCTATGACTTCTGTGTGAGCAAGTGTGTGCACCTGTGAACAGCCATGCCAACCATGTGCCTGCACACCACACAAACACACCACACACTCATGCAAGCCAAAGAAAATAATTAAATTATCATGAATGTGATTTTCAGAATATCATAAACTTTGACATTGAAAGGTAAAATAATGGCATCCTGCATGAGTTCAATTAAAATATAAATTCTATAATAACTATATAGAAGGTTCCTTTAGCAAAGGGGTATTTTTATAGCGTGTGGTCAAAACACTCTAAGATCTGGACCTCCTTCCCTCTTTCCTTTTCTTTGTTCCTTTTCCCCGTCCTCCCTTCTTCTCTTCTTCCCTTCTCCCCTCCCTCCTTCCCTTCTTATACTTCTTTTTTTCTTCAGCAGTGTGGAAGAAATGCCTTTGTAAGTGGAGATGAGGCTGGAGTCCACACTGGGGCACAGTCTCCAGCAGGCCAGCTTTAGAAGGACAGACAGATAGAAACTGCAGGTCTAGAAATTAGTACCATTAGCTCCTCCCTTCATGCTTCGTTTAGACAGCTTCTGTGTGGCCAGGTGCTCTATGTTGTGGGTACAGTTTCTGGAACAAGGTCCCTTCTTCTTTGTGGTTGTATTTAAAAAGTGGACGGCAGGAAGGAGTGCATAGGTGGATGGGCCATCCCTAGCTTTCAGAAAACAGGGGCTGTGTGGATAGCTCCTCTTTCTACTTAAAGATTTTCAGTAAGAAAAAAATCAAAAGTCATTTTTGTATGTTTCAGACTGGTTGTTCTTAGCTAAGAGATACTAAGATCCTTTGCTAAGAGAAATTCAATGATCCTTGGAACATTGGGCCATGTCAGGACAAATTTTCCTTATCACACGAGGCAAAGGGACTGCAACTGGCAGCTAATGAGAAGACGTATGGGAAGTTGGTGGACAAGACCACACCAAAGGCTAAACTCGCAATGATACCAAGGTTAAGAAACCCTTCTTAAAATTCTCTAGTTTTCTCACTGGAAATTTCTGTACAATTTTAGCCTTTGACAAGATGACTGGAGCACAGCATCTAAAAGACAGCATGAAGTAGAGGGAAGAAGATGTGAGGTGACCTACCTACTGCCTGTGTGAGCATTGGTTTATTAGGAAGATGTGAGGTGGCCTACCTACTGCCTGTGTGAGCATGGGTTTATTAGGAAGATGTGAGGTGGCCTACCTACTGCCTGTGTGAGCATGGGATTATTAGGAAGATGTGAGGTGGCCTACCTACTGCCTGTGTGAGCATGGGTTTATTAGGAAGATGTGAGGTGGCCTACCTACTGCCTGTGTGAGCATGGGTTTATTAGGAAGATGTGAGGTGGCCTACCTACTGCCGATGTCAGCATCGGTTTACACATCTGTCAATAGAGATAACTGCCCAGCCCAGAGAGGGAGTGTGAAGCTTACTGAGAGTGAGTACACAGGCTCAGAGGATCCTTTCATTGGCCTAACAGCAGGAACCTTCTCTTCTCTGGCGTGGAGATGATCTTACTCTCCTGAGAACCAATGATAAGCTCTTCGTGAAAAACATTATTTTGGCTTACACTTATTGATGCATTTGCCTGCTCGCCTTCTAGACTCTCAAATTCCCTAATACATCTTTCTGTCTCCAAGCAGAAGGCTCTGGCATATAGAAAACCCACATGAGGCCGGGCGGTGGTGGCGCACGCCTTTAATCCCAGCACTCGGGAGGCAGAGGCAGGCGGATCTCTGTGAGTTCGAGGCCAGCCTGGTCTATAAGAGCTAGGTCCAGGACAGGCTCTAAAAAAGCTGCAGAGAAACCCTGTCTTGAAAAACCAAAAAAAAAAAGAAAGAAAGAAAACCCACATGAGGAGGCTTAGTTGATCTGAAATAGAAAGCAGAATAAATCTCACAGAATTTTCTTAAAAGACTAGATTTCTCCCTTTTAGGCCATTTTTAATATGTTTAGTTACAAAAAAAATTGCTTCCTAAAATGTAGCACCAGTTATGAGTCTGGTCCTAGTGAGCCTTTGGTCTTGGCAATGCCTAGGGCTTTGAAAACCTTTCCTCCCTGAATTAAAATTATGTGGCACATCTCTGTTGTGACAAGGGTGTTTGGTGAGCTTTCTTTTTAAGAAGCAGCAGACAGGATGGTTTGGGCTTTCATTTTTCTCTATGAAACCCCTAAGCTAATTCTTCTGAGATAGATAGCGACAGACAGAGAGGATACATGTTGGCTTTATGTACATTTGTGTCCTAGTTATGCAGGTGTGCTTGTATGTGTGCACACGTATGTAGAAGCTAAAGCTCAATGTTACTGGGCATCTCCCTCAGTCTCTTCATGCCTGTTTTTGGTGTCAGGTATCTCAGTGAACTTGGAGCACACTCAGTTATCTAGGCTGGTTGGAAAGGGAGCTGCAGAGACCCTCTTTTCTCTGTGTCCCCAGGCTTGCACAACCATGCTGAACTTTTCGGGTAGTTCCTCATGTTTGCACAGCCAGGACTTTACACAACCAGGCCTCTTAGAGACTGAATCTTTTGATCTGGTTTTCCATCTGACTCATCACTTGATTTATGTTTTATTATAATGCCCTGTGTGAAGCCTCAATAATGAGTATATTTGAAATGGTGCTAATGAATAAATGATGACAGAACGTTTATTCTCATTTGTCTGCAGACAATTTTCTTTGTGGAATGCAGACTAGAGTGTCTGCTCAGCTTGGCCTGAAATTGTACCTATTTCTTTGCTGGACAAGATGTAGAGTTCATGGATTGTGTCAGACTATGGTCTTTCCCTTAGAATACTGTTAAGGCTTTAGAGTGCAGCACATGGAAGTGTTTAAATGTTTATCAAGCTGTTGAATGTTAAAAATGTGTGTGAGGACAGATGATCTGAGAGCCGAGTCTCAGAACAGAGTTGTGGCATGTTCCTAGTTGGTGGGGTTTGGTCACAGAAAGGAAAACCGGCCCAGGGGGAATGTGTGCTTAGACAGTGTCCTTTTTCCAAATGGCCTGCCTCTCCTGATACACCGTTCACCTTACTAGTATCAAAATAGCAAGGGGTTATGGGAAATGGTGTGCATGTTTTAGAAGAAGAAGAACAAAAGCTCTCTCTGCTCACTTCCTTTCTAACTGTGGCTTTGTTCACTCCTGGAAAGGTATAGGTTATTCCCACAGGGAAAGAGAATGAATTGCTTGAATGCCTCAGGCCCAGAGGAAACTAGGAGTCTGTTCACCTCAGTTAAAATGTCAACCTGGATCTCCACATGCAAATATACACCACCCAGGGACAGTATAAGAAGAGGCTTTGGCCTTACAGGTTTCCTTGCTCCCTCTTCCAAGCTTTTTAATATTTTCAATCCTGCTGAAAAGTAATCAGCACCTCAGACAAGGGCAAAGTCCCATATCTCATGTCACTCAATATAAAAGGGAACTGTGCTTAGTTTCCTTGAAGTTTTCTAAAATAAATATGAATACCTACCCACGAGAGCCAACAAATTAGAGATTTTAGTTTAAGGTGGGGAGGAAAGCGTTTGTGGAGGAGGAAGAGGAGGAGAAAAATGCTCTCTCAGTGGCTTCTTTCTGTGCTGCATTCTGCTTAGGATAAGCAATGTACTTCAGGGACATTAGCAAAAGTTTACTTTCAAGGATGGGTGAGGACACTGGGAACATCTGGTCAACCTCATGATTCCTTTCTGGAACACTGGGCAGGTAAATATGAGCAGCGTGTTATGAGTGTTTTCTCAGGCCTTTGAAGAAAACACAAGCCAAGGGCGCTTTAAACGGTGATGTGTGTTTCATAAACTTAAACGTTGCGTAAACTGACGGCATGGCTGCTCCATAAGATGGTTAAGGGGAAGGCTTTATTGTTCATATGAGAGAGAAAACAGCCAGAGGCATCTGGAAGAGTCCAGAGAAGAGAAAGACGTACCTTGAACATGGCCAGCAGACTGGATATGGCCAGGGCTGTCTGAGAGAGAGGGGAGAACAGCAGGGACAGAGAAGAGCAAAAACATAGGAAATCAGGAGCAAAGCGCAGAGACAAAACACATAAAGTCATTGAAAACAGCAGGGTTAGACAGCAAATGGATAGCTGAGGGGGCTAATTCAGGTCTGCTGAGGTAAAATAACACGGTACGAATTCATGGTTGAGTCATGGAGACATTCCACTTGTGGGTTCCAAAAAGCTGCAAAGTCCATATGCTTACAATCACTGTCGCCAGCAATGGTTGACAACTGAGGGCTGGGCAGGATGGACGGAGGGCTGGGTGGTTCATCTGGTGGACAGTCACACACTGTGTCCTCAGTTTCTTGCTGGGATTTCCCCTCCCTCTGACACCATTTTGACTATTGCCGTGCACCGTGCCCATGTCTGCACTCCGTGCACTTGAACCCAGTTCTCCAGATTCAGGCAAGGGGCAGGAGGTTAAAATACACAAACACACACAGACAGAAAGACAGCGACACAGGTCATCCTTGAATTCCCCAAGAATGCCCCTTTATTGTGTTCAGGGGAAGATTATATAGAGATAGCCATGCCCCAGCCAAACCCACCAGAAACCACTCTGCCATCAGGAACTCCTGAAGGTCTCGTGCTCAGAACAGCTGTAGGCACTCAGATCAGGGGATTACAAGAAATTCAGGATCTGGGGTCTCACTGCTCCCAACAGACTATTGCTTTCTTTTGTTTGTTTTGAGACAGGGTTTCATGTTGCCTCAACTACCTTTGGACTTCTGATCCTCTTGCTACCTCCCTAGTGCTAGGATTATAGGGATATGCATCAGCACCAGCTACACACCAATTCTTCGATGCAAAATGGGAGAAGTTTAAGGGGAGCAGCACGAAGTTTGTGGGCTTGCACACTAACAAAAGGCTATTTTTAATGAGTTTATTTTAGTTAACAGGTGTGAGGAAGACTTCAGTTGTAACTCAGCACCATGGAGATCCTTTGTCTCAGGCTATTTATGAAGTAGACTAGGCTGCCTGTGAGGAGGGAGTCCCCATTTCTAGAACGTTTCAGGTGTCCCCTCCAGTGAGGACTGGCTGTTTGGTAACTGCTACATTATTTTTCTCCAAATTTAAGAATCTATAATTCTATGTACTAGCTGCCCTTGCTCTGGTCAGGTTCTGCTGGTGGGAGCCAATCTAAACTTGGGGCCTGGTGCCAAACTGAAGCATTAAATGCAATGACCTATATCTACGTCTTCCCCCTCTTACTGTTCATGTTTCAATAGTCATTCATTGGTTTATTCAACAAACACTCATGAAATTTTTATCAACCATGAGAATGGTGTGAAGCACCAGGTATAGCTGACAAAAGTTTAAGTTAGCCTGGCGGTGGTGGTGCACGCCTTTAATCCCAGCACTCAGGACGCAGAAGCAGATGGATCTCTGAGTTCAAGGCCAGCCTGATCTACAAGAGCTAGTTCCAGGAGAGGCTCCAAAACTACAGAGAAACCCTGTCTTGAAAAAAAAAGTTTAGCAGTTTGTAGTAGCAGTCATTAAAAACCAAACAAGAAACCTAGATGTGATGCCTCGTGCCTATACTCCAGGCCTCAGGAGGCTAATGCAGGAGTATCATCAAGGACTTCAGCTCTCCATAAACTACTGAAAAGATAAAGGTCAGTCTGGGCTATATAATAAGACTCTGGGTGCAATAATAGTAATAATAATAATAAAGCGATAATTTTATTCTTAACTATTCTTAGCAGGCCACACCATCTTGTATTTGAGGGTTCATTCTTTCACTGATTTATTTCTTCATCCAGTAATCACTCTCCCCTATTATACCTTGGTAATATTCACCTGATCTATCGTCCCCAAAGCAGACAACAAACATATATATTATTTTAAAGGCCCATACCCCCCTCCCAGTGATACTCTGTTTCTAGTAATAGAAACAGAAAACTATAAGATAAATGGGGAGATAGAGTTCACATCCTGAATGCTTATATTATACCAGGGTATCTATTTTTGAAGCTTAATTTCTCAAGTTTTCATGCTGTAAAGAAAAGGTGTGATATGTAAAAAAGTGTTAATTTGTTGGCATTGATTAACACACTGAATTAGATAGCATTGATTTAATGTGTAAGTGCTTGAATTTTTAAGGTTATGAAATGTTTAAAAATACATATTTTTCTTCTCTATTGCAATGGAACCAAAGAAGCAAAAGTAATTGCTCTAGGTCACCTATAGCCTGAGAGTATAGCTTGTTGCTTGTGGACTCTCTGACCCCAAAAGCTCTCCAGACATATGCTCCATTCTGATTGAGCCATGCTGTCCTGAAGACACAGGCCCCCTCTTCTGTCACCAGTTCCCAGTACTCCCCATTCACAGGGAGTCACCCAGTCCCCATCCTAAGCCCATGTCAGTGTCTGGCTGCTGCAGCTCCTCCTCCACAAAGCCCTATATTCCCACTACAGCATGCTGTCTGCACTACGCTGTGCCCACCCTATATTCCCACTACAGCATGCTGTCTGCACTACGCTGTGCCCACCCTATATTCCCACTACAGCATGCTGTCTGCACTACGCTGTGCCCACCCTATATTCCCACTACAGCACGCTGTCTGCACTACGTTGTGCCCACCCTATATTCCCATTCAGCATGCTGTCTGCACTATGCTGTGCCATCTCATACAGTTATCTCATTTCCCCACGCTGTGTCTGGAGCTTTCCATCCCAGCCATATTATAACTTTTTGAGACAGACTCTATTTTGATAACTTGTGTGAAGTCTCGTGGTATACTCAGGTCAGTACTTTTATTTAATAGAGCCTTAGTAAGTTGTCTTTCAGTTGAATTAACATAAAGACTAATTTAGCATCTTGGATCCTGTAGAAGACTACAGTAGTTTCTAAGTCTCTGCAAAAACAAGTTGATCTAAAAGTAATCGAGGGTTGCCTAAAGTTTTTTTTTTATTTTAAACCACATTTTTAATATATTCAGAATCTAGCCAATAATTTACATCTATGTAAACAAATGCACATACGGGTATGGAATAACACGGAGCAAAGAGAACAAGGATGGCTAAATATAACAGGCTGAAGAAGGGCCGAACTTAGGTAGCAGACATGAGTCAGGAAAGAGAAAATAAAGCTAATTCTTTTCCTTGTAGTCTGTTATAGAGTTTTTTGCTTTGGCAGTGGATAAGTACATAAAATAAATTTGATACTGAAAGTCTTTAATTTAATGAGAAATTTCTCAGTTTATATTTAGAATGCCTATGCTAACTGTATAGAAATCCATTAAGCCCTTGGGCATGGTTAATTTTGATGTGTGGTTTTTATGTATTTTTAAAATTTTTTATAATAGAATTTATAAAATAATTAAAAATAAATACTTTGAAATTTTAGCTTATAATAATTTCATTATAAAGTAATGTGGCTCTTCTTGCCTTGCACGAAGGACTTTCGGCAGGTCCTCAAGGGGTTTTCTTTTCCCTTACATTGGGTCAGCCATCCCGCCTTTCTCTTGACCCTTGCTCCCTTTTGAGAAAGAGTCATCTGCACAGCAGAGGTTGAAGCTGGGGGGAAAGTGTGTTCTGATCTCCCAGAGGAATTTGGAGCTAGGAACTGTGAGCACATCTATGTGAACACATGCTCGTATATGACCAGGAAATGTTTCTTGAATATCCACATTCTTATATATGGTGTGTCATGTTGAAGCTAAGGATACAGATGTGATCTGAGATAACAGTTACTATACACATGGGCATTATAAGGTATGGATTTTAGCCTTGAAATACTAGATTGTTCTACATAGTCCTATTCTCTGACACCAGTGTAAGTCTACATTACACATTAAGTCACAAACATAAAATGCTGATTTTCAATTTTGGGGGAGAAACCCACTCTCCTGTTTGTTTGGTTTCAAGAAATAATCTATTTTACCTCAGAAAGTGACCATGCACTATTTCCAAACTGTTTCAGAGTTCCATAGTTCTTCCCCTGTCACTCAAGCTAGAGAAGCTACATTTATGCATCTACTCTATTTTGCAGCATTGTGATGGGTTGAGAAATACCTAATTGTGTTGCTATTAAGTCAAGGAATGATCTGGAATAAGGCAGCCTAATAGAGAAAGGGAGCTAGAAGAACTCATGTCAATTGCTACTTTGCATATTTTCTCACTCCTTAACATAAGATTCTCCCACTACTACATTATTCTTTCTGCCAAAACTTGCTCTCTTTATACAAGCCTGTGTTCACTCAGAGAGACAGATGGTTGAACATGACTGTGGCTAAATTAAAGTTTCTGAATTTAAAAAGAATTGCATGTAGTATCAGGCAGGTTTAAGCCTTTTTAAGAGAGGGGAAATCTGTTCTGAATACTGTCTCATACCGTGAACTTATCCATTCAAATATGGCACTCTGCGTTGGGCCAGGCCAGGCTGGGTATTTGTAGAAACTTTTCAGATGACCATTTGCTTTCTAAAAAGGTATAAAGATTGAGCTGATTGGACAAATCGCCGATGCCCAAAGCCTAGAGTGTCACTCAGCATTTGTCCTGAGATGCAAGAGTGTGCTCTGCACCTGCCTTTCTGGCAGGGCAGTATGGCTTTCCTCTGCTTTTGTGATTTGATGGAATAGCTACAAAAGATTAATATTGTAGTGACATCTCCCTCCATGGGTGTTTCCTTACAGTTTTCAGGGACTTAGTCTATGTTTTCTTTCTGTTTGCAGGCAGATGCTTGATTCTGTGGAAGATTTTCTCACCAGTGTCCTATGAGTGGGTTATATGTTACATGTTCCATCCAGATGGTGAACACCATATATAGTGGCTATTAGAAGAGTTAGAGCCAGCGCAGCCTCCTCGTCAATGGCTATCAGCCTTTTCCCATGTCCTGTGTAAATGCCAAGACTAAGGAGTATCACAGCCAGAAAATCATTGATTGAAGAGCAAAGATGGAGCTAAATTTAGAATTTAAAACTTATCAATTATAGAAATAATAAAGATTTCTCAATTTAGCATCCACAAATGATAATAAATCACATGCATGTGCTTGCCTGTTCAGCATCAACACCATGAAACAGTATTTTCCATTAGCATGTGCTGTAAACATTCTAATCTATTCATAACCAAAATGCCTACCTATGGCCACTAACACATTCTCAAAACTCCGCAATGAACTGGCATCCCAGTTTTAAAAGGATGTCGTTTCTGGTAGAGGTAAATGTCCAGTGTTATACTTGGTGAAGTTCTTCTGTTTCCCTCCTGCCTACAGAGAACGTTAAGTCCTTTTAGAGAATAGAATCCTCCACTGTAGGGTGACCATGTTAAAAGTCCCCGCTTCAGGTTACCTTCCATGGCTGTGCAAACTAGAGCTGGGGGTAACTCAACCCGGGGTCTACCCTTGGGTTGCATCACCATCCTCATGTCTCCTACCATTTCTCTTCTATTTTAATGTTCCGCCACAGCACATTACTTATCCTCAGGTTTGGTCTTCTTCCCTACACCCTACCTTTGTCCACACTTCCTCCTCTACTTGAGAACTCCACTCACCCAGGCTTTCTTGTGTCTTAACTCTTTTGCAATGGTATAATCCACCCACTCTGTGAAGTTTTGACCCATTCTCTCTATGACAAATGAGTCATCACAGACTTCATTGATTTATGGAGTTCTTGGTAGCTTGCTGTTGTTCCCAGCTGTCTAATTCTTTATCGCCCATAGATCAAACACTGGAAGGAAAATTGCTGATGTCGGTGAATGACTATAACAAAGAGACTATAAAGGAAGAGGAACAACCCAATTAAATGCTAAGACCATGAGAGTGTGTCAAAGAAAAACATAACCATAGGCATGCATAGTCCTTAAGAGTCTGGGCTCTGAAGAATCAGGTTTAATGCCAAAGTTCTTTGCTTTGGACAAACTTCACATTGTCTTCCTGTATCTCTAGTTCTCTACTGTATATTTTGTGGGGTTGGGTGGTCCATGCAATTGCACAGACTTAATTATAAAACCATAAGAATTATCTGGTTGACTTGGAGGGTGGCTATGTGTAATTAAGATGTTGAGATATCTTCAGATTTTAGAAGATTAAAAGAATTTGACTTTTTATAACTGACTTACAGTAGAAAAATCTAATTTGCTAAATTTTAAAACATGAAACATATTTGTTCTAACTTTGTAATGGGTCTTCGAATGATTTACTCTATTGTGGTTGTTTAAATTTTCTCTCACTTATAAAATACAAGGACATGGGCAGTTTGATGTGCTCACATTCTATACCAGGAGAGAGGAGCAGGTAAGCAGGTCCACCAACTGAAGGTATTAGGGTTTAATTCTCTTCACAGAAAAGCATGACTTGTGTATAGGAACAGCAGGCTGACTAATCCTAGCCACAGCCAAAGCTAGTCCTATCTAAAGACTAGATTGTTAAAAGATACCTTAAAGATTGATCCCCAGGCTGATGGAAAGACACTTATTTTTAGATAACATTCATATATTATCTTAGTAACTCAGAGAAAACATCCCTAGGTGCAACCCAGAACCCTGTTCTGAAGCACAGAGTATTTCTGCAGTTTTAAAAAGAAAAACCAGCCTTCATTTTGATGATATATTATAAGACATTTAGGGTAATAAATCTTAGACTGCTGAATTTATTACTTGTGATTAAACAATAGAGGCTCTTAATTACCAGTTAAATGGATTTTGCTAACTAGCCCATTTGGAGTCAGAAAGTATAGATAAAATGTAAAACAGGCAAGAAAAAAATGTACCAATGGACCTATAATGGCAGTCATTTAATAAATATAGTTTAATAGGTAAAGTGATGTAGGAGTGGGTGTTTGCTGCTGGGTGCGGAAATGAATTTCCTTCATCGTGGAAACAGAGGTGTTTTGGTTTGGGGTTGTTGTTTGTTTTTTGTTTCATTTTGTTTTGTTTCTTTTTTAACATAACCAGGGAATGTCTTTGATTTTTTTTTAAAAAGGCACAGCACACTGGTGAAATTTGTTGATGATTGGAAGATTTTAGCGTTTTAGTCAAAGCATGGAAAACATGCATTCTATGTAGTGGCTGTTTAGAGATGTTTGCTCTCTGCCTGGTGCTGCAGGTGCATTGCTAACTTAGCTGTGACCCTGACACCTGGAGCTATAAATGTAACAGGAGGGGGAAATCACATCAACAGAATTTCAGTATCATGTGGTACATGTCTCCATTTGATCATGCAAAGGATGTTAAGGACACCGGTGAGCGATTATGTTTGTAGCATGGTTCAGCATATAGCTCCACAGTTTGTGCCATTAACTAATGAAATTTGAGAAATAGCTTGAGTAAAAAGGTGCCCTTCTCTAAAGCAGGACCCTCTTATGAGAAGCTCCTCTGCCTATACACAGAAGAAAGACCTCACAAAGAATACGGAGAAGAATCTGAGCAATGGGTCTTAGCAGGGTTCCCCAGTTTATTTCCCCTTGGTTATACTACCTTTCAAAAAGTTTTAATTGCATCTATTTATTTATTCATTTATGGTGTGTGTGCATGTATGGGTGGGTGTGCATTCCATTGTGTGGGGTGCAGGGATTCATGAATCCTTCCAGCCTCTGGTTCAGGAGCTCAGGTTGTCAGGCTTTGCAGCAAGCTCCCTTACCAGGTGAGTCACCTTACCAGCCCTACAGTGGCTCTTCTTTCATCATCAAATCTCTATTAAAAGCACAGGTTTAACTATTCATTTATCTTCATCCCCATAGAAGGGCAGAAGTCTCCTGTGTCATGTAAAACTTATATAAATCAAACTGTAATTTTCTCTAGTTAATTTGTCATTTGTTGTAGTTCCCAGACAAAGACTATAAGATAGACAGAAGGAAGAGACACTTTTCCTCTTCTATGTACGATAGCCTATGGAAGGGCCTGGAGGGTCTGACTGAGTTGAGATGGAAGGGTGAACAGGAGTTGTCAGGTAATGAGGAATAAGAAGAGCATTTCTGACATTTACCAAGTTAAAAGGCATGGAATGGTTCGGTATATGATGTCAAAACAAAAACTAGGAAGCCGAAGTATCTGGATAGAGAGATGGGGGAAAAGACGGTTTTATACAAAAGAGTTGAGTACATGTCATAGAGAATTCTGTAATGGGGGAAGTTTATCCACCTGATTTGGGTGAGCAAAAGGTCACCTCCCCACTCCACTGTGGAGAATGTGTAATAAAGAATGATGATTAGTAAGAATAAAATAAAAGATGAAGCGAGTGTAGGACCAGGTGAACTATGATGGAGACTGCATTGGATAATGTGAATGCATCTGGATAAGGGATGGCAAGATTGTGAATTTTACAAAATAAAATTTCGAGGACTGTTGAGACAGGTCTGGTGTATGGTGTGTTTGAGGATTTGGGAGCAGATTAAGAAAAGTAGAAAACTATGAGATGACAACATTGTGCAAGAAGATTTATTGAAAGGTACTTGGATATAATTGCTTGAAGGAGGAAGTCCCTTGCTGTAGACCGTATAGCCATAAACACCTGGCCAACCAGAAGCAGGGGAGTACAAGGAAATTCCCAGCAATGGACAAAAAGGAGCCTAAATGTGTTGTAATTATCTAGAAGCAAGGGGGAAATCTGAGGGTCAGGGAGCTCTGAGAAGTCTGTGAGGGCCATGGTTAGTCTTATCCAAGACTGGCAGATGGCTTGGGGTGTTATGTTATTCATACAAAGAAGGGCACGGTCATGTAAGAGTTTGTGTTTACTTCTGGTGGGTAGGCTTTTAACTAGAGTCATCACCTACTCTATAAAAGATAACAACATAGAAGCCAGTAGGCAAGAGGCACCTTTAACCTAATTGACATGTATATTTTGGATGCCTACTTTAGGTCGAGTGTGATGCTGAGTTCCAGATGAAACTTATATAATGATTTTTGGAGAAACTGCCTCTTCTCATGTGTTTCCTGAGAGGACTTAGGTTAGAAGTTTCTTCTGTTTATACTGATGAGAATCTCAAGGACCAGAGAGATGTACTTCCCTATTATGTAAAGTGTAGTGCTGCTTGGCTTGTTGGTTTGGTTACTTGGCCAGATAACTGACCATGGCAGGTGACTCAGACTTTCCAGATGTTTTGATCTAAGAATCCTTTAGCAAAGCCTGTTCTCTTCCTGATGATTTTCCTTTTGATAGTGTCTAGAGGACTCTCACATTCTTACTTGTGATTTCATTTTCTTGTTCTTTTTCTGCACCAATTTTACTAGATACAATTCTACAATACTTCCCTATAGTTGTCCAAACTGTTCTATGTCTGGTTTTGTATTCATTCAAAAATTTTATTTGAGATTCTCATTTTCTGAGGACTCTTGATATTATCTAAGCATTTCCTGAGGGGAGATACTCTAAGATATGAATGGCTGATTCTCTTAATTAAGGGACAATTCCTTTTTCAAAGAGAATCATGTTGAATCTCTAAATTAATGAAATGCACTGTAGGGGTCAGAAATAAAACAGAGATTTTTTAACTTTTTGGCAAAGATAACAATGGCTTTGGAGTCCTTTAAGATTTAAGAGCTCTCATTCCGACTCTGTTAACTAGATGAGGAGAGATTCCCTACGGATTGATTTTGCTCTCTAGTATAATGGTCCTCTGTGCTGAGTGCTTGAGTCTCTCCTATTTAATGTAGTGCAATTTCCAATGCTCAGATTTCTGCTTAAGGAGGCAATTTGGCTGTTCAGAATCAGGAAAAAAGAAAGAAGGGCTAGTGGCAGTACACAGACATGACAATCATAAATATAACTCAAAACTTTATCATGAAGAAAGAAAGGTTTACTTTGAAACTATTGCCTCATTTCCTAGTTAAGAACTTAACATGAATAAAGTTAGGAGGTATAAAGAAACTCAATATGGAGGTTTAAAATTTTCTGTATATGTTGAAATGTGCTAGTTTTTCTCTAGTAGTCATCTGTTGATGAAACTAGAGTCTCCCAAAATAGATAAAACTCATGTTTTTCTTCAGACAACCCAACATTGGTTTTGATGATGTGCCTGCAAATTTCACCAGCAATGACTTTCATTGTAATTCCCATGTTCTGCCATGAGGAGGTGATACAGAGTGATAGAAAGATTGAACTATAAAAATAGACTAAATAGCATCCACTTCAAAAGCCTTTAAAGAAGAGTTTTCTTTTGCTTTGTGTGTGTGTGTGTGTGTGTGTGTGTGTGTGTGTGTGTGTACACTTGGGGAGATGGGCAATGAGGAGGAATGGAGACAATTTTTTTCTTTAGGTCTTTGGAGTAGAATCTAGGACTCAAGTAGGCAAGAACTCTACCATGGAGCTACATCTCACCCCGAAGCAGTTTCTTGGTTCATATCCACACCTCTTGGCTGTAGCAAGTGAGACATCTTTCACATGCAGTTTCTTGGGAAATGTGTCTCAAGACCTTATCCTCCCTCGCTCTATTACTCTCCACGGTATGTGTCAGAGCTCATAAATTTCCTGGTATTTCTAAATAGTTCGCTGTTGTAGAATTCCTGTATCCAATCTGTATTTCTGTGGTTGGCCATTTTACTTCTGTGTCTTTCACTTAGTCTTTCCCTTAAAAAAAAAAAAAGAGCTCAGATTTGTTCTTTAGTGTTCTGTCTTAAATAATGACATTTTAAGAAAATGTCTCTGTAAGTGTGAGAATGAACTCCACAGGTTAAATAGGAGTGCAGCTTGGGGATCCTTTCAGGCTCGAACACACATTTACCACCTTAAGTGGCAAAGCTATTTCCATAATAATGCTAAGATGCTGTCTGTCATTTTTTTTATTGTGTTGATATTTGCAAGGAGGATTTAAAAGAAATCTTGAGTTTAATTGCCTAAATATGATTGTATGTCTAAGTATAATTCAGGACAAAGGTATAGCATCACTGGTGATGGTAGCAAACTCTATTACTACTACATAATCATTTCTTAAAAAGAAACTCTGTGTGCCTAATATTGTCCTTTATGAGCACAACAGATACTAATATTCCTAAACTTTTGCTCTTTGTGTGGCCACGAAAATGTACAGAAAGAAAAATTGCTGCGGCCACCAATGTTTAGTGATCATCTTAAGAAAAAGCCTTGCTATGGTTGTGTGAATCATGAGTTCAAAACATTGCCTGTTGTTTTCATAAGTACTATTTGTTTTCCTTTGAGACAGAAACTGAAAGACTATAAATTTGGGCATTCAAGAGTTCGACAAACTAAAATGATTTAGAAATACTGGGAAAAATCAGTGATCTCAGAACATGGAATAAAAACCAGTAGGTAGGGAAGCTGAGGTCCTTGAGGAAATGTTCCCACAGAACTAAATATTAAAAATTTCGCACTACGCCGGGCGGTGGTGGCGCACGCCTTTAATCCCAGCACTTGGGAGGCAGAGGCAGGCGGATCTCTGTGAGTTCGAGACCAGCCTGGTCTACAAGAGCTAGTTCCAGGACAGGCTCCAAAGCCACAGAGAAACCCTGTCTCGAAAAACCAAAAAAAAAAAAAAATTTCGCACTTGCCTACTCCAGTTAAGCAGCAAGGCACCCTTTCCAGTACTAGGGATGGAGTGAGGTAGTAATGCCCTTGCCTGGCAGTAACACTCTTTCCTGGCGTAGATAATACAAACACATGGCATATGCAAGACCCTGGGTTTGGTGAGATGTCTTTCTAAAATCAGTTCATGAGCTTGTTTTTATGAGAGCACAGCTGTATATATTTTTTGCTAATGAAAAATTTGGGCTAAATTAAGGGGAGTTTTTAGTTGCCACTACCACCATGAACTTGAGAGTTTTACAATACCTGCAGAGTTTTATGAAGACTTTGATAGTAACATTATTTAATTTAATTTTTGGATATTATATGATGAAATATTCCAGCAACTTGGGGAATTTGATAAGTTCAATATTTTCTAATTATTGACTTTTTATCAAATAAGTATTGTGTGGCTTAAGAAAATCACATATTGCTAAAAAGATTAGTTCAACATGCAAGATAGACCAGTGGGTTTTAATGTAACAGAAGTTCCATGCACACAACATCCATTGATTAATGTCGCTTCTGTGCACATTGCAGCTGACCTTCGAGGGACCATGCTAATTGTTGGCTTTTGGTGTAAAGCCCAGGAAAGCCCACAATTACCTGGAGAGGCTGCTGGGATCTTCCTTCCTCAGACTGCATATTTATGTGAGGCCAGATTTTCTTCATATCCCTCAACTAAAATAGCACATCACAACAGACTGCACAGAAGCAACCATAAGAGCCCATCTGATTTCTGTTTAAATATTTAAAAGATATGTGAAAATGTAAAGCTGTCACGCTCTTTGTACTACTTTTTGTATAAAAGGTTTTTAAAATAAGAATGTTTATTGTCCTAAAATTAATAATTAAGAATATGTAAATTGTATTAGCTTTAGCGGTTAACATGGTTTTTGTTAACAGATATGACAAAAAGTCTTTTAAGGTACCTGATAATTTATAGGACCAATTTATAAGAAGGGTATAAACAGGTACAGAGAATATCTGAGAACTTCTCTTGTACAGTATAGGCATGAATATTGTCCTATTATGAAATAAATATTGTTAGTATTTTCATAGTCTACTGATGGGCGTAAAAATCTAAAAAACAGGCTACGAAAGTAACTTGGTTGATAAAGTGCTTGTCTTGAGGACCTGAGTTTCAATTTCCTGAATTCATACTAAAAAATATCACCACCACCAAAGGCTCGACATGAAGGAATGTGCTTGTAATCCCACAGCTCAAGCAGTGGAGACAGACAGATCCCTTGGGCTCCCTGGCTAGCCAGCATAGCGTACTTGCTAAATCTCAGGCTGGTAGACAGACCCTGTCTCTGGAAAACGGTGGAGAGTACTGAAGAAATGACCCAGATCCTATCCTCTGGCCTCCATGGACATGTGTGTCTACTTTAGAAAGTAGAGCTGGGCATGACAGAGCACTTTCTTACCGTGGGCAAGGCTCTGAGATCTATGTCTAGCTACAAAATACCAAATGTCCTTTGCAAGTCTTATACCAGTCATCTCCCATCTGAGATATCTCTGAGATGCAGCTGTGAAAATTGAGTAACGTTTCTGGTTTGTATGGGCTCTTAGTTTGCTCTCCCTGAGGAAGGAACTATACTTCATGAGAAAGCAAGCAGGTTAAAACAGCCTGTGAGCTACCGTATTTCCTCTGCGTTCCTAGTGGCAGATGGGAAGTCCAATCGCTGGTAGTGAAGACCTGATGCGAGCAACTGCTTTCGGGGGACGGGGCAGAGAACTTATGGTTGTGTGCTTTTTCAGTGCATTTGGCAACAGCATGCAGTGACTTAAAGCTTATAGAATTCCGACCTTAAACTTAAAAATACATTTGAGTATGCTAGCATTAGAGATGGAATCTGCAGCTGCTGCCAACCTAGACGACCAAAGAAATAGAGATCAGTATTGTTCAAAAGCCCAGTCTTGGGAGGGGCTGTTACTGAGCAGCTGTGTAAACAAAGCTAACCCTGTGGCTTCTCCTGCAGGAGTTTGGCTTTAAGTAGGAATGGACTGTGGTGTGGTGAACAACTGGGAACCCGAGAGGGCCGGGTCTTATTCTTGGAGTTCAGATATGCAGAAGGTTTGCGTTTCCCTGTGGATGTGGAGGGATTTGAGACTGTGCATGAGATGTCAGGGCGGCTGCAAAGAGTCATGACCGCGACTGTACTTGCCTTCCTCCCTCAGTCTACCTTTTCCTTTCTTTAATTTTCTCATTTTCTCATTCCCTCTTCTCCCATTCTGTCTGCTGTTGAAACTCATGCTCCCTGGGGGCAAGTGGGTAGTTCAGAGTAGGCTATCTGTCCATATTCTTTTCTAAGTCCTAGGTTCATAGAAGAGTAATTCATTTGAGAGTAATGCATTTAAGGTTTGAAAAAACTTTTCCTTTGTGTCATGCCTCCTACCAACCCTCTGCTTTTGCTTCACTTTGTCGTCTCTTGCAGATAGAGGTCTTTCTGTTTCCTCTGAAACGACTTGGGCTTTCAGGCACACATGTTGACTCCCCTGGCTCGTAGGCTTCTGATATTAACTCAGTAATGTGCTGAGCCTGTAATGTGTGACCTACTCTCCTAGCAATGCTTCCTAAGTGTTTGTTGGGAGCACTGAATGATGGATTAGACTGGAATTTGTGGTGTGGGATTGGATTGTCATGAAAATAATACTACTAATAACATAGTAGTAATGTAACAATAATAGTAATAATAATAGAAATACAGTGAAGTTGATGTCTTAGTTGAAGAACTGATGCTGTGATGAAACACAGTGAAGAGAGCAACTCAGGAAGGAAAGGGTGCATCTGGCTCAGGCTCCCACACCTTAGTCCATCACTGAAGGAAGGAAAGGGTGTGTCTGGCTCACGCTCCCACACCACTGCTCATCATCACTGAAGGAAGTCACAACAGGAACTCAAACAGGGCAGGAACCTGGAGGCAGGAGCTGATGTAGACACCATGGTTGTGTGCTGCTTACTGTCTGGCACAACATGTCTTGCTCAGTCTGCTTTCTTATAGAAGCCGGGACCACCAGCCCAGGGATGGCACCACCCATAGTGGGCTGGCTGGGTCCTCTCCTGTCAATCACTAAGAAAATCCTTTTCGAGCTTGCCTACTGCCCAATCTTATGAAAACAGTTCTTAACTGAGGTTCCCTCCTGTCAAAGGACTTTAGCTTGTGTCAAGTTGACATCAACCATCCAGCACTGTGGAGGGAATGAAAGAGCCCTGGCTGAAGAGAAACAAAGTCCTGTGAGTGTTTAATATTTGTCAGGCATTGTAAGCTCTTTACTTATATTAATTGTGATCAAAAGCTTGGCAGTTTGCTGTTCCCATTGACAGAGACCAAAATGATAAGAACTGAGTCCAAGGCTAGGGTGCGTGGAGTTGAGTGAGACCGAATATAAAGCAGGAGCAGAGGAACCAACCCAGGAACAACACGAAGGCATTTGGGACTGTTGGGACATGAAAAGGTCTGATGGGGTGTGACTGGTGTTTGGAATCCAGAGGAAATGGAGCAGAGGAATTTTGAATTGTCTGTTTTGGAGTCAGCTTCATTAGGTGGATGAAGAAACAGAAAAGGTGAGGTAGGCATTGTGTTCCAGTATAGTGATGCTTTTATTATATAGAAGATTTCGGGGTGAGAGATCCACTGTGGGAGGTTGAGGATTATGGGAGGGATGCATTAGGCAATGTACACAAGTGAAAAAGAGTACATTATGAGAGACTCTGATGTGAGAGGAGATGAGATTATGGAATTCTCCTATGGAGATCAGAGCAGGCACACGTGGGGAGGTGCATTGGTTGATCCCAGAAGGGATGGAATTGAGTGAAACTCGGCAGCGATTGGCCCTAAACCCACTGGAGGCAAGTAATGGACTGGATAATAGTTGGGAGAATATAGAATATGCCATGATTAACTGGGGAAAACCTGTTCTCAGAGATATGTATGATCTGCCTTCCTGACCTCTGCAAATGAAAAACACCAGCTTCTCAGGTGTGTGAAGAGAACAATAGGTGGCATGGTGGCTTCGACTTGTATTTTTTGTTTTCTGGGTTTTATAAACTTTTTTTTTGATCCTTTGTGGATTTCACATCTTGCATCCCATTCCCATCCATCTCCCCACCCTTTTGCATCTGCCCTCTGTCCTTGCACCACTCCCAAAATAAATTAAACCTGAAAAGAAAAACCAAAACACAAGCCACCCGGTGGTGGCACACATCTTTAATCCCAGCACTCGGGAGGCAGAGACTGCGGATCTTTGTGAGTTCAAGGCCAGCCTGAACTCACATAAGAGCTAGTTCCAGGAGAGCTAGGACTGTTACACAGAGAAACCCTGTCTCAAAAAAACAAAAAGAAAAAAAAAGAAAAACAAACAAACAAAAAAAAAAAAACCAAAAAAGAATCTCGATGTGGTAGCTGTGGTGAGCACAGTATACCATTTAGTCCTTGTAAGAGTCCATGACATGAGCCAGTGGCCAGTGGTCTGGTTCGAGACCTCTGGCTTCTGTCACACTCTTGATCCTGGGCCCCTCCCCAGGACTCATCTTGAATATCCCATTGTTACCTGATGGCATGGAGGTCCTGCAGCTTTGGGTCTGCAGGCCAGCTCCATGGAATGCTCTAGCAGTTCAAGTTGAGGAGGATGTTAGGGTAGGCTAACTTCTAAGCTCTAGTTCTGGACTTGGGTGGTAGCTGAGTTGGTCACCCCTCCAGCTTTCTGTCGCCACCCAGGCAAGCTCTTCAACACTGTCCCAGCCAGCTCACTCAGTGCCAGACAGCAAAGAGCAGGGCCAGTTCTCCTGTTGTCGTGCCCTCAGGAGCAGCTCACCACACCACAGCATCAGGCCCAGCTCCAAAGATGCAGAGCCCACTCTGCTGAATGCTGCAGTTAGTGAGGGGCAGGGCCAGCTCTCCCAACTGCTGCAGGTGGCAAGAGGTGGGAGGGGGCATCTTTCCTTACCCATGCAACCATATGGCATATGAGGGAGAGGCAGAGTCATCTCTCCTGCTCTCGTGACCTCAGGGAGAGCTTACCTGCACCTCTCCAACAGGATCAGCTCTAGTGTGCTTTGTATTTTTTGCACTGAGAATGTCAGTTTCCATGGGCGCTTTTGCTCACACACCTCAAGTTTCATGCCTCCTCCTAAGCACAGTTGTTCCACTGATGTGCAGGAGAGCTAGAGGGTGGCGCTGACAAGGAAATCCTGCAGAGGTCAGTGCTGACGCTGTGTTTAAGCCACCGTGGAAGACCCATTCCTTTTCCAAACTACGCACCTTTCAAACCCTTTATTCCATTGAAATTTCTTATTCCCCTTGGGGTTAATGCTAAGTAACTGGCTTGGAATGGGTCCAAAAAATCAATAAGTAGTCAGGTCCTCTGGAGCTATGTGCTTCTACAGTGCGGATTCACTACGGTTAAAGGAAATGAGCTTTTGAACTTGCCTGCTTAATGCACTCTGTAAATCTCTTCCATGTCTTTTGTGCTGTCTGGATAACATTATTTCTACAGCTTAGATGTTAACATTAGCAATTAGCATCATCAGACACACCCACTGCCTGCCTGCTCCTGCTGCCTTCTTAGCCTGTACCTTGCGGAGGAGACAAGCTGATTCCTCTTGTGACTGAACTTTGAGGCTGTAGTGGCCTGCATAAAACTAAACCTGTCAATAGTCAGTCACGGATTGGGGATGAGCTCCTGGGACATCCTCCCCCTCCCTGGTGAGCTGTTAGTTACTCCTGGTGTCTAAGGGAGAGTCAGTGTCTTGAGCTGTGTACATACTCGTGATCCCAGCAGATCCCAGCAGATCCCAGCAGATCCCAGTGGATAATTCCAAAGTCTTGGTCACAGCGACACTCCTAGTTAAAACCAGTGGGTCATAAAACAAAGAAAGAGGCGTGAAGTTGAGAAAGAAATTGTAAGGAGGAGGGAAGGGTTGTTGACATAGGGTGGGCAAGAAATAAAAGAAGATGGGAAATTCGACTGACTAATCAGCATATATTATATACGTACATGTGTGCGCATATGTGTGTACATATGAGTAATCAGCATGTATTACATATTTACATGTGTGTGCATATGCGTACATGAGTACGTATACATGAGTAGTCAGCATGTGTTATATATGTACATGTGTGTGTATATGTGTGTATATGAGTAGTCAGCATGTATTACATATGTACATGTATGCATGTTTATATATGTATATATGTATTTTGCATATGTGTATGTGTATACAGGAAATTCTCCAAGAAGAAGGTTAATAAAGAAAAAGATCACAACCGATAAAGAGTGCTCTAGAATGCAGTCTGTTCCAGAGGAAGGTAATATGTAGCTGAAGTGGTGTTAGACCATTTTGCCTAGGAGAACATAGGAGATAGTTGGGAGGCGATGGAGAAGGGGAGATGTGAGCTCTCCCGTCTGTTTCAGCTTAGACCAGCAGAGCCACCGCTCAGAGCAGTGACTTTTCATATTTATATATTATTCTTTTGACCAAAGAAAGATTTCAACCACATCAATTACAATGAATTAGTTCCCATTGGCTAAGTGAGGTAACTTCTCAGACAGCTTCTGTAAATAGTGCCATTCCTTTGCCTGCCAGGCATCCCGCACTTTGCTGTTGAACATTGTTAGCTGCAAATATTTCACTGAAAACTTCACTTTTGTTAATTCTGTCACTTTTCAAACAAAGAAAGGAAGAGTAATGATAAGAAAAACTGTAAGTTTAGATCCTCGCTTCACCGTGTGGGCTATCAGTTGGAGCTATCACTTGGGCGGGCACCTCCTCTCTGCTCTCCTTCTCAGTCTACCTACACGGCTATGGATTTGTGGCTTTGGTTTTATGTCCTGTACAGGTGAAGGGAAAAGATTTATACAGAGCTTTTGCCACTGGACTCCATTTTGATGCATTGGCTGTGTGACTCTGATCCCTGTCCACTGGTACCCAGATCAGCTGTGTGCCCATGATCTCTGCCCGCTGGTACCCAGATCGGCTGTGTGCCTATGATCTCTGCCCGCTGGTACCCAGATCGGCTGTGTGCCTATGATCTCTGCCCGCTGGTACCCAGATCGGCTGTGTGCCTATGATCTCTGTCCACTGGTACCCAGATGCCAGCATGCTCAAAGGTTGTGGGCTGTTGTGCACAGATTAAACACATTTTTATTTGATGTTTCAATTTTGGTCTTCTCCTTCCAGTATCTGTGCCATCTTCTTTGTTTTCTCAAAGCTAAATCGTTGTATAGAATTTTCCTCTTCTACATATTACTCAGGCCCCCCAAATAAAGGGCTCCATTCACTGGTTGTGCAAGCCACAGCCTGGACCACCGCCTCTGATTCCACTTCCTCCCCAGTGCAGGTGCAGCAGATGATGCTGGCACCAGTCTCCCAGCAGGAGCCTAATTTCTAGTGTCTGCTCCTATTGTCACATAGGCTTGAGCAAACTCCTCTTTTTTCTGGTTTGTTACTAGCCCTCTCAGAAAGCTGTTCTGATTGGTCTACTGCATCAAATAGAAGTCATTTTCTCCTTCTCCCAGGCTCTCTCTCTCTCTCTCTCTCTCTCTCTCTCTCTCTCTCTCTCTCTCTCACACACACACACACACACACACACACACGTTGAAGTTTCTATTTCCTTATCTGGATTCCTCGCCTCTCCTGTACCCATCCCCCTCCAGGCTTCTCCCTTTCCCACATCGTTGCGCATCCATTGTTTCCCTTCATTTGTGACTCCCTGATATTTTTGGAATCCAGTTCAAGTTCTGCTAACTGCAGTATGCTCACTTTGGTCTATACCCCAGATCTTTATTATTTATTTGTTGGTTGGTTGGGCACTTTATTATTTATTTGTTGGTTGGTTGGTTACTCTAAGTTTAAACTTGGGGCTTGGGTGTGTGTAGTACATGAAAGCATGACTTTAGGTTCCACCATGCAGTGTCTGCACAGCCTTCAGCTCTGCAGGTTTCTGCCTTGCTTGCTTCCAGGAAGAAAGATGGAAAAGCATATAGTCATTGGTAACTGATAATAGTCTTCTCCAAACCTCTTGCTTGTGAAAATGCTTCTGGCCCCAATATCATGAACATTGTCAGGGCAATGTTAAAGTTAAACGTCAGATCTGCAGCGATAGCTTAGCCATTAGGGAACTCGCTGCTGTTTCAGAGAACCCAGGTTCGTGTCCTGGAACTCACATAGCTCATAACCACCTGCAACTCCTTTTGTCCTCTGCAGACTCAAAAAACACGTATGTGAAGGCAAAACAATAATACACATGAAATAAGTATTTTATAAAAAGATAAATTAAATTGTGGACAAACTTTTCTAAGCATTCAACACAGGCTTAGCTCCTTTTGTTGAGTGTATCCACACATTTTGCTTTGAGAAAGATCAGTACCAAAATAAGAAATATTGCCTTCAGTATGCAAATGAGCATTTATAATAATAGTGTTCTTTGGGAGATGAAATTAAGTGTGACAGCTGGGAGGAGTTTACAGAAAAAATTAGCATGTCAGGATGCATGTCATGTTAAGCAAAATGAAAGTTTCCTGAACTCCACGGAGGATTATTCTCCCATTCCACAGACATCTGAGTAGGGCACAGGATAGGGCTCCTTTGCACAGTGTGGAGATGAATTTGCTCCATTAGTATCAGACTTGAAGTTGTCTTTCTGATGTTTCCTGTCTGATCCCCACTCTCTCCTTTTGTTCATCTGTGAAGAAACTTCTACAGAAAGCGTGTTGCTCCCCTGGAAGTGAATTGCTATTCTTTTTCAACCCGGATGACAACATAAAATTTCTTTAGTTATTTATGGATACATAATAGGAAAAGAATCACATAGAGTTAGACCAAACCTAAGCTTTTCTCTTCTTCGGCACAGACTAAATAATACAGCCTATTATTACCCCCAAGTCACATTTGCAAGCTGCATTTCCTTTTGAGTGATTTTGCAACGGCAACACAAAAAGATTATTTAGAGAGTCTCACTTTCTCTCCCTCCTTTTCTCCAAGGCAGCAAAAATGTCTGACAAAAGTGACCTGAAAGCTGAGTTGGAGCGCAAAAAGCAGCGCTTGGCCCAGATAAGAGAGGAGAAGAAACGGAAGGAGGAAGAACGGAAAAGGAAAGAGGTAAGGCAGGGTCTGGGTGTTGTGGGATCAAAGGGTCACTGGGGCCCAACGAACCATTTGTGTGGGCAGAAAGGAGCCATCTAGAAATCTGAACGACGTGTGTGACCATGTGTCGTACAATCTGAAGTGGATGTCATCTCTCCCCATAAGTGCTCTCAGGCATCATCACCTAAGCAACGGGTAGTACATGACTCAAAAGCCTGCAAGCCCAGGTTCATCCAGGATTTGAATAGAACCCTGAAAGTGGACCCTGATCTCTTTGCTGTTGGGTGTTCTTTAATCTTTCTGGGATGTGCTCTTCTAGATTACTTTGAGAGCAATGATTGGTTTTATATTGTGGAACTGCTAAGGTTAGGATGCTCTTCCCTCCCATTGCCTATAATTACGATGTAGTTCATACCTGTGTTAATGTTAAGAAGGAGAGAGAGAGACAGAGAGGAAGAGAGAGAGAGGAAGAGAGGGAGGGGAGAGAGAGAGGGAGGGAGGGAGGGAGGGAGGGAGAGAGGGAGAGAGGGAGGGAGAAGGGGAGGGAGGGAGAGGAAGGGAGGGGGAGAAAGGGATGGAGGGAGGAAAGGAGAGAGAGAGGGGAGAAGAGGAGGGAGGGACTATATTTATTTATGCAAAAACTAAAAGTACAGACATTTTAGAAAGCAAAATAGAACAACAATGCCAATGGATTCCCAGTGATTCCAAGCAGTGTGCATTTTCCCATTGGTCAATAACAACTCCTCAGCCATAGCCTAGCGCTGGTGGCACACATGTTTAATCCCAGCACTCAGGAAGCAGAGGCAGGTGGATCTCTGTTTGATCGAGGCTAGCCTGGTCCACAAGATTAGTTTCAGGACAGACTCCAAAGCTTTAGAGAAACCTGGTCTCAAACACACACACACCCCAGCCCCCACCCCCACCACGGCAATAAATCCTCAACTTAGTTAAGTAGGAACCCAAAGGAAGGAAGGTGAATAAGACTGAGCACACTGTTAAGTGTTGCAGCAGGAGGATGTTTTCTGGTGGCACCAAAACTTTTCTTGTTCATATTACCAAATAGCAAGGACCAAGAGGCAAGACAGCTTTTCTCCTGGTAAACTCAAGGGTCAGACTCTTGACTCCAAATTCAAAGCCTGTCATATATCTTTTACCATCTCAATTCAAAGAGTGGTATATTTTTTATTCTCCAATTTGTCATGACCGTGTAAAAATAACCCATTAGAAAAGATCTTCACTAACCCCACATTGGACAGAGGGCTGATCTCTAAAATATACAAAGAACTCAAGAAATCAGTCATCAAAAGAACAAACAACCCAATAATAAAAATGGAGTACAGACCTAAACAGAAAACGCTCAACAGAGGAATCTAAATTGGTTGAAAGACACTTAAGGAAATGTTCAACATCCTTAGTCTTCAGAGAAATGCAAATCAAAACAACTCTGAGATTCCATCTTACACCTGTAAGAATGGCCAAGATAAAAAACATTGATGACAGCTTATCCTGGAGAGGTTGTGGGGTAAAGGAAACACTCCTCCATTGCTGGTGGGAGTGCAAACTGGTACAGCTGCTTTGGAAATAAGTATGGTAATTTCTCAGAAAATTAGGAAACAACCCTTCTCCAGACCCAGCAATACCATTTTTGGGTATATACTCAAAGGATACTCAATCGTGCCACAAGGACATGTGCTCAACTATGTTCATAGCAGCATTGTTTGTCATGCCAGATCCTGGAAACAACCTAAATGCTTCTTGACCCAAGAATGGATAAGGAAAATGTAGTACATTTACACAATGGAGTCTACGCAGAAGATAAAAATAACAACATCTTGAATTTTTCAGGAAAATGGAAGGAGCTAAAAAACATCATTTTGAGGGAAGTAATCCAGACACAGAAAGACAAGTATCACATGTACTCACTCATAAGTGGTTTTTAAACATAAAGCAAAGAAAATCAGTCCATAAATTACAATCCCAGAGAACGTAGACAACAATGAGTACCCTAAGAGAGACATACATAGATCTAATCTACATGGAAAGTAGAAAAAGACAAGATATCCTGAGTAAATTGGGAGCGTGGAGATCATGGGAGAGGGCAGAAGGGGAGGGGAGAGGGAAGGAGAGGAGTGGAGAAAATATATAGCTCAATAAAAAAAAACAATTAAAATAGCACATTAGATGCACAGAAACAAGATGACAAAGATGTTTGTGAATGGTTCTCTAGAAAGGAAGCTTGTGCGTGGTGACAGGCTTACATCGAGTGACAGGCTGTTCCCCACACTGCAATGGTATTGTTCATGGATGAAAAGGGGGTTTTGATGCCTCATGATCTAGATAAATGCTCTTTCACTCTACAAGTTTAAGAGAGTAAAACAGCAGATTGTCCATGTTTATTATTTCCCAATGATTGAACTTGCAATCTAGCCTTCTGGCTCCTCCCAACTGGCTGGTGGGGTAATTTGTTTGTCCTTGTAGCCTCCACAATGGCTGTCCCTGGAGACCTTCGCTGTTCTGTATGCGGGTTGTGGGTGAACCTGAGGTGAGAACTGACGAGGAGTGGCTATTCCTTTCCGTGGGAAGCCCACAGCGAGCATTATGTAATTACACTTCCCTTCTTTCGAATGTCAACAGCTACTGTGTCTTTAAAGCACCTGCCATTTCTTGCTAATAATGGGTTTCCTTTGAAACTGACATCCTAATATCCACAGAATGACTATGAAGTGTGATATGATATAGAAATCTGGCTCCAAATTCGGCTGTCTACTCTATCTATCTTTTTCATTTTACACATTTGGGGAGATTCGCGGGGCCAACCAAGCATATGGAAGCTAGCTTTCTTTTTCATTTTTTTTCTTCTTGGTATATTTAGCAGTTTTGAGGAATAAAGGTCTCTCCCTCTGCATAGCAAACAGAGCATCCAGGAGCTTCTGCATGCCTCAGGCCTCCATGTGCCTCTGGAATTCAGGTTACAGAAGGATTCACTGACAAGGCAGCTCAAAGTCACAGGCCAGTTCATATCGAACACTTCCATGCTCAGTTCCGTTGAGAAGATTCAAATCATGCCTCAACTTGGAGATGCACAGGCTAGATTGTATTCAAGGTCTGCTCTGGCTTTAAATCTCTTCTCTGCACAATCTAGCATCCCTCATGAGACTCTTTCCTGTGTGCCATTAAAGCATCTCTAAACAAACGAAAACCACTTTTGTGTGTATTTGATGAGCAAATGAGAGTGAGGTGTCTGTGTGCTACTGTGAGTGTGTGGCGCCCATTCACTTCTTCCACTGCGTGAGGCCCCGTAATCAAACTTAAAATAATCAGCTACTAAATGAAGGGTGTTTTTTAAAGGTTTATTTATTTTTAAAAAGTGTGTGTGAGTGTGTGTGTGTGTGTGTGTGTGTGTGTGTGTGTGTGTGTGTGTGTAAGTGCATTTGGTACCAGCTTCCTACAGTTCCCAGAGGTATAGAGCTGGAGTTACAGGTGTTTGTGAGCCATTGGATGTGGGTGCTGGGAACCAGACTCAGCCCCTGTGTAAACATAGTAAGTGCTCTCTTAGCTGTGGGGCCATCCCCAGCCCAGAGGTTACGCTAATTTATATATGGAAGAAATCGGAAATCAATTTATATCTATCCTTTTTCAAATGAAGAAATGACCATGTACAAGAGTAGCCCTCTCTCGTCTCTAGCTCTCAGGAGGATCCTGTCCCCAGTCTCCTAGCTCTAACTCAGAAGAATCTGGGGCCCTTTCTGTACCAGAATCTACGAGTACCACGGTGTGTAGAAGTAGAGCAGAGCTCTTTCCCCCCATTTCTTTTTTCTCTAAAGCCACATTCCAGGCAAATTGGTCTATAGTTTAAATAATCCCTTATCTGAAATGCTTCAGACCAAAAATATTTCCTACTTTGAGTTTTATTTTTAAGATTTGGAAAGATTTGCATGCACCCAAGTTGGAAATGTGTTTGGAGACCTGTTTGTACATGAAATTCCTGAACATGTATGTTTCACAAACACCGTATACGTAAACTAAATATATTTGAGAACATGTTTAAAATAATAGTTTTATGAAACAAAATTTCATAGTATAGAATTCTGCATTCTGGGATCATGTTGAAACTTAGAAGCTTTTGCATCTCAGATTGGGGATGCTCAACACGTGTTTACACGGTCGTCTGAGGACCACACTAGCCTGACAACAAGTTTGTTTCGTTTCTCTCGTGTTGTCCTCTGTGTGTCATTATTTGTGCACACCCACACATCTTCCAGTTTCTGTCGCTGATGTCTCTGACCTTTACTGCAGAAAGCCACCTCTAGAAACAAGATTTTCAAGAGTAGGGCTTTATTTGTTTTTTTTTTATTTTTATTTTGTGTCTAACACATTTTACTAAACAGTACATGCCCAACAGAAGAATATAGACAGAACAAAACAAACATACAAGCAGTTTGGGGCAGACACTGAAGACACTGATCTCAACATTTTCAACCATCTGAAGTTTCATCCTGCAGATTCATTTGGAATCTCTGGCCCAAAAGTTAAACAATGCCCCATCTGTTGCCAGCCTCACTGTCCCATCTATTGCCACCATTACTGCCACCTGGGTCTGCCACCATCACTGCTCTATCCCCTCTCCCCTCCATCTACTGCCACCGTCACTGTCACCTGGGTTAAGGTGTTCTGACTTTATGTTGTTTACATAGAGTTAGAAATTGGCTTAAGAATTTAAGTTTGACTTTTTGCATGCTTTATTTAGATTCATAATTTAAATTAAACAAAAAATAAGAATTGAAAAAATAAAACGATTTTTGGTACTAACTAGTATGGCTTCCTGTCCATGATTCTAGAACAAAGAGGAAATTAGGACCACCCTGGTGCATTATCTCCAACAACTGAGAAGCTGCAGGGTCAGAATACACTTTGTCTAATTTTGTGTGCCAGTTACTTTCTTAGCTGTGGTATCATGGCTGAAACCTGATTTAAAAATAAATATAGTGGCCACCATTTAAGACACAGGGCCAGTTTTATGAAAGCTTGGCTTCAGTGCAGGGAGGTGAACCTAATGGACCATCTCGGAGTTTCAGCCTGACCTCAGCCTTATGCTGAATTGCTAGAAGCTGGGACAGGTTGAGTTCCTGCTCTGTCTTCACTGTTCTCTCATAAATATAGAACTAGCTCAAAAAAGTAATTGATAGTTCTTAGCCTACAAATTGTCTTTCTTTGTCCTCTCTGGGTCTCAGCTGTGATAATACCTCACAAACAAAAACATCATTTTCTGGGAAAGGCAACTTTTGTCTTTTTAATTACTAATATTACCAAATTAGTCCACAGTAAGTCATTAAAACATGAAATGATCCTGTAATTCTTATTGGAGAGAATCATGAGGTTTGTCACTAGAGCTCTAGTGACAATTTCTTTGAGGAGACTACACCTTGTTATGTAGGGCACTAAGTGATACTGGCTTGTTTCCAATAAGCTCTGGTTATTACCTATGGAGTTCCTGTGGTCAGCTTTGAGTGCTGAGAGCTTTCCTAAACTTCAGTAAGCCTAGATGAAAATGGATTCTCATTAGTGTATCCCAAGATGATGATTTGTTCCTTAACATTTAAGAAAACCAAAAATAGAGCTGGCAGGAGGAGTCACATGGTAAATGAATGTGCTCCTTAAGTCAGACAACCTGAGTACAACCTCTGGATTCCACCTGAAAAAGCCAGATGTGGTAGCCTGAAATACACAGCATGGCAGACACAATAAGGGAGACCCTGCCCCAACAAGGTTAGTAGAGAGAATCTTCTTCCGAAAGTTGCATTCTGACATTTACACTCTAGTTGTGTGACATGCAGGCACACCCCCAATCAATACCACACACACACACACACACAACACACAACACATGCACACACACACATAAATAAATAGATAGATAAAGAAAGAAAGAAAGAAAGAAAGAAAGAAAGAAAGAAAGAAAGAAAGAAAGAAAGAAAGAAAGAAACTGTGGGTATGTGAGATGGCTCAGCAGGCCTATATACCTGCCACCAAGAATGAAGACCCAAGTTTGAGCCCCAGATTGCACCTGGGAGAAGGAGAGAACCATCCTCTGCAGGTTTTCCTCTGGTCTCTACAAGAAGGACCAAGCAGGTGCTCACTCCCATTCTGAAGCCCTACACACCAAAATAAGTGACTGTAAAGAAAAGCATCTTGTGACAGGGCTGGACACACAGTGAGTTGCACACACACATGTGCTGAAGAAGTGGAAACTGGGAGATTTCGTTTTGGTACAATGTGTGCTACCCATTTTGACATATAATTTGACCTCTGCTATAGTTCCTGAATGCCTACCATTTAAAATTAGAATAAATCTCTAACTCCAAACCACAGCTGTACCTTTCAACGCAGGATGCTATGACAAAGTTTGGTCTACTATGCCCAAGTTCATTTAAAATGGAGGGTTAAGCAGGTCATTTCATCTGTTCTGCGAAGGCTCCACTCGTGGATACTGTCTTCTTGCAACACATACTTGTTGACAGAAATAGCTTCGAGAGCTCTGGCTTTTCTAGACTTGTTTTCACATCAGTGTTGTGAAGGAAGAGGTCTCAAAATGGGATATGGCTGAGAGAAATTAACCTGAAAGATACATTCAGCTAAGAGTCTATGACCATAAAGTAGTGCCACCAAAGCCATTCATCAAACATATTTTAATTAGACACTCTACCTCAGGAACTGATCCAGGTATGATCACCTTGGGGTGAACAGAACCATTGTGTTGCCTGAAAGCCCAGTCGAGGCTACGGACACCTCTAAAATGCCATGCTACTCAACATTTCAATATTAAGACAGTTTTAATTTTGTTTTAGCTATTTTTATCTGTGTTTCACTAGCCCCTGGGGCAATTCCATTTTCTGGCATCTCTCCCTTTTCCCTCACATCCGTCTTTTTCACTATATGAAAAGTGAATGTGGATAGTGATCCTCATTCTTGTTTTCTCAAATCTGTCTTGGCTTGTTGTACACATTATCATAGGAATCTGCTTCGGTTGTTTAAATATTACAATTGGAAAAGAATGTGCATTTTAATGTCTTTGCAGAGACAGAATTGTCTTTTAAGAGCATGGAGTGACATGAGAAGGCTGGAATCGTCTCCCATTCTCTTCAGCTCTATTTAGATACCAAATGACACTTCTCTCCCTAATGACAGATGGATTCCAAAACTGAAAGTGCACTTTAAGGCCAAGGTGAATAAGAACAGAAACACTGAGCCCAGAGACACATAAAAATACACTCTTGTCTTATAATTGGGTTGTAGCATACTGTCTGGGGCAAGCCAAACTGCCCTGAATTCTCTTCTGCTTCAAGCACATGAAATTAATAATGCTCCTTGAGTTAATTTACCTGCTAAGATGCCCAGTGCTCATGGGAAATAAGGGATATCTGATAATGAATAAGATAGTTGGCTTGGCGAGCTTCAAGATACCTTCACTTCTGTGGAAGGTTGCCTGTGAAGTCGGGACACAGTGTTCTCCTGGTTCAGAACTGGGCAAATACCTTTAACTACAATCCAACTCAGAATACCTCCCTTAATTGTCCTTTTTAAAGCATTTGATTAATTATGTAAGGATTCCATACACTACACAGAGAGGACCAAGAGGTGAGTGGTCGACCATCCACTTGGCAGGATACCCTACTCTCTAGCCCCTCCACACTGAGGCAAAACCCTGGGCCCCTCTCCCACCTACCTCTGCTTCTCTGGCCAGCCAGCAGTCAAGGTTCCTACAGATAGCTGTTTGAACAACCCCATACCATCCATTGAATCCTGCAAGCTACAAGTTCCACTGCACCTCCAAAATCTCCTATCCCACTCCTCCCAGGCAACCTCAGAAGAGCTCTGAAGCACAAGCTGTGACTGTACTGAGTGGACCAAGAAAGTGAACCAAGAGAGTGGGCCAAGACAGAGGACCAAGAAAGACCTCAGTGGCCCCCTGAGACACAGACAGCAACAGTACAGAGCAGGCCAAGAACAGTTCCCAAACACACAAACAGCCACTGCAAGGATTGAACCAAAACACAAAGACACTGCTGGCACTAACTGAAGGAAGAGATGGATAGGCACCAATGGAAGAATTCATCCAACAACCTAAAAGGCGACATGATAACACCAGTACCCATTGGTCATAAAACAAGAAGACTTGATCATCCTAATCCAGAAAAAGCAGAAGGGCATGATTTTTAACTTAATTTTGTGAGAATGATGGAGACCTTTAAAAAGAAAATGAAAAAATCTCTTAAAGGAATGCAGGAAAGACAAACAAAAAATTAGAAGAAATTAATAAATCGCTCAAAGAAAACCAAGAAAAAACAATAAACAGGTGAAGCAAACCGTTAAACAGTTGAAGACTGAAATAGAGGTAATAAAGAAAACACAAACCCAGGGAATTCTGGATATGGAAAATCTGGGTAAATGAATGGGAACTACAGAGGCAAACATAACCAACAGAATACAAGAGATGGAAGAGAGAATCTCAGGAGTTGAAGATACTGTAGAGGAAATAGATTCACTGGTCAAAGAAAACATTAAATGCAATAAATTCTTAACACAAAGCATCCAGGAAATCTAAGACACTATGAAAATACCAAATCTAAAAACAATATGCATAGAAGAAGAATATCAGCTTAAAGGCACAAAAAATATTCAACAAAATCACAGAAGAAAACTTTCCTAACCTAAAGAAGGATATCTCTATGAAGGTACAAGAAGCTTACAGAAAATCAAATAGACTGGACCAAAAAAATAAAGTCCCCTAGCCATATAATAATCAAAATGCAAAACATACAGAACAAAGAATTAAGAGCAGCAAAAGCAAAAGGTCAAGTAACATAGAAAGGCAGACCAATCAGAATTACACCCGACTTCTCAATGGAAACCATGAAAGCCAGAAGGTCCTGGACAGATTGCTGCAGACACTAAGAGACCACGGATGCAAGCCCAGACTACTATACTCAGCAAAGCTGTCAATCACCATCAATGAAGAAAACAATATATTCCATAATAAAACCAGATTTAAGCAATACCTATCCAGAAATCCAACCATATAGAAAGTACTAGAAGAATAACTCCAACCCAAGGAAACTTAACTGCACCCACAAAAACACAGGCAACAGATAACCTCACACCAGCAAACCCCAAATAAGGGAAACACACAAACACTACCACCAAAAAATAACAGGAATTAACAATCACTGATCATTAATATCTCTTAATATCAATAGACTCAATTCACCTACAAAAAGACACAGCCTAAGAGAATTGCTACAAAAGCAAGATTTATCCTTCTGCTATATACAAGAAAAACACCTCAACCTCAAAGACAGGCATTACCTTGGAGTACAGGGCTGGGAAAAAATTTTCAATCAAACAGACCAAAGAAACAACTGAGTGTAACTATCCCAATATCTAACAATATAGACTTCAAAATAAAATCAATCAGAAGAGATGGAGAAGGACACTTCATACTCATCACAGGAACAATCCATCAAGATGAAGTCTCAACACTGAACATCTATGCCCCAAATACAAGAGTACCCACATATGTAAAAGAAATATTACTAAAGCTAAAATTACACAGCAAACCCCATATATTGGTAGTAGGAGACTTCAATACCCCACTTTTGCCAATGGACAGGTTAACCACACAGAAACTTAACAGAGAAATAAGAGAACTTACAGATGTCATGACTCAGTTGGACTTAAGAATTCCATACAATGTATTTTTATCATCTTCACCCCTCTTCCAAGACCCATGTCCCCTTCTTTGAAACCCATTAGCTCTAATTTTTGAGGCCTATATTTCCTTGGTGTGTGGCCATCCACTGGAGTGTGGTCTGCATGCCAGGCACCACACCCTGGGATTCTTCTTTCCTGGCAGCTATCAGTTGCCAATAGTTCCTTAGCCAGGAGTGTGCTACTGTGGCTTTATGTGCTTGAGCTTGTCCACATTTGTGAATGCTGTCATAGCCACTGTGAATTCATGCTTGAAATGTCTCTGTTGCATCTGGGAAACACAGTTTCAAAGTAGTCATTAATTACTTCTTTAGCTTTCCACCCTTTCTTCTTTAGGGATCTCTTAGCCTTGGAAGGAAGAGTGAGATCAGTGTGGAGTTTCTGCAGAAAACTAGAAGTATATCTCCCATAGGATGTGGCTATGCCATTCTTGGACATGTGTCCCAAAGACTCTGTGTCCTACTACAGAGATATTTGTTTATCCATGTTAATTGTTATGCTATTCACAATAGCCAGGAAATCAAAACATCTTAGAAGTCTATCAATTGATGAATGGATAATAAAAATTAGGTTAATTTGCACAAAGGAAAATGATTCAGCTGTTAAGAAAAATAAATTATGAAATCATCAGGTACATACATGGTGTTGGAAGCAACCATTATGAGTAAGGTAACTCAGACACAGAAAATACAAGTGGTTGCATGGTCTGAATCTTTGTATATATGTGTTTCATTTGGAATGCCCATAGAGGTCAAGAAATTAATAAGCAGCCATGGGGGTCGAGGAGTTTCAAAGGAGGGGAGACAGAATGCAGTGGTATAAAGGGAATAGGGAACACAAAGAGTGAAATGGAGTCAGGAATAGGAGGGTGGAATAAAAGGAGAACTAAGAGAAGGATGAGAGATAACAGATACTCAAGTCCCTTGATCTTCTTTAGCTACCATTTTAGTTTGTCACAATCCTATAAAAACACAAACTAGGCATAGGATTCTGATTTGAGGCTCTCTTGTGTTGTGTTTTAGATACAATTTTTGAAAGGAATTTGTAAGTAGAAATTTCTCTCCCACCAGCTATTCACAAATGGCAAGTTTGTGGTTTAATATTAACTACAAACTGACTGATGGCTCAGGCTTCTTACTGGCTAGTTCTACATTTAAATTAACCCATTTCTAATAATCTGTGTATTGCCATGTGCCCCTTGGCTTACCAGTAATGCCCTGGCACCTTACTCCTCCAGTGGCGGCTGCTGGCATCTCCTGACTCCACCCTTTTTCTCCCTGAATCTCTGAATTTCCTGCCTGGCATTTTTCTGCCTGGCTATTAGCCAAATCAGCTTTTTTGTTAACTAACAGTTATAAAATATATTTACAGCATACAGAGGGGCATCCCGCATCATCTCTCCTTTTCTGTCTAATTAAGAATGAAGGTTTTAACTTTAACACAGGGAAATTACATATAACAAGACAGGTATCAAGTAAGAATTATAGTTATAATATTTAGTCTATTTGTATTTGACAAAATTAAAGAAAATAGCCTATCATCTATCCTATATTTGTGAGTGTAAGGTTTCATATCTAACTTGTATTTTATTATAACTAAAAAAACTATAATTGTTACTATCTAGTCTTCAACTTCATTAAAGACTCCAGAAGAATATAATATTACCTGAGTAACTTGAAAGTGTATTGTAAGAAATTTTCAAAACTCTAGAAATGGCAGACACAACTGACTGCCTTAAGAGTTACCCAAAGTTCTTCTGTAATGTTGGATCATTCATCTTCAGCCTAGAGTGTCTGGCAGATTTCTCAGTGAAGCAGGAAATACAAAGGAATGTCCTGACTATTTTGGCAAAATTCATCAGTTGCTTTCTTCTGTGTCTGGCAGACTCTTTCATGAAGCAGGAACCCTGAAGAACTGTTCTACCTTGTTTTGGCAAGTTCAGCAGTCATTTTCATGTGGGTCCTGCATGTCCAGTTTGTATAGCATATTGTTAAGCAGTCCAGGCAAGAACATTTCTTGTTCAAATGGCTAGCCTTGCCACATTGAAAGCAAACTCCACAAAGAGCTTACTCAATGCCCATCACCCTCTTGAAGTAATTGGTGCTTCCAGAAACAGACATCTCTTACTGTTGAGAAAAGTCTAAGTTCTTAAAGCATTTTAAAAACAATTTTCTGTAGGCCTTTGAAGTGTTTGGAGATTACCTATTAATTTGAAATATGTTTTTGCATATCTAAAAAATCTAACTAAAATGACTATAAGTTTGGCTATTATAGATGACTATGAATTTGTATTTCTTAACTATACATGACATATTTAAATGAGCTGTATGAACATAATACCTTAAACAAGAGTAGAAATATACATCTAGTATAACAAAATTGACTTTAAATTTGATTCAATAAACAAAAATCCATACAATGTAAAATATTTATTTCTATTACATATCTTTTTTTTCTGTAGAAAGAGATTGATTATGACCATTAAATATCAATAACCAACCCACTTTAAATGAAAATAAACATTTATAAACAATATTTTTAGAATTTGGGGGTGTTTTTTATACTATGTCCTCCTAATTGGGAACATTAGTAACCTTATGGGGACCACAAGAAAATTTAGAATTATGATTAAATCTTGGCTGTAGTAGTCAGCGAGGCTGTATCCTCTCAGCCAGTTGCCTTGAAACTGTTTTGCATGTTGGATCACCTGGGCCATCACTACTATTGGATACCTCTCAGGGGTTCTTACTTGATCAAACCATATTATCCTAGAAGAAATTCACAGCTTCTCATCTTCTGTGGAAACAAAAGCAGAACCTCATTTCCAAAGCAACATATCCTTGGACCCACATTTTGAAGTCAAGATACCTTTATGTTGGTTTAGCCTAACAGCCCCCACAATCAAACATCTCTCTGCAGTTAGGTCATTAACAATCAAAAAAAATCAAAGAAAACACAATAGTATACATAATCCATTCTCTGTGTATATTTCATCTTTACATGGCTTTTTATATTACTTTTACTGTCTCTTTAAAGACTTTGTTTTACTTTTTAAAACTATTTCTTTCTTTCTATAACTGCCTATACCCATATTCTTTTTTCTTAAGCCTATGTACATTTTTTAAGAGCATTGTGACACATTTAGAGGTTTCTTTCTGTCTGACTCTGTATTGTGTATCTGTAATCATTTCCTGACCAGAGGAGTTTTTAAAATGCTAAGCAGGCATGGCTGTTGGCTCCACCCCATTCTGCTTTCCAACATGGCAGAGGTACATTCACTGACAGTTGTGGGAGCCATGCTCACCGCCCAACTCTAGAAAGCAGCAGGTTCTCACTACCACCAAGCTGCTTGTAGCGCGCTGCCTGTAAACCTGTTTTGTCTGCACGAGTAAAAGCTAGATCCACCACACAGTGCTTGTCTGATTTACCTCTCTGTACTGAGGCCTGTGTGAGACCACAGAAACCTGCCATGTAGTCTAGCTCATGCTGGCTGGCAGCCTACTCCATCTTGCAGGAAGCTGTTGGGTACATGTCTCTATGCTGCTGGTGGTATAAGATTGTGAGAGTGGGAAACCCAGTATGGCACCATTTCTGTGTGCTTAGAACCATTTTAAGCTTTTCCAGGTCTTATGTGAATCCACACCAGACTTGGGGCACCAAATGTGTCTGGAGGTTTCTATCCCACCCACCCAGTTCCTGAATAACCATTCTGAGGCTTAATTACATGCTGGATGATGGCTCAGGCTTCTTACTGGCTAGGTGTATATATAAATTAACTCATGTCTATTCATCTATGTCTCTCCACGTGCCCCATGGCTCACTGGTAATGCTCTGGCATCTTACTCCTCTGGTGGTTGCTGGTGTCTCCTGACTCCACCCTTTTTCTCTCTACATCTCTGGATTCCCTGCCTGGTTTCTATTTTGCTAGCTATTGACCAATCAGCTTCTTTATTAACCAATGGTAATAAAACATATTCACAGCATACAGAGGGCCATCCCATATCAGGAACTCCTATGTGGGGTTTTGTTTTGTTTGGTTGGTTTGTACTGTTTTCCTTGAACGTCATTTTCTTGTTTGAGTTAATGTATTAATGAATCCTGTGAAAATCAGAGAAAATCAGAATCTAGTAGAAAAAAAGAAGGAAAGAAAGAAAAAGAAAGGAAGGAAGAAAAGAGAATGACGGAGGAGGGTCTATGTGTTACTTTCACTGGTTAATAAAGAAACTGCCTCGGCCCTTTAATAGGACAGAAAATTAGGTAGGCAGAGTAGACAGAACAGAATTCTGGGAAAAAGAAGACAGACGCTTCAGGCAGACGCCATAGCTTTCCTCTCCAAGATAGGTACAGGTTAAAAATCTTCCCAGTAAGCCACCCCTCGTGGTGCTACACAAATTACTAAATATGGGTTAGTCAAAATATGAGAGTTAGCCAATAAGAGGCTAAAACTTATGGGCCAAGCAATGTTTAAAAGAATACAGTTTCCATATAATTATTTTGGATAAAGTTAGCCAAGTGACAAAAAACGGCCCTCCACCATTCATTCCACAAGAGAAAAAAGAAAAGAGAAAGAAAAAAAAAGGAAGGAAAGAAAAATGACAGAAGGAAGGAAAGAAAAGAAAAGACCTACAGAAATAATTTATTGCCAGGCTGCACTGCCTTAATATAGACTTTAGCCTCGATTCAACCATGTTTAGCTTCTACTACTAATACAGACAGTATTTTTTTTTTTTTTTGGTTTTTCGAGACAGGATTTCTCTGTGTAGCCCTAGCTGTCCTGGAAATAACTCTTTAGACCATGCTGGCCTCGAACTCAATGATCTGCCTGCCTCTGCCTCCTGAGTGTAGGGATTAAAGGCGTGAACCACCATTGCCTGGCTGACAGTAAATTTTATAATTACAGGTTTCTATAAGGAGCCGTACTTTTTACTTTTCAGCTAGAGTCCAGATGTTTCTATTTCTGGAATGTGAGTATCACTAAGAGGTGCTGACCAAGATGTTCCAGAAGGAACAAAGAGGCTAAAACAGACAAAATTTGCTTTTAAAATAACACCAGTCAGAAATAGTTTGCCTTGATTCTAATTGTGCTTTTTTCTGAAAGTTTCTTATTTTATTTCCAGTTATTACATTTTATTTTGCGTGAATGTGTTATGTATGACACATAAATAGATTCTTTTTTTTTCAAGGCAGTGTTTCTCTTTGTAACCTTAACTGTCCTTGAATTCAGTCTATAGACCAGGCTAGCCTTGAACTCAGAGATCCTCCTGCCTCTACCTCCGTAGGGCTGGGATTAAAGGTGTGTACCACCACTGCCTGGCACACCAATGGCTTCTTTTTCCACCATACACGTCCTGGAACTCAATCTTGGGTAGCCAGACTCGGCTTCAGGTGCTGTAACCTGCTAAACCATCTTACCATCCTGAGAAACTTCCATAACTGGTAATAAAGATGGAGTGGACTTTGACCAAAAAAGGGAGCCCCTGTTGGTTACAATGAGCAGTCACCGTGGTTTTTATACTTCACACATGGTTATATCTATGTAGAGTTCTGGTCTTGAGTTCCAGCATATTCTACTTCATTGAGGAAAAGCCTGCATTGAGTTACATCACTGACTTTCCTTGCTGTCATTAAATCTTTTAGGCAGATATGCAACAGAAGAAAGAGCCGGTTCAAGATGACTCCGATCTCGATCGCAAACGTCGAGAGACAGAAGCCTTGCTGCAAAGCATTGGCATATCGCCGGAGCCCCCGCTAGGTATTTTGCCCTTCTTGTATTACTACCCCTCGAGCAGGACTTGTATAGATAAACCATGCCCAGCATTATTGCGCTTTTAAAGTATTAGCTTTATTATTGTTTTCTATGTTTAAAAAAAATCTCGGATTTATTGTCCTAGTTGCATGTACGTTTTAGAACTGAGAGGGCTGGAAGGAGACAGGAATTATGCTTAGAGTCATGACCAGCTACTGCTGATGTCATGTTCATAATTTCCCTTTGTGTCACCAACAGATTAATGTATACTTGTTAAGTGAATATATATATAAGACATCTTGGGATTTTTAAACATTAACAAATTGCTCTTTGTTTCTACTGCTGAATCCCAACCTCTCTTTGCCTATATAGATAATGTTAATCTGCTTATACATACTGTGAACACTACATACATAGAGTTATTACATGATGAAAACAGTAAATTGCAGTGGGAAATTTGCAGAAAACCTTAAAATTAGCAGCTAATCTACAAGTTTAAATTTATATGGCATGTGCATCTTGATTTCATTGTTAGTTGGCATTTTCACCAGAACACCCTCTTCCAGCTCATTCATTTCTAGCTGATTGTCCATAAAGTCTTTTTATCACTAAGGTTTGGGTACTGAATAATTAGTTTTATTTGTTAAAAGTAACTCGCATGAGCTTATTCTGCCACTCTTTTGTGTATCTTTCATGTGTTGTTTTTTACAATTATTATTATTTATTTTTCATACATCTAAAAATAATCTGAGGGTGCCTATAAAAACTACATAATATCCAATGTATTAATAAACAAAACTATCTAAATGATGAATAGGAATAAACACTTTATCAGGGCTGTTTTAAATGTTTCATTTTTTAATTCCTTTCTTTGCTTCTACATTAAAATAAAATTTCTTTTATTCTCATATTTAATTAAATTAAGGAAAAAATTACCCATGTAAAGCAATTACTCCTATCAATGTAAATAAAATAGAATATATCCATCTGAAAGTATTACATAAATACATAATTACATTAACACATAAACATGAAACTAAAGTACTACTGAAAAGAATTTTATTCTATCTCAGTTGGGATGTGTAAAATTAAATCTCTGCTGCTATAATAAGCCCTCATAAAACTAGATTTTGTTTAGCTCCTTGTTATGTAAGATGGACTCTATAGGGGATTTGGCTGGTAGTTCTTCTTTGAGAAATTGGGAAACTTCTTTGTACTTATCTGACATGTGACATAAATTAAACATCCATTGATTAATTGTATTTTTGCTTCAAAATAGTCTTTGAAATGTGGTTGCTATGTCAACACTTATTAAACACAGTAATCGTATATCCTATTGTGCCTTTCCCTGCATAAAGCTCAGTGATTAAATTTTAAAAACCAAATACTTGAGTATCCCCAGTCCATAACTATGTCCTCAGATACCCATGAATTCCTTCCAATGGGATAATTTTTAATCCATCTCTCCAGCTTGCCCTCTGCCTTAGCATGAAGGGTAATCAAGGAATTAATTGAACAGTCACATAAAAATTCCCAGCTCCTTAACAGTCCTGTCATTGTGGTGCAGGATTTTGAGGGAAAAAAACTTGTTAAGCCCTTTACCCTAATAAATAAATAAAAGGAAATTGCATATGACTGAAACCAAATGGGATGCTGTACTCGTGCACTGAAGCTTCTTCCTGCACACGTCTTCCTTGGCATGTGTGATGTGAATCTGCAAATTGGTTGGCCTGGAGCCTTCTTGCCTATTTGGTGCAGCCAACGGCTGAAGGACATTTGGCTGGATTTGAAGGTTGAGAAAGAAAGTGCATTTCCATTTCTGTAGTTTTGTTTTGTTTTCCCCTTATTTTCTTTGCTCAGAGTGTCAGCCAGCCTGAGCCTTTGAGCCTTCTCCCACCCTCAGCCTAGCAAGTTAGCTCTGCTCTTGTGTCAGCATCCACGGGGCTGTCGGGACAACGGGAAACCAGTCCCAGATGAAGCAGAAAGTAGGCTGAGATGAAACCACTCATTAAATGTAAAATAAAGCAGCCTGGCATTTTCCTTTGTTTTGAAAGAGATTTTTAAATTACCAGGTTCAACCTTTACCCTTTCCCTCTGTCACATAGTCTTAGCACAAAGTTGTTTGCATATCAAGAACCCATACATTTCTCTCTAAATTAGACCCTCAACAGATTCTCGCCCTTCTTGGGCATGTAAAATTATTTAGGCTCACCTAAATCATAGTGTTTAAAGTTTTACAGACAACTAATATGTTAAATAGGTCACATCTATACTAACAAAATAAAGTGAAGAATTAGAATCGTCTAGTTAGTTCCTACCAGAGGAATGTAAGTCGGCTGAACTAACTGGATAGCTATTGCGGTTCTCCATTTTACTTCATTAGGTGGACATGGCCTTGGAATCCCTAAGTTAATTCTGTCTAAATTCATTTCAGACTTTCATTTTCCAAAATATGAAAAATTCACTTGACTTTCTTCCTTTTCTTTCCTTTTTTTTCCTTATCCCATCTCAATCTCTCCTGGCTGCCACCACTTTCGTTTGGGCCCATTTGTTTTGATTTGTCTGACACTGCTCTTCCCCAGTGCAGCCGCTGCATTTTTTAACATGGGATACCTGTTATTTTCATTATTTAGTCCCAACCCCTATGTCTCCCTCTTCGAAATCAGTGAGCACTCCCAGTGACGCTGGAAGCCAAGACTCGGGCGATCTGGGGCCATTAACAAGGTAAGCATTGCGCTTTGTAAAGGCTATGGTGGGAAAATCACACAAGATAACTGTAAAAATGCCACCAGATCTGCATGCACCTGTTATATCCTTACTTATGCTTGCTTCATGTTGAGTTGCAATATCTAGCAATGGAACACTAGAAATAACAATATCACACTTCCTTGAGTTGGCTCATTGAAGACCATGAATCTTCCTTAATAAATGTAAACATCTCCATTAGCTTAGGCCTAAAAGAAACAGGGAAGGACTGAAGTTCCATTGAACTCAGCTTTTCACTGTTCAACTTTGGCTTGGTCTCTAGCCTGACTTTTAATTTCTCAAGTATCTAGTTTATTTAAGGGAGCTGACAAAGTTGAGATCTCAGTTCTCAAACTATTGTTATCATTAGAAATTTTAGCAGATATTCACCATTGTTACTTAAGGAGTCAGTTATCAAACCTTTATTACATTCTCGGTGTCCAGAGACTTCTGGAACAGGATGTAGGCATGCTTTAACCTGTGAAGGGATAGCTGAAGACTAAATGGGTGGAAAGAAGAAAGCTCCCTTGATAGAGTCACAGTCGCTGTCTTACGTTGATTGTGTTCTCCGGGATTCCCACACACAATTGCCCCCAAGAGGTAGTGTGAATGAACGTGGAGCAGAGGCTTGTAGTGACCAGGTAGCGAGTACCCCATTGTTCAGATGTACATAGTCTTCCTCCTAATTCTAGCTGTTTGAGCTCAGTAGCAATATGGACCAAATTTTCTGCATCTCCTGGCTTTTTTTTTTTTATAAGAAGCTAGAAATCCCTTTTATTTAAAACAGACATTAGCCCGTGATCTATAGCTGTCAGCATGTGACCTCCAGCTGTGATTCTTAACTTGGGAAAAATAATAACATACCTGAATCAAGCTTCAAATAACAGAAACAGCCATCCTCCACACGACACCCATGGCAAATCAGCCTTTTGGTTGCCAATGCACCTTTCAGCTTTTCCCTAAGAACCTTTCTAACTACCATGCGCTTTATTGGCAAAGAGATGCAAAACTTTGCACTTTTATTTTTTCAAATGATCCATTTCCATACGCAAGTACACTATTTTCATAGAAAACGAGGCAATTTGGTTGAGGGAACTGAGGCTAAGCAGAACATGGAGGCACATTCTTAAACCCAAACACTTGACAGGCTGAGACAGGAAGGTCATGAGTTCAAGGTCAGCTGGTACTACTTAGTGAGACTCAGTTACACACACACACACACACACACACACACATGCATAACACCAAAAAATACCCTGAGAGTCATGGAGAACTGCCTTGAGCAGTGTGCTATATTTTTCTGTCAGAAATAAAATAGATCAAAATTTCCTCAGGTACACCTCCTGGTGGTGTGCTCAAACATGAACAGGGTATACTGACAGGCCTCTGGACACCACACCGTGTGCTCTGCCTTCAGTTTTAGAAGAGTAAAAGGAAAGGCTCTTGTTGGGGGTAAAGCTGGTTCGTTTTAGCAAATCACCCTTGGGATTTGGGGCAGCATGCATCTTCTGCCACCTGTTGCTTTGAATGCTTCAGAAGATCTTTGAGGGGTGATGGTAAGAACAACGAAGTTGCATAATATTTAACATTTACTTTAAGGCTGGAATAACACGATCACATTTCTTGGGGGCTTCCCTGGCCTCTCGCTAAGACATTTAGCTGTCTCTGTATAAAGATGCTGTTGTGTCTGCTCAGCTTCATGGGGTGCAATTGGCAGCATGAAATTCTATGACTGACTTCACAGTTGATGAGCCTCTTTGAGAACTGGCTGCAAAAGCTGACCTGTGTTCTCAGCACTCCGGGGACAGTGGCAATTCTCCTCATAAGACACCACTATCCTTTCCTTCATCTTAAAGCTTGTGTTGTTGTTGTTGTTGTTATTCTAACCCAGTGAATTGTTTTAAAGGAGGGAGGCAGTTCTCCCCACCTCAGTAAAACTGCAGTGAGTTCCTCTTCATTATAGCCGAGCTCTGCTGAGAGTAGGGAGCAAGGGCCAGAGAGAAGATCTCTGCTAGACGCTGCCTTCACTGCAATGCAGGACAAATTGGCAACAAAGAAAAGAATCATTTCCCAAAAACAGTGCATGAAGTTTGAATTCTGAAAGGAATGAATTAGGAGTAGCTTAGAATGCCTTGCCTTTGTTTTGAATGTAAAATTCCGGGCAGATTTATGATCTTGTCTTAATAAAGTAGATGAATGTTATGGTATAAAAGAGTGTCATATTTCAGTTTTCAGAATTCCATTTTTAATGTTTTTTTCATGGATAAGTGGCACTGTTGGAAACAGTCACAGTCGTCCTTAACACTTCACAGAACCTCAGTCTGCTCTCAAAAATTTGCCTATTTGCTTAAAAATGAAATCTTTTAAAAGATTTCAGAATCCAGTTAACACATCTGTTCATACCTCATGGTGCACATAAATTCTTCTATTCCTTTGCCAGGATTTAAAGCTCAAACTAAAAAACGTCTTCCAAGAGCCAGAAGAAAATTGGCATGCTTCATGTCTCTTACAAAAATACTGCATTGTAAATAGAAAGCTTGCAAAACCCCTGTCTACTCATGTTGAGAGCAACAAATCTTTTAAATAAGAATATAAAATAAATCCCAAATATAATGGCATAAATTAAATATTTAGAACTTAAAGTATCACAATTTGTTTTGCAATTTCTGATTTTGTTTCTATAGGCTACTTCTCATTCACAGCATCTGCTTGTGGCATTTCCCTCCTTTAAGTGAATGAGTTTAGTATAATCAATTAACTATTTCTACGTTAATTGTAATAGATAAAGTACATTCTCTTAGAATTTAAAAGCTTAATTATATTAACAAAGCACTTGAAAGGATAATTTTCCTTATAAACATAGATTTTTTTTATGAAAACTTTAATATAAGCAGCTAGAATACCACACAGTGCAGAGAGGATGCTACTGTGACTTATTATCATTGTTTAAAAAATGCAAGAGTAGCCTAATGTATACTAATCTCAAAGAGCTAAGTTTAGTTATTACTGCACACAGTGATAGGACGCTTGAAGAATCCAAACCCGTATCCCTTGAAGATGGAAACTGAATTTGAAATTGAATCCATGTAGTAAGCATTGGGAGAATGTTCTTGAATTTGTATTGACAGCATCATCGAAGCATCATGAGCATTTGTCATTGTCTCAAGTTCACACAGAACATAACTGAAGCTCATGTTTTGACTATGCTGATTTACTTGAGATTTCATAAGCTATACCTGTGCTTTATATTATCTCAGATAATTAACATAAATACCTCAGAAGGTTATGCTGAAAATGAAAAATTTATGTTGGTAAAGCATTTGAATGAAGCATGACATAGTAATTGCAAATTAGCTCTTATTGTTATTGTAGTCATATGCTTTTTCACATTTTGATTTATATACTTATCAAATGGGAAGGGATTGTATTAATTTTTTCTCATAGAGCATGTAGATGTCATTATCAAATTTGATAAGTATATTTACATACTTGTATCTTCATCTAAACAAGTGTGTAAAATTTTTGCACACCAGGACAAAGCTAGATCAAAGTCTGCATTATTAGAGTTACCCAAACCATGCTCATATACCTTCACATTATGAACCAGAAAGGTACTCTATACATGACAATATTCAGCCCATCTCAGTCATAAAGGACTTATTTACTCTCTCCTCCTGCTTTGCTGTGGGAGCTTTAAGTCTTCAAAAACACAGTCACACCAACATCTGTGTTGCCCTGAGAAATATGGAATGTGTATTGATCTCACAAAGTTCACCCAGATTTCAAGGCTGTGTCATAATAAGAACTTTTCAAAGTGACTTCATCTATAAAAACCTCACACAGTAGTTGTAATTATACAATATTCTATTATGATGATAGCAGCATTCTTTAGCACATCAACAATATAATCAACATAGTCAGAAAAGGAGGTCTCTGGTGCTTGTTTTTAATAAATGGCATGCAGAATGATAATAATATTAATTGCTAACTTGTTTTTTAATATGTTTGTTGACCATCTATAGTTTTGTTATTATCATCAAATTCTATTTTCTAATAAATGGGGGCATTTCATCTCACTCAATATTTCATTAGAACTTAAAATTTCCATGTACTTATTTTTGGAGTGTGTCGCTTGTGTGTGTTCATGTTGGTGGTTGCACTTGTGCATGGGCATGTGAGTGTGAATGCATGTGTGGAGGCCAGAGGTTAATAATGCACACTGTCCTCTTCAGTTGCTCTCTACCTTATTGCTTGAAACAAGGTCTTTTACTGAACCTGTGCTCACCAATCCTGTGAGCTGGCTGAACAATGAGATGCAGCGATCCCCCGTCTCTCCACCCAAGCCCATGCACTGGGTGGTAGATGTGTGTCCCACACATGGTCATTATATTTTGCTGGGGATCTAAACTCTGTTCCTCAAGTTTATGAGTTATCTCCCAACGACCTGACATTTTATTCTTAATAATTGCTATTGAAATGTTGCTTCTTCATCTAATATAATTATAAAACATAAACAAGTCATAATAAGTAGATAAAAACATCATTGTCCTACCACCAAAGATGAGCACCCTACTGTATATTCTCTCATCTCTAGAATGAGAATCTCTCATCATCTATGATGTCTCATATACAATCAATATCACCTGTGTATGCTAACTAGTTCATCTATTTTTCTCATCAAGTATCTTTATTTTTCTATTTCAACTTATCTTTAATATAAATATCATCTTCCAAGTTCTCTAATTACCTCCAACATAATCCCATCATACTTGGAATTGGTATCTGTCTTCCCACGTATCAACATCTGTAGTTAAGAAGGTGAGGCCCCTCCCCAGATGACCCCAAATGCAGCAGAAGGAGAACTGACTGCTGAAACTTCTGGCAGATGGCAGAGTTCCCAAAGGAAACATTAGAGTATGCCTGACTTCTAGATCCTTCTGTATTTCAAGTTAGAGTCCAGAGTTCTGCTCTAGAAAGTTAGCCTTCCATGGAGTTCATAATCAGGTTTTTTGCTCTTGACAAAATACTTCATAACATACACATATGTGGTATAGTCTGCACTTCTCTGATCTACTACCCAGGGAATGCTCATCTGAAGAAATTACAATTGCTTAGAATATTTGATGGTGGGCAACTTGTGCTGACACCACTTGGTTCTCTGAATGGCCTCAGAAAAAAAGAGTAATTATAGGGATTTAACACCCAATAGAGTACCCTTAGTTCTTTTATTCTTACTCGCAATCAGATTCACTAGGACTCTCTGGAACTTCATAAGGCTTAGGCACTCTTTAGCCACTTTGATGAAAATACTGTCATTTCTCTTGGTGATTTGGTAAATTAGAAACTAATGGAATGGTGTTAAAGAATTAATAATGGTGAAAGAGTAACAAAATAACTAAAAAGTATAGAGAAAAATTGATAGAGGATTTCCCTCTGTATGCTGTGATTACCATTGAATTCTTGCTTGATAACTATTTTATGTAATTTTACCATGTTAATGTTAAAACCTTCCTTTTCATTTAAACAGAAAAGGGGAGGTGATATGGGATTTCCCCCTCTGTATGCTGTGAATATCATTGGTTAATAAAGGAACTGCTTTGGGTCTATAGCAGAGCTAAAGGGGAACAGAGCTAGGTGGGAAAAACTAAATGGAATGCTGGGAGAAAGGAGGTGGAGTCAGAGAGAAGCCATGTAGCCCTCCTGGAGCTGGACAGAACTTTACCCGGTAAGCCATAACCACGTGACAATACACAAATTAATAGAAATGGGTTAAATTAATATGTAAGAGTTAGCCAAAAAGCTAGAGCTAATGGGCCAAGAAGTGATTTAATTAATACAGTTTTTGTGTGATTATTTTGGGGATAAACAGCCAGGAATGAAACAAACAGGCCCTCTTACTACAGAAAAAGAGTAATATTAAATTGTGTTTATTCAATCATACATTGTCAGTATAGGAGGAGAATTTTATGGGATGCTATCAGTTCATTAGATTTTAGAGAATCTGAAGACGCAGGTTAAAAGTGATTAAAATTCAGTCTCTTCTGGTTTGAGAGATGATTCACCCAAGTTCAGTTCCTAGGACCCATGACAGTTAACTTTACAACGACCTGTAACTCTAGTTCCAGGGGATCTAGTACCTTCATCTGGCATCTGAGAGCATCTGAGGCACACACCCACACATAGATATACATACATATAATTAAAAATAATAAAACATAATTTTTTAAAGGTCACTCTCTTTGGCAACTAAGGTCACAATACAGATTTTTTTATTCCTTATGTAGCACATTAATTGATCAGTTAAAACTTTGACCTCTTACAGGCCTGTCTTCAGGCAGAATGTACTGTGCCTCTTATATGGCACTGCTCACAAATCAAGCATCTGTTTTAGCAACGGATGCGGTGCCTCCTTCCAGAGAAACCACTTGCTTGGCAGTAGGCTTCGGTGTAAGATTGAAGGGAACATGTCCTTGTGGAACAATGGAAATTCTTCCTTTAATCTGGGGTCCAGCTCAGACAGACATCCCAGTAGCTTCACAAGGTCTCAGTGGAGCCTTGCATTAGGGCTCGGGTGTTAGGGAAAGAATTCTTATACAAAAAAAATTATTTAAAAAGGCTTTCTAAAAAGAACCTGATCAGAGCATATATTTCTATGTTCCAATTTTGTTTCTAACATAAGAAAATCCTTATCCACATCATTGCCAGTTCCAAATAAAGAAATAATTGGGATGGAGAAGTAAAACATTAACTTATCTAAACATCATTCTTACTTGACATTATTTTAATGAATGTGACAGATTGAGTGATATAATAGATTTTAAAATGCCCCTAATTGTTTTCTTCCTGTAATGGCATTTTTTAAAAAATTAGGTAGCTGGGTAAGACATTGACTAGAGATTTATGCTAGGCACTATGTCTTATTAGTCCAAACTCTCTCCTTATCTCATTAGGAGATAATGAAGACAAAGTTTAAGGCAATTGTGGTATGTGGAAGGACTCTGTGCTATGCTCTTGACCCGTTTCTCCATCTTGGAGAGAACAGCAGCACATGGACACCTGGCCCCATTTGCAGGGAATCACTAAGGTTGCTTTGGGCCGAGAAGATCAAGAAGAAGCTTCTTGATCCTCAGCCAAACATGGCAGAATAGCCATGAGTATAACGCTGGGTTTTTCTTCTTCAGAGGGGAAGTAAGTCTGAAATCTCCTCTGAGCCCACACTGCATCAAGACATACGGGACTGCACTCTTCAGCATGTTGGGACACACACACAACCACACAAAGACAGAAAAGCAGAAGGGTGAGGAGCTGTGCAGAGAAAGGGGGTCAGCAGGAGAGGGAAGGGAACACGAGTACATAATGGGGGTAAATAACATCAAAATGCATTATGTACATGAATATATGCTAATAAAAGCATAAATAACACACTGGTAGATATTTAAATACTGAGGCAGACATGCTCTATTCAGTCTTTCTCTCTCTCATACATTATATCCAGACTGCAGTTTCCCCTCCCTCCTCTCCTTCCAGTCCCCACCACACCCCAAACCACTACTCCTTCATTTCCCTTCAGAAAAGGACATCCCTCCCAGGGATATCAACGAAACACGGTATATCAAGTTGGAATACAGTCTCTTATTTTTTAACGAAGAAAATAAAAACTATTCATTTCGAACAATCTTACCACACACCTCACAGCCATGTGCAGGAAATGCAGGTAAAACCATGTATTGGTTCATTCATTCTTGACTTCTGTCAATAAACAGTTGATACTTTATTGTCTGTAAAACACTATACCAGATCTTCAGAATACCTTTGTGTTCAAAGGTGATACTTTCTCAGAGAGAACCTCCATCTAGAAGATTTAATGAAGCCACCTTCATTAATTGATAGCTTTAAACACGTGTACTTACAGAGATGAACAGTAATGCAGTAAGCCATTAATTATTTCAAAAACACCTGCAACAGGTTTGTGATACTGTGATAAGGACAGGTGATTTTTAACTTATTATTACTGTCCATAGTGATACATATTAGATGTTTGGAAAATGTTTATTGGTGAGTGTGTGTGTGTGTGTGTGTGTGTGTGTTTGAGTGTGTGTGTGTGTGTGTGTGTGTGCTTGCATGCATGTATGTTACATAAATTGCTGTAAAAATTAAGGCACAACTAAAGCCAAGGCAGCTATGGTCCATAGAGAGACAAGACACTGGACAAATTGAATGAAGGTGGCTGCCACTCCAGAGGACATCTCGGCCATTGTTAAAGGAACTAAAGAACAAGGTGAAGGCTGTTTGTCAAAAATAAAACAGAAATCCGGTTCCTGGGCTCAGAGCAAAGTCTTTGGCCCTGCTGTGAAAGACGAAGATAAGAGGGGCTGTTTTCCTGCTCAAGCGGATTGTGGACTGAAAGAGAATCAGTTAGTGCACAGCCAAGGTCCTTCTGGAACACTCAACTCACAGAGATACAAATTGTTTCTGAATGCTGTATTGTTATAGGCAAAGGTATTTTGAGCTGAGCCTTCCATAATGCACATGTTTGGGGCATGTTGAAAGAGCAAGGGGACATCAGAAAAATAGGATGCAGAATGTCAATTAAACAGAAGATAGATATCAGACTAGATAGATAGATAGATAGATAGATAGATAGATAGATAGATAGATAGATAGATAGATAGGTAGGTAGGTAGATAGATGATAGATAGATAGATAGATAGATAGATAGATAGATAGATAGATAGATGATAGATAGATGATAGATAGATAGATAGATAGATAGATAGATAGATAGATAGATAGATAGATAGATAGATAGATGAGGATGTAGGGGTGACGCAGTGACAGTGGCAGAAGGTAAGGCACAGAAACAAGAAGAGGTGGTACACTCCTGAATAGACATCCTGAGGTATGGGAGAGATCTAGGAGGAGGAGCAGAACTTGAACATGGGATTTTATGGCACAGACATTACTGCAATCACTGCAGTTAACATCACTATTATCATCTTCTCCTATGATTCTATTGTTTTGATACTGTTTGATTTACAGATGGAGTTTTTTGAAATAAAACCTGACCAGGTTATATTCAGTTATGGCTCTTGCTGCCCATGAGCATGCTGCTTTAAACACTGCACTGATTTCAATGTCAAAAGCAGTGTGGCCATGACTTGGCTGTGCTGGTTGTTAGCGTCAGAGGACAGTTCTTAGTTACTGTTTTCCAAATTCTCATTGGACACTTTCTTATGAGTCGAGACTCAGAAACGGTGAAAATGAAGGTTTGGTGGGGAATTTAAAAATTTTCTACTCTGGTGTGTAATAAAGATGGAAAAAGCAGATATACCACCATTCGATATATGAGAACCGAACTGGGAAGAATTACTCCCCATGTGGCCTTGCGTATGCTACCTAGATAGCATGCCTTTCCCACCTAAGATATACTTCCAGCTGATGTACAAGGATTATGACTATTTTTAATAACTTTTAATTTCTCTCTGATAAGATGAAAGTCTATAAAGTCTATAAATGAAGTCAGTCCATTGGAAAAGGAATCTTATCAGAAGTAAGAGAATTGTAAATTAGTAAAGGGTTTAAGGGATTTGAAGTTCTGCTAGATTTTACTAAACAAATATATTAAAATTTTTTATGTTTTTCCCCTTTTGCTTTACAAAAAAATATATAGAAAAACAAAATGACCTTCTAATTGTAAACAAATTTTTCAAGATTAGATGAGAGTGTGTATATTATCTGACACTTTTGGACATGGGAGGCTTCTCTGCCAAGTATTTTAAACAAAGCTGATAAAAGTAACCTTACTTGACATGTCTAGAGCTGCCAACCCAAATGTGTGATTATAGTATCTCAATATCTTTAGTACGGAATAGGGAAGATGTTGTTGGTTTATCAGTATCTGAGCAAACTGTGGGTCTCTTGTGAGGGTTCCTTATGGATCGTTAATCCAAGAAGGCATCTACAAATAAACAGAGGAGACAAACACGTGGCTTTAAAGCAAGTAAACAAAACCAGAATGGTTTCCCGGGCAGGAATCCTGGACAGAAGTCTAATTGACTTAGTTTATTAAAAGAACAGGAAGAAGAAAGGAGAAAGAAAAGGAGAGGTAAGAAGGGAGGGAGGAGAAAGGGAGAAAGAGGGAGACAGAGGAAGGGATGGAGGTAAGGAGGGAGGGATGAAGGAAGGAAGATGGGGAGAGGGGCACTAATGAGAAAGAGCTAGGTTTCTCAGCCTACAAATTAGAGAAGGAGAGATGTGGGCAGCAGTGCAGAGTCTCTGTGTTCTTAGTGACAGATGAAAGTGTTTTTGAAGGAAGTCGGGGAAGTCTATAATATTTAAATATCCAACTTCCCCTCTGCTAAATTCAAATGCTCTGCTTGCCATCTGGCTTCCATGGTAGCTGGTGTTCACAATAAGAAGACAGTTGGGTCTGTATGATTACTTGACCTAGAAGTTTTGTTCTCATGATAAATCAGTCAACTGGCAGCTAAAGTCTGGCTTCATATACATGCACAATAAAATAGGCACTGATGACAATGAGTGTATGTTCAAGCCAGGTCAAATGAGATCTCTGATCTCCATGGAGAAAGAGAGTCTCCTGCTCTGGCTTCCATACGACAGAGGAGGCCCAATCCATAGCTGACCAGACATACAAAAAAAATCACTCAGTGGATAACTGCTATTATCTTTAATCCCTTTTATGGCATATATTTAGTTGTAATCTAATATTAATTGAAATTTTTAACTATACCAAGCCCCGCACAATTGATGGGAATTGATTTCTTCGCAGTATATGCTATACGTATATAATTAAGTATGAATATTCATATGTCTCATATCCCTTATTTAAACGTCACATTCTTAAATGCAAGTACTGTTTCCCCCCCATGCACATCTGGGGTGCCACTGACGTATCATGCTTTGCTTTCTACCTTGTCCTATAAAGCCATTTGTGCGCATTCTGTCACTCCATAGAGAACCGCAGATTGCTGGAATGCTTTTACTCCTTCATCACAGTGTTTTATATGCTAGACCCAGCATAAATGTTTCTTGAATCAGTAAACAAGTGTCCTGATCAAGAATATTCTGTGCTCTGTCCTGCATGCTTTAAAAGAACCGTCTCAGAAAAACTGAAAATAAAACTATCATAGTAAATGCAGTGATCTTTACATGAAAAAGGTATGATAATATTTTATACTACTTTCATTTATATAAAAAAAATCCCTGAAATAGTTCAAATCCTCCAAGAAGCTGTAGGCTGAACTAGCATTTTGCTTTCAATAATAGAGTAACTTGATAAAATTACCAAGTGATTTTTGTCAATTGGTTCAATAAAAATATTCCAGAAGAGGATGGAGAGCCAAAATGTTGTTTGTTAATGTTCTTAAAATAAAAGTTTTAGGCCCACTCCTTTTTGTGTTGGATACAGGAGATTTGCCTGCTGGTACTAAAGCCACACCCAGAGCCCCAAACCTTGAGGTCCAGATGTAGCCCTCCCTAAGATGCGGCCTCCTACTCTAGTTACTCTGTAAGTCTGCACAGAGATAATTTGGTGAACATTTAATACAGGGTTGTAGGCCATCCTTGGAATCACAAACCAGTGTTTGCCTAGTTAAGGAACTGACTTGGAGATTTTACTTAAAAGCAAAATCAAAAACAAACAAAAAAGGTGCACTGAGTAAATCTGACCTCTCCACAGTTCATAATGAAACATGAGAAGAAAAATGAAAGTAGCACACGTAGTAATGCCCTTGGCTTTAGCCACACCCTGTAGCTTTGTGCTGATGGTGCCTGGGTTTCTCTTGCTGAATGAACTGTTTGGTGGAGCGGAAACTGGCTGTCACACACTGATTTGCATATAACACCTCTGTTGCTCTGGTTAGAAAAGAAGCACCTAGGGCTGGAGAGACAAGTAAGCAGTTACGAGCATGGGCTGCCTGTGTAGGGATCTGAGTTTGGTTTCCAGCCCCATGTTGCACAGCTCACAGCCACCTGTAACTTCAGCTCCAGGAGATCCAACACCCGCTTCTGGTCTCCAAGGGGGCCTGTGTTCACACGTGCACATACTCACAGACACGCACAATCTGCACATGGTTAAAATATAGGAGATATTTTACAGTACAAGCATCAGGTGATCTTCACTTCTTAGGCAGATGATTCTGATGGAAATACAAAAGCTAGTAGTTTTCTTGGGATACAGCAGGCCCAGAAGTTAGCAGAAGAGGTAGACCACTTATAATTGCATTCTTTTCATGCAGAAGGAGTGGAAAATTCAAAGGAGGGTCACTGCATCCAAACAAAACCTGAAGGCACACTGGCTGTCACCAGTGACGTGAAAATGCTTCTCAGTCAGTAAGAGCCGGAGGCTTCATTTGTATCTGTAACAGAGGCAAGGCCCTTGTGTTAGATCTCTCTAAAGGTTTATAATGGGTTCCACCCATTTATAAACTGTCGGAAGCGAAGTGAAACTGTCATCTAGAACAGGAAGTGTTGCTTTCCTAGAGCAGCGCATGGGTCTAGAGTCATTCCCTGGAGCCTTCCCACGGTCAGCCTTGCACTCACCCCCAGGGAACCTGTTACTTACACAAACTCCCAGACTGCATCCCAGAATGACAGCAGCAAAACTTCTGTGTTGGAGTCTGCATTTTGTGTTTCTCTGAGCACACACAGTAGTTCAGGACCAAGATGAAGACCCTCATGTCTGCTGTGAGCCTCAGACAAGCACCATTCAGATCTCCTGAAACTTGTCTGAAATGTAAGATCCCAGGCCACCACATCTCTATTAGAGCAGAATTGGAATGTAAACAAAAATTGGGGTCATCAGCATGAGCCTTAAAGCTTTGGAATTGCTGCTCTGAGAAACAGTGGCTGGTTCATGTTTGTACTGGCCGTCGATGATCATCTTTCTTTCAGATTCAGGTAAGAAGCCAAGCACAGTGCCAGAGCTAAACAGAAAATCTCTGCAAGTTCCTTCTTCTACCTTTCCAGGCAGAGCTAAGGCAACTCTCAGGCAAGTAGGACAGGGACTCAAAAAGAAGTTACTAGTAGTAAGAAGCCTAGCTACTGGTTGTCAGATTGCGGTCTGTGATCTCTGGGTAGACTCATATTTAGTCCATGCAGACAGTAAGAGGAAGACTCATTCAGTCACCGTTCAGTAGTGTTTCCACTACATTAGCATCTGTGACAGGTGGGGGACCGGGCACACCCCCATCATCTAGGGATGTGTTTGCACCGGCCATGCAGAGACTCCAGTCCAAAATCAAACAATGTCAGTAATGAATAAAGGGATATATAATAATGAAATCTCAGGAAAGTGTGACTACTATGAAGAGGGAGCAGATAAAAGAAACAATAGTAAGGAAGCCACCCAAGAGCTGATAGGGAAGTGGAGGATCTCGAGGATCGCTAAGGAAGGAACATAGGAAGCAGGGCTTGAAAGCAGCGTGTTCCTGAGCCAAGCAGGTATCTGGCGGAAGAAGTGGATACAACTTATCCTAAAGTAGGATAGCAGAGAGGGCATGAATGAGTTCAGAAGATACTACAAATACAGCAGACATAGCATTATAAACCAGGGTAGGTCTTTACAACAAAGGAAACCAAGCAGGGCTTCTCAAACCTTAAGATGCTTGGTGCACTGAGAACCTTGTGAAGCTGCAGTGTGGAGCTGGTGAGTCTGGGGTGAGGCCTGAGTGCCTGTGCTTTCAGTGATCTCTCAAGTCATGCCAACGCCACTGCTTTCCAGTCTTCATTACGTAGGGGGCTTTGTGGGCCGGGAACTTGAACAGCATCTCCAGTCACGCAGCTGGAAAGTCAAGCCAGATTTGAAACACACATGCCCAACAGCAAAGACACAGTGTCTGTCACTTGTCTCTCAGAGAAATCTCATGCCTGCTTCCATGGGACATAGTCTTTGTGGAAAAATATAAAGAGCCTACCTGAGGAAGGTCTCTATGTTCTGTTTATTATAGAATAGTTATCCCGTCTTATTTATAGAAAGGGAAAGGTGATGCCTGCACAATTACTGACATTCTGTGCTACGTGTTATGCAACATATAGAAGAAATGAGACGTACTTAATTCCTGGCACCATGGAGACAAACGATAACATTGGAGACCATTTTGGTACAATCTGTAGAGATCAAATGACTCACCGGTCTCAAATGTAATGGCACTATATCTGTAGTAACTGACCCGAGGAAGCCAACTGCTCCCAAGACCCTGTAGTCACGTTCCCTTTAGTCTGACTTTCCCAGGCGTTACTGTCCTTGTCCACTCTATTCAATTCTCTTCACTCCATGGAAGAGCTTAGAACTACAAGAAGTGTTCGGGCTCTGAGGTGTCAGAGATGCAGCAGCTCACACACTCAAGTCAATGAATTTGTAGTACAAATTGTGCATATGTGTGTTGGTGTGTGTGTGTGTGCGTGTGTGTGTGTGTGTGTGTGTGTGTGTGTGTGCGCGCGCGCGCGCATGCCTGTGCATGTGCGTGTGGTGCACTGCAGTAACTGGCTCTCGGCTTTCTTCCACAGACATGGCTGCGTCTTCTCAGATCAAACAGCTCCTCCAAGGAGAGGCAGGCCCCTCCCTTTCTTGTCATAAGCCCTGGGGGTGGGGGGGGGGGGATGTTCTGTGTGTACCGTATATGCCATTGCCTTGATGAATGACACAGTTTGGTTTGTGCTGTTGCCCTCCTCCTTTGTTAATTCTCTGTGTTCTTTTTCCTTTGTGCTGCACGATTAGGACCCTGCAGTGGGACACAGACCCCTCAGTGCTCCAGCTGCAGTCAGACTCAGAACTTGGGTATATGTCTGCTCTTTTGCTACTCCTATGATTTCTTTGCTATAGTTGCCTTAAATGCTGGAGCTGTTACCGCTCTTGGTTTCTTCCCCTTTTGTTGAAACTTCCACTTTAATAACTTTCTTTTCTTCTGTTAGTTTTCCTTATATAGCTTGGGAGAAAGTCTCTCTTTGTGGACAACACCATGAAAAGATGACTTTTCCCCTCCCTTTATTAATTCCTATTAATACAAAGTGACAGTGTTCCTTAAGAAAATTACCGACAGAAGCCCATACACCCACTTCAAAGAGGAGCACACAAAGTATGGGATTGGAGACACGTGTGGCTTTATCCTAACCTTCTCCCTTCTGACTAACAACCAATCTTGTCTGGATCAGTACTGAAACGTTGTGTCTTGTTTGTGTTATTTACTTTTCATTTGTTAGAGAATTCACAATAAACTCTTAACTTCAGTTCATTTTGGGTAACTACAATTGAAAGAAGGAGTCAGTTTGCCCAATATTTCAAATCCCTGGTGTTGGGTAATTTCTCCTAAAGATAATGTTTTCAGGTGGATGACTTCCAGGGGCTGAAAGGCAGCTTCAGAGTTGAAGAGCTATCTATAAAGAATAAAATACATGGATTTGGTTTTTTTTTTTCTTTTCTCTTAAAAGACTAGGGTGAGCTATAGTCACACGTAAGATATTTCCACTGGATGCTCTCAAAGCTCACTATCAAGCATAGAAGAGCTGATTGTGTACTTTTTCCAGCTTCAAGTACAGTTAGAGTAAGTAGAAATCAACCAGAGCAGGACTATCTACACAGAAATTGAGAAAGACTGTTATGACTGATATGGCTTCCACTCCCTTCACATTCTTTATTCTTCACATGCTTCCAAAATAAACACCTCAGCATTTTATAATACCATTTTCTTTTCTAAAAATAAACCAATACACCTCCAAATGTTCGTTATTTCATTTATATCTACCCTGAATTGTTTAAATTCCTGGGCCTGTGTCTCTGGGTTTTCACATGTCATTTGTGTGTGGCTCTCTGTACATGCAGAAGTTCTCAACTGACACAGTGATGCTAAGCTAAGGAGTCTAGCATACTAGTGACCAGTACTCTGGTTATAGATTAGTTCAGAAGACAGCTGCAAATTCCTTTAAAAAAACAAACATTTAAATGACTAAGTCTTGGGCTGTTTTGTTAGACCATACGTTATCTAGTTCCAATTATATTTTCAATAATCATGAAATGTGACTGTGTAAAGCAGAGAACAATAAGTACATAGAAAGTTACAGTTTGTACTGTTTTAGTATGGCATAGTGTTTTTAAACGTGAATGAATAGAAGAGAGTTGGAAAGGCTACTGTGTGACTTCAAATTGACATATTATAGGTATACTGCAATATTGCGATGTTGTATGGGCTGATATGAAGCAATAAGGGGTTTTCATACCTGTATCTGTTTTCCAGATGGAAACTCAGCATGCATATTAAAGTGTACTGGGGAGATGGAGCCTTGCACATTGGCGCTTTCTCCTCACTTCAGAGTAGAGTCAGTGGGTCAGAGACACACAAAGAGATGGAATACTGTACTGAGAGGAGCTCATCTTAGGGAGTTTTGAAGGAATTATCAGAAAATATTTGAGAAAGATTCTATCAGCTGTGTTTCAATTTCAAATATCACACCATGGCAGGTCTTATATACACACAAAAGTTTGTGGGACGCTCCTTAGGCAACGTGGTTCTACTTGAGACAGTTTTATTTCCTCATCTTAGAGTCGGCACGAGATTGACCCTAGTCTGTAATTTTCTCTCTGTCTTCACTTAACAGCTGTACTGAAATATAACTGACACAAAATACTGCGCACGAGCTATTGAAATTGATGTTTGGCATGCATGCATGCTCATCAAACTGTCACCGCCATCAGGAAAGCAAACAGTTGTCACCCCCAAGAGTGTCTCCTACCTCTGCTTTGATTCCATTATTTCATTTCTTCTACTGATTTTGTATTTAATTTGCATTTTTGTGGTGCTTTATTAAAGTGGGAACAGGGAACTTCCCTGCCTGTCTCTCCCCCCCTGACCTCCTGCTACTGTTCCACTTTTCCATGAGTTATGAAGTACATAGCACATTTGACCTTTATTCAGCCACTGGTCTTTGAAAGAGACGTAAGTGACAAAAGTCTGCTCCTTCACACAGTTAACATTTCTCCCAATGCTCTGCATCCTTTGTGTGGACTTGTATTTCTACCTGGTATATTCTCCTCTCTCCTCCTCCTCCTCCTTTTCCTTCTCTTCCTCTTCTTCTTCTTTTCTTCTTTGGATTTTTTTCTTTGTTGAACTATCTTCAAATTCACTGACAATTTTTGTTTGATTAGGCCAACCGTTTATTATTTCTAAAATGTATCTTTCAGTTCTATGGCGTATACTTGAGTCCTTTTAAGTTTTCAGTCTCTTCATTGAGATTCTTACTGCATAAGACTTGGATTGCTTGCCTTGAGAGCACTGATCTACCCCCATCTTCATGTCTGATGTTTGAATCCTCCACTGAGTAAAATACATATCTCCTTGTCATTGGGGTTGCTATCTGTGCATTCACATTGTTCTTCTGTCTAAAATGAATATCCTTATTTCTTCACTGGTTTCCTTAGCTCACTGGTTTTTACACAGTAGACAAAGCATCACTTCTAAACTTCACAGACTTGCTCTAGCAATACCCTCACTATACACAGGGAGTCCAGGTATGTCCTCAACCTCTTTGCCCACATCTATTCTCCTCTGTGGTTCTCAGGAGACTAGAAAACACTAAATCCCATGTGTGCTTGGAAATGAGAGGTAGAAACCCATCCCTCTTATGGCAGATGAAAAAGTGGGATTGCTTTATGCATATTCCTTCTGTCTGTAAAAAAAAAAAAAAACATTTAGGAGCTGGGGTTTATTACCTACTAGCTCAGCTCAGAGCCAAGGAAAGAATCCATAGTAAATGCCTTCATTCTTATTTAAATGGCATGCACTTTAAAATAATTTAGTTATCCTTTGCTACCTGAAAGAGTTGGGCAAATGTCAGTTCCAAACAGGCAAATTATGATAGCAAACAAAAGTCGGGATTCTAGATGGGGACCTAGTCTTTCTAGGATGAACATAGAGAACAGCCTTTATTGCTGACTTCAGTTGTGGTGTTGATCTTTACAAGTTAGATCCACACACTCATTTAGACTCCAGAGATTAGGACTGCCTCTCTGTCAACTCCAAGAATTGACAAGTTAGAGGTGGACTTCCAAACAGCTGGAAAGGTGGTGCTTATTACACAGTTCAGTTCCTTCTAGAGAGAAGATGGGGCCCTATTCTTATCACTAGGGTGAAGATTATGGTGGGGAGCCTTGGATGTGCTCATACTTCAGAGGACGAGTACTGGCTTGCCTTGTTAGCCTTTGGATACAAGCAAATTAGAAGCCAGACCCTTGAGTAGCAGCTTAAAAGGTCAGTTTACACCTTCCAGATAGAAGCAGGAATTAGTCTTTATCACCCATCGCTTGGTGCCAAGCTACTGTGAAGATACAGGAAGAGGTCTGAGTACTTGTTTTAAAGATGCTTCCCGTCCCCCACCATGTGGTCCCATGTAGCTGTGCCTGATGAACCAATTAGATTAGCATGCAGAATGAGGTCATTTGGTAGCAGCCGTACAAGTGTGGACCAAACCCTTCAGTATTCAGGGAGAAATGGATGAGGGTTGGTCAGAAATGAGTTTAGGGTGAGACTGTACCTCAGCTTTCCATGCTGATTTTGAAGTGGCTTTATTTTCAGTTCTCTGGTGTATAGACTATCACTGTTTCTGAGATTTTCTCCAAGGGTGTTGGTTAACTGTTTACATGGTACCTTCATAGGGAGGGAGCAAGTGGCTGAACCTCCTGTTATGTCATTGTCCCTCAGGTCCGGTATGGTTTTGTTTTAAGATTTTTATTTGTTTAATTGTTAGTTTGTTTGTTTTTCATTGCTATCAAAATTCTGAGTATTACTTTTATGAGAGTTGGATATATTTGGATTCCTAAAAATTTCAAGATTTAAAATATACATACACATTTAGAAGGCCGAAGAGAAGGCTCAGTGGTTAAGAGCATTTGTTGCTCTTGCAGAGGACCCAGGTTCAGTTTCCAGCACCAACATGGTGGCCCATACTCTTTTCTGATTTCCATGAGTTTATGAATGTAGGTAGTTCAGAGACAGACCCTCAGGCACACACACACACACACACACACACACACACACACAGGCACACACATAAAGTACTTTATTCATTTAAATCAACTTGTTTAACACTTTGCTATGTTTAGATTATTAAGTTTTTGTCCAGTAAATACTGCGGCAAACATCTCTAGTTTACTTGAAGACAGCTCCATCATTTAGGTCTTACTTTTGGATTAATGTGTATTTGAGAGGTTTTTGCGATTCTGGATCCTGTCCTCGTCACCCAGCCTCACTCCCCTTCTGTAGACTGAGTCCATCTCCTTGAAGACTGGACATCTGACACTGGCCCTTAAGCACTATTCCAGTGGCTCTCAACCTGTGGGCCATGACTCCCTTTGTGGTCAAATGACCCTTTCATGGGGGTTACATTTCAGATATCCTGTATATCAGATACTTACATTATGATTCATATCAGCAGCAAAATTACAGTTATGAATTAATAATGATTAATAATGAAGATAACTTTATATTCGGGGAGGGCCTCCTCAACATGAGGAAATGTATTAAGGGGTGGGAGCATTGGGAAGGCTGAGAACCATTGCTCTGTTCAAAAGACAACAAAAACACGTGCAGTGAGATCGCTCCTTCAGAGTCCCCAGTGAAGCCCAGCCTCACCGGCTCTCTTCTCTGCCTCCGTGCCCGTGTGGATTTTGACCTACAACTTCGGATCCTCACACCTCGGCCTCAGCTTCCCAAGAGTTTGGATTACAGCAGGGTCACTGAGCTCAGATGTTTCTACAAGTTTTCCAGACCAGCAGTCTTGCAGCACTCAGTCAGGGCTAGGTAGCTCCTGCTTCGGGGACACGATCTGTATGGTGTTCTAAACAATTCTCCTGCAGGAGTCTGGGCTTGCATTGAGTCTGAGCAGTCCTATAGTAAGAAAAAAAATGCCATAACTGTCATCAGTCATCCCATCACGGAGTTTCTTCCCTTGGTATTGGTAGCTTCTAGATCCAGACTGTGGATGCTTATGAGATCCAAGTGCCAGGTTCCCCTGGAGTCTTCTCCCACCCAGCATATCTGCTGTGCCGCCTGGGTTTGCTTCTGTGTCACAGCCTGCAATTCCCTGGGGCTGCAGTCTGAGACAATGTGGGGGGCCCTCTTGCTTGTCTTCCCTCTTTCATGTACCACTGCTATTTTTCACATTAAGATTTTCTGTTATTCAAACAGCTAGTGTTTATTATTTCAACTATAATGGTATATCTGGTCCCCATGACTCCATCTTGGACCAAAGCAGGAATGTTTCGCCACTGATTCTAGATTTGCATGCTAACTATGTGATCCACAAACCAACTAGCAAGAGAGAAATCTGGAAGATGATATGGAAAGAGAAAAAAAAGAAACCTCTAAGAAAATCAAGAAAATTACAAATAAAGTCCAAAAATAAGAAAAGTTTAAGCTGTTTGTTTTGACCAAGTCAATATTTATTGATGTACTAAAACACCTTTCTTTTTTAGACTACTATAATAGAATAACCAAATTAAAATTTTTAGAAGTAAAAATGACAGGACCTAAGGAACAAGTGAAGTTCCCTAGTGGGTGAAAAACGCAGGCAAGGAAGCAAGTAAGTCCATCAGTGAAGCTGGGGTAGATTGGGACAGTCTGGAGAGAGATTACACTGCACGTGTTGCCTTTAGGGAAGAGCTGAAGAGCCAGTGTCCCCAGCAGATGCCCTGGCTTCAGGGAGGCGATTGGAGTCTGTGGAAAGGGAGTGAGGCTGGGTAGGGAGGAAAGGATCCTAATCGCGAGGAGCAGAGAAAAATCGGCTCCATATTGTTAAACTCAGTAACATGGGGCTTGTGTGACATCTCCCTCCACTGAAGCCTCAGGCTTGGGTTTACTGTGTTCAACATCAGACTGTGGGTGCAGCTGCTTGGCTATTTGAAAGAAAAGGCAGATCTGGGGAAAGGATCTCAGCAATAATGTGGTTGCCCCTCCTTACGGAGGAACTCAGAATTTCTTCCCAGTCTTTGATTGTAAAAGGGAACTTTCATTTGCTCTATCTCTCGTGTACGATCAACATTTTATTCTTTGTGGCACTTGGTGTCAGACTCAGACCTCACCTTCGTAGGCTTCATTCATCCTAGGCAAGTGCCCTGCTACAGAGCTGAGCCCCAGCCCTGTCACCTGCCCTTCCGTGTTCTGCTTAGACCTCTCTGATATAAAATCATTTTCAGAGTTTCCCATATGACCGCAGCTGGTATTTTCTTGAGCTGCTGGGTAAGCTGACAACGTCTATGACTTCAATAACATTTCGTTACAATTACACATTCACAAAAAAAAATGAAATACAGGCAGCATCCTGGAACATACACGCATAAATATCAAACATACTGGTAAAATGTACTCCAAAGTCTAAATATATAGATGAATATTGACTCACCAAAAAGGCTGATAATTTGGCTTTAATGGCTCTGATCAGAACTTTGTTCCCAGAGATCAGGAAGCACTTTCTTTGCCTCTTGTAATGATCATTATTTATTGCCAAACATTTCTCAGGAGGCTGAATCTTGCCAGTCTTTATTTTACACCTTGAGAATACTGAGCAAGATATTCTAAGATATTTTCTGTTCTTCAGTAGCAGCTCCATTTTCAAAAAGGCAGTGTTTCTGTCACATTTAGTTTCATAAAAATGAAATTCATTTGGGGAAGGAAGTGCACTCTGAGAAACTCACCGGCATATTTGGAAGGTTCTGATTACACAGCTTCATGTTACAGAGTGAATGGAACTTACTCAAAGTCATCAAGGAAGGAAAAGGTCATTCCTAAAAATACTTTCTATCATATCTGTAGCAACATTAGGATGAACACAGGTCTGCACAGTCTGTCCTGTTGTTTTGCATTTCCAGGGTGGCTATGAGGATTTTAACTTTTGCCCATCTCAGAAGTCTTACGAAGTTTGCTTGTGCTGCAAAATCCAAAGCATATCCTTGGACTGCAGCCATTGACTACGCCAGAGTTGACTTTTGCTTCTTTTCAGGAAAAAATGGGTCAGCTGCCATACTAATATCTCTGCACAGCGAGAAGCAGACCTTGCGGAGATGCAATAAGTGCTTCCTAAAATCATTTTAATGCAAATGTAAAGGATGAAAATTCATTCTTGAATTAATGTGGAAAGGCCAACTCTCATGCTGCTTCTCTTGGAGGAAACACCCCCCCCCCAAGCACAGACGGTGCCTGTGTGTGTAGCGAGACAACCAGAAAGCCAGCTACTTTCCTGGTGGTGTGCCCAGTCTCCACTGTTCCTCTCTGCCAGTGGAGTATCCCATCCCCAGCGTAGAAAGCAGTACAGAAAATGTCACAGATCTCTACCCACTGATGCCAGAGCACAGTATTTAGGAAACAAATATTCTTTGTCATTGGAAAATAATACCTCAATTAATTCTGAGAAGTTTATACCATGTATTTTGATCACATTCAGCCCTCAACTTCTCCCAGATCCACGCCTATCTTTCTACCTATTGATCATTGTTTCTTCTTTGTTATTTTTGTTTGTAATCCACTTACCCAACTTGTGCTAGAGGAGAGAAGTAATCATCGTCTTACCGGGCTGTGAATCCTTTAGCTTGCAGTGATTGGCCTAGCGAGATATATCTGCTGGAGCATCAATAGCATGAATATTGTGGTTGTAACCAATCCCTTTCTGACTGGTTTCCTGTAACCAGCCACAAGACAGAACCCATACCTGGCACTACCATCCTTGTCAACCTTTTGTGTTACATGAACTCCTCCTATTCTTTTCCTATAGTTGCAGCATCTCAGGTGAACTTCTGCTGGTGACTGTCAATGGCCATATTTTCAGCTTTGTCTTTCCTTAGCTCTATTATTGCACATAGAAAATCATTCCCTATGAACTTCCGTGTCTGTCAGTTATACCATTCATTTGTCTTCTGACAGAACATGCAGCCTTGAAATGTCACCTGCCTGATTCTCTCCTTCCCCCTCCATGTGAAGATAGCTATTAAAGTAACCATCTGTCATTTTCCAGAGTCCCATTTTCATCACTCTGGGCAAGTCTCCAACCTTTGTGAGATGCTGACCGCAAACACAATCATCATTCTTCTGGTTCCCCCCGCCTGTGCCTCGATGTTCTGCTACATTCCCTGTTCAGTTCTTGTACCTCCCTTCTCCTTCCTCTTTGCGTATCATCTTTTCTTTACGCCTCTTTCCCCAGACTCATCTTCTAAGATAGTCACTTCCCACACCTGGCATCTGGCACCTGATTTTATTTTTCCTATGTTTGTTATGTTATTATGGTTTAAATATGGCTTTGTCTATACAAAGTCCAAGTTCTTTAGTGTTTAATAATCTATCCTCAATATGCCTCTCTAGATTCATTTTAAGGCCATTACTCCCAATTTAAAACTTCTATTCTACAAATTCCACCTTCTGCTATAAAGTGTAAATACAGTTCTTAGATCTTTCTGTACTCAGGACAAGCTGCCTAGAACACAGACCTTTCCAATGTACTTGAGCTTATCATTTGGAATCTAAACCAGATCTTCCATTCTCAACGAAGCAAGCCCCATTTGTCTAAGTACAGAGCGATCTGTCCACCATGCTGTCTTCCCCCACTTAGGTGACTAATTCATGTTAGCTTTCACCATTTTCAGCCTCAAGTTCTCTTTCACTGTTTGGTGCATTTGTTCTGGTTCTGCTTTCTCATTGTGTTGTGAGGATTTGGCACAGTACCTTGCTCAAACACAGTTTATGGTTGAGATAATGGTGCTGGTCAAAGTAGTTCCTTGTCATTCTACCAGGACACTACGCCACCTATGTAAAATGTTAAGCAAAGAGGAAAATGTTCCTGTTATCAACCTTACTCTGAGGGCTTATCTATTCAAAATTGTTGACTAGCTTTTGGGAAGATAAGCAGGAAAATCTCTAGCAGCACCCGTATTCAAATGTCAGTCAGACATGTACATGTGACTAAGCAGACAAAACAATGAGCTACAGTCAACACGGGCCTGACGCTGGCGTTCTTTCTAATGCTCTGACCTTGGCCTTCTTTGGTATCTGGTCAAACGACTCCTTTTCCTGAGAACATTTGCTCCTTGTTCTGTATCTTTGTCTTTCAGGCTTCCTTTTGCTCCAGAATTGCCCTGTTACTGCAATGACTTCCTCGAGTTTCCAGGACTGTGAATGCCATGTACTGGCCTCTGATCTTCCACCCAAACATCTTCAGTGAGCAATCTGATTGGTGTGCCACTGGCTGTTGAACGCTCTGAAACTCTTATTAGACACCATTGTTGAGGGTCTTTGTGTTTATAACATTTTAAAAGTTTATGAATGACTCAGGTTTACTTTAATTCTGACTTCTCAGAACCAAAATTTCATGAATGTTGACATTAGGAAAGGATACCATGAATGTCAGGCTGACTGTACATCACAACTTACCATGCCGTATCAACGATGTCTTAGGAACATCCCAGAATCTGCCTTTATACACTCAAGTCCTCAGTGACACTGAAAAATCCTAACAAAACATGAACCAGGGACAACTTGATATCTATAAGCAAGGGATGAATCTGGGTCCCTAACCCATACCTTATACAAAAAGTAATACAAATAGATCAAATGCCTAGATATTAGCATTCAAACTGTAAGACTCAGGAAAGAAAGGTGTAAATCATCAGAGCCTTGGAATGATCCCTGATGTTTGAGGCATACAACAAAAGGACAAGGAAAATATTCAAATACACATTAAGTTGAATTGGAATGGAAAATGTTTGCACTTCAAAAGACATCATCAAAAACATGAAAAACAACTCACAGAACAAGAGAAAATATTTACAAGTCATACACAAGTGTGTGTGTGTGTGTGTGTGTGTGTGTGTTTAGAATCTAGTACCCTGAATACATATTTTTTCTAATTCAACAGCAAAAAAATGAATAAAAATTTTGAAGATGTTAAAATGACATACAAATACCTATAAAAGGTGGTAGACACCATCAGCCACTGGAAGGTAGCAGTCACACTCATGAGGATGGTGGGGACACATTCAGTCACCGGGAGGTGGCACTGCACACTAATGAGGATCTGTGTTTAAAAAGCAGATGATAAGAGTTTAGGAGTTTATACAAGTGCTCTACACTGCTAATGAGAATGCAGTGTATAAGGACATTTTGAAAAATCTTGAGTAGGCAGTTACTCAAAAGCTAAACAGAATCTCCGCAAGACCCATTCCTAAGTGCCTTCCTATGGGACATGACCATACGCCCACATAAGAACTTGTGTTTTTATAGAAACATTATTTGTGTGTGTGTGTGTGTGTGTGTGTGTGTGTGTATGTGTGTGTGTATACTTAAAAGTTACATCATTTCCACCTTCCCTCTCATTTATAATGAGATCTGGTGCCCTCTTCTGGCATGCAGGCCGAACACTGTATACATAATAAATAAATAAATAAATCTTGAAGTTAAAAAAGGTGGCTACTCTGGGAGGGGAATGACCGCTGGTGCCCTCTTCTGGCATGCAGGCCGAACACTGTATACATAATAAATAAATAAATAATCTTGAAGTTAAAAAAGGTGGCTACTCTGGGAGGGGAATGACCGCTTTACAGTCTTCAGGGAAATACTGTCTTTTGAAGTTGCGTTGCACATATTGAACCTGATGTTCCTCCCCTTTCTTCCTCTTGAAAGCACAGCCTCTTTTTCTTTCATTGTTATTGTTTTACACACACACACACACACACACACACACACACACCCTTAAATATGTAAATACCTGCTCGGTCCTTTGGGTATGACTTGCATGTATGATTTTCATGGCTGACTTGGTACTGGATAACCAATAAGAAATCTCTCCCTGGGGATGACTCTTTCTCCCACTTCCAAAATTCCTTAGTTGTTTGTAGCTCTTTGTCTACAATTGGGGTGCTGTGGGACCTTTCCCCTCCCCATTCATATGTCTATTGATGTTGTCTTGGTCTTGTTTTGGTAGCTGTATTGTTGAAGGTGTAGCTTCCTGCCATTTCTAGGAGATACATTCTCACAGCAGATTTCTTGACCCTTTGGCTTGTATAATCTTCTCACCCCCTCTTCTGAGATGTTTGGTGAACCTTAGGCACAGGATTTATGTCGTAGGTGTATCTGGATAAACATTCCACAACACACAATCACTTGTTATCTGTTTTTTGACTGGTTGTGGTTCTTTGTAATGATGTTCTATTGCAAAAAAAAAGAAAGGAAAAGAAAAAAGGAAGAAAAGTTTCTTTGACAAGTGGTGAGAGCCACACTTTCCTGTGAGAATAAGGATAAATATTTATAATGCAGTCAGGAATTAATCAGCATTATTGTTAACCTCAAGGCAAGGAACAATTCAGATACTATCCACTGGTGCATGGATTAAAAAGTTTGTGTCCATATAACTATGAAATAAATTATATACTTATTCATGCTACACTAATAAACCTTGAAAACACAGCTAAATGGGGACAGTTGTTCATGGCAGTAATTTTCCTCTTGAAATCTAGCTAATGGCAGTTCAGTACCTGGGCAGATTGGATCGTGCTCCAGACACTTGTTTTTTTACCTTGAATGGTACCAAACAGCCTTCTCAAGCTAGAAGCAGTTTTCACTCTTAATTCAACTTTCCTTTCAGAAGAAAAGATTCAAGATGGATGCAGGGCTTGCTTCTTTGCTGAGCCAGTGTCCTCTTCGGTGTTAGGAAGGCCAGAAGAGAAGGACCTTTTGGGAAGGAAGGTGACCCCTGTGTCACCTTATGTTTCAAGTCAGCTTGTTACAGATCCATGGTTCCATTAGCCAGTGTGTCCGGGACGATTTACAGACGCCCTTGGCTTTTCATTAGAATACATGCAAGTCACTTGTCCATACTTTGTGTGCTTTGATGAGTTAACCACTGTTCTTGCCACATTCTCCTCTGCCTTTGCACCCGCCCTGCCTCCTGAAGCGTCACAAGCTTGATACAGAACTTTCTCTGCTTTGCTATGTCAATGAGCTGTGTGCTCTGAAATTTGGTAACTGATTAAGGAGGTCAAATGAATTCTGCTCAGACACTGAGGTCTGGCTCTCTCTGTTCTGATATTACTAAGGCCAGTGAAACACAACCTTTAGCAACCTTTGGAATTCCTGGGGCTGAGGAGTCAAGACTTTGGATTGGCTTCCAAATCACAGATGGCAGCTCCTCACCTCAAGTTTTATGCTATGAATTTGAGGTGGGAACTTTGACTTTGCTTTCTTCTGTAAAAATGCTTTCTCTGTTGCTGACCTGGATCAGCAGCCCCAGGTCTTCACGCATTTGTGTTCCCTCTGTGTTTATTAAACACACCCACAATTAATCCATAGAGATGAGGCTTTACTAAGCTTTTTAGGGATGATGAATTATGGTTATATAAAGCCCTATGTAAATTTAGCTTAACAATTTAAAATTTTAATTAAAACCTCTTAATTTTAAAAAATGAATTCCCAAGGCAACAGTGAGCATGGCGATTTATTAATAATGCAAACACCCGGAACGGAGTCTGTTTAAATCCCAGCTTCTGTTTTCACAAGACTTGTCCTGAATCTCCCTGCTCTTCTCATCCCTCTCCTTTCTGTCCTCACGCACTGAATTTGTGGCTAGTCTGGGTCTGACTCTGAAGTGAGTAAGCTCCACAGAGCAGAGACGAGGGAGAAGATACAAGTGAGCACATTCCCCACCGAGTCAGAGCTGGCAGGCATGAAGAAGGGCATGCACCGGGGCAATAGCAGCAATGGCTGTCTGCTTGGACTGTAAGGGAGCTTGCTATGACGGAGAGGCAGCAAAGAGGGTCTAAGCACTGAGAGCCAATATGGAATTAATGGCTTAACAAAAGGAATAACAATCATATAGCATTAATGTGACAGTGGTTTCTCCAATTATTTGTTAAATAGTTTCCCTCTGAATTGAAATCCACCTTCGTCACACTTTTAATAAAAATAGAGAAGCAGATACTTAATGTTTATATTTTAAAGCAAAGTACTCTATGCTTTGTCTGGTAGGCATACTAACAAAATAATTTTGTCATCTGTTAGAGTTATAGAAATATTTTGGGCAAACTGAATATTGAAAGATTATACAAACCTATGTGCTCTGGACCTAACGAAGCAAGGACTGGTAAGACCGGCAGTGATGAGATTCCATTTAGACTCAGTAAAAAGTAAGCGCTTTGCTATGAGAGGGCGCCACCTTCTGGCCAGTCTTTCTGGACCCCGTAATGCTGGCATCCACTGTGTGGTTCTTACCTCAGAAACAAGGTCTTTCTGTAGAGCCCTTGAACTCCTTTCTTGGGAGTCCTATCTCATAGGAAGAACACAAATGCTTCGACTTGACTGTGTTAGGTCGTGAAGGCCGTGCTGCAATAGGTGTGTGGTCATCCGCAGTAGCCCAGGTCAACGGGGCATACTGTCGAGAACACGGCCCTTTGTTTTACTGTCAAGCAGAGTTGTGGCCTGCCACTTACAAGCCTGGAGCACACTTATTGGCCTCACTGACCCCTGACTTTTCATCTGTAAAGTAAGAATAATAGTATGAAATTTTATTCAGGATAAAATAAGATATGTAAAAAAAATGTTTAGCATAAGTTCATGGTTGCCAGAACAACAACAAGATAACCACAAAGAACAAGTTATTTAATATAAATATAGCTTAATCAATCCAGAGACTGTAGGGAGCTGCATAATCTACCCAAAATACCTTGAGAAGTAGTATAAGTGTTTCTTTACAGTTCTCGGCCCTTTGGGGCAGGTCTACGCTACGGATCGAGAGCCAAGCTGTCAAGTGTCCCGTGCCCTGGGAGATCAACATGACGACAGCTGAGCTTTTGTTTGTTTATGTGTCTTGGGCTGAACTAGGGCCCTGACCTCCCAAACATAACATCACTGAGAGACTGGTTGAAATGGTTCAGTGATTATTAAAACAAGAAAATATTTTGTTTTAGTTAGATAAACTCATTTATTCAAGCTAAATTTCAGAAACTTGGAAATTTCATAGTGATATTTTTAATTAATGCAAAAGCAAACAGAGCAGCCAAACACCATACCATGGTACTCCTACCAAAGTAAATGAATAAATTAATGAATAATATAAATATAAATTGAAATATAATTCTTAAATTTTATTGCCACAGATAAGCAACCCTATGGACTTAAAAAATCTTCAATTTAACATATCCATGAATCTGTCTCTTCTGAAGTTTTATAAATTGAACACTATCATAATCAGTCAAAAAGACACACTAAACCCTGCGCTGCCTGAGCCAAGGGTTTAGTGGCATGCCAGGCTTGCCAAGCTCTCACCTCATCTGGCCTCACACCCTGGTTCTGGGTCTGGAGGTTCACACCATGAGGCTTGGAAGAGCTGACTGCTTACCTAGGTCTTTTTCCCGTTGTTTAATCGGGTTAGTAGGTGACAAAGCGGGCATAGGAACCCATTTTCCGTGGATTTTCTCAAACTACTGCCTGTGTGGTTTGAACAGATCATAATCAAATTTTGAACTAGCTTTCCCATGCCTCAGTGTCTGACAAGATAGGCCTAAGGCACACATCCCATTAGACAGAAATTCTGAACACTGCCTGCGGGTGTAGTGGTCACTCCGTGGTGTCTGGAGATCCCTGGGCCTCACACACATTGGTGGAAGGCTAGAACCTTGGTGATTTCTCTATCGTTCCTGGACCTTATGGTCACAACTGTCCTAGTGTGGCTCAGGAAGATGAGTTAGGTGAGCTGTACAGTGGGCTTTGCTGCAAGCAGACCTGGTGGGTCCATTCATGTTTTCGTCTTCATTTGCATCAAGGAGAAGCACTCGAGGTGGGAAAATGTTCATCTCAGCCCCAAGACAGCTTTAAAATCACGCCTTAAGTTTCTTCCTTTCAGACTCTAAGCCTTGGTGGTTTTCTTCCAGTAAATCATGTGTTTTCCTTACATTGACTGTAAGGAGCTGTGTAGAACAGGGTGGAGGGACCAGCCAGGGCCCTTGGTTCATTCTTCTTGTTCAAAGCCCCCATTCTGGGCCCAGGTGGATCAGGCCTGTGTGTAACAAGGGCTGTGCTTGGATTTACTGTGTTAGGCTGCAGATACACCCTGATGGGCTTGCTCCCTAGAGCAGCATTTGTCTACATGTTTGCTCATATCTTCTGTGTGTACGCTTAGAACCCACATTAACTAGAATCTTAGAGAAATTGTTTCCTTTGGAGTACACTCTCTGTCATGTTTTTAATACTCATAGCTGTCTAAAGAAAAACAATGAAGCCACGACCTTCACCTGTAATGGCCGAGCACTGTGGCACACATGGGGTGTGTTCTTATTGTTCTTGACTAGAGAGGAGTGTGGACCTAAGGGTGATTATGCCTTCTCTTCCTTTTCCTCTCACACGTGTGTCCAGCTGGCAGTTTCAAAAGAGTATACTAGAATATGTCCAGCACCACTGCTAAATCTGCATCCTAAAAATAAAATTCAAGGAACCATTCTACAGTGTGTAGGTCTAATAGTTGTGTACATGCATGTGCATAAAATATACATGGTTTGTGCACAGCATATTCAATGGTACCTATGCACTACCAGGAAGAACCACAACAGAAGGCACTGGATGAGTAAGCTGCATCATGGAGGGGCTGAGTGTATACAAAGTTCACACATGGATAGTGAGTTCAGAGCTGAGTATATAAAAGGTTCACACACGGATAGTGAGTTCAGGGCTGAGTGTGTACAAGGTTGACACATGGATAGTGAGTTGAAGGCTGAGTGTGTACAAGGTTCACACACGGATAGTGAGTTGAGGGCTGAGTGTATACAAGGTTAACACATGGATAGTGAGTTCAGGGCTGAGTGTGTACAAGGTTAACACATGGATAGTGAGTTGAGGGCTGAGTGTGTACAAAGTTGACACATGGATAGTGAGTTCAGGGCTGAGTGTGGATAGGATATATACATGAAGAGTGAATTTAGAGCTAAGTGTGTACAAGATACACACACAGTGAGTCAGGGCTGAGTGTGTACAAGGTTTGCACATGGATAGTGAGTTAAGGGCTGAGTGTGTACAAGGTTTGCACATGGATAGTGAGTTAAGGGCTGAGTGTGTACAAGGTTGACACACGGATAGTGAGTTCAGGGCTGAGTGTGTACAAGGTTCACACATGGATAGTGAGTTCAGGGCTGAGTGTATACAAGGTTGACACATGGATAGTGAGTTCAGGGCTGAGTGTGTACAAGGTTGACACATGGATAGTGAGTTCAGGGCTGAATGTGGATAGGATATATACATGAAGAGTGAGTTTAGGGCTGAGTGTGTACAAGATACACACACAGATAGTAAGTCAGGGCTGAGTGTGTACAAGGTTGACACATGGATAGTGAGTCAGGGCTGAGTGTGGACAAGGTTCACACATGGATAGTGAGTTCAGGGATGAATGTGTATAAGGTTCGCACACGGATAGTGAGTTGAGGGCTGATTGTGGACAAGATTCACACATGGAGAGTGAGTTCAGGGTGCTGCTGCTTTCCCATGGACAATGACGTCTCCACACGTGAATATTTTCTGGGTAACTTGGGAGGACCAGAGTTTTGGAGTGACTCACAGTCACCATTAAGAACCTTAGTTAGGAAGTGGCTTAGCCGAAGCATAGGATCAGGACTTTGGTCAATAATAGCATCTGCTTTCATGGGGTCAATGTGATTTTGACCCTGGTTCCACCAGTTGTAAATTGCAGGTATTCAGGTAGTGGAGTTGAATTCTTCTTCTATAATGTAGAGAAGATAACACACTTCCTAGAGATGTCATGAAGTCAGATGATATAGTGGGTGGACAGACATCTGGAAACACTTGAAATGCTACATAAATATTCAAAAACGACTCCCCACATGTCCACAGTTAGTTTGGAGTAACTAAACTGGGACTCTATTCGTCTGAGCCCATCGTTCTTTTCATTCATTTGTGCTATCTTGGTGTGCTTTGCAAACACATTCGTTCGCACGTCGAGCATTCTCCTGGATTAAAGGAGACCTGTTATCCCCTCCTTAGAACAGGGTTCTTCTGTCGTTGCTTTCACAAACAGTGTGTTACTCCAGCGTGGAATACACTCACTGTTCAAACCTGAAAATTCTCCTACCCAAGAAACTAGAATCTACATTGCTAACAAAAACTCCGTGTAAGCATGTTATCCAAGCGTCATCAGAGACGTTCAGAATAGAAGACTCACCTGAGCTGGAGAAGGACTTCAGTTTACAGATGGAAGAGGGGAGGGCCATTGTGAGAGACTTACGTGACATCACCCATCCAATTAGGGCCATGCTTCCACTCCAGGGCCATGCACCTAACACTGTACTGAGAGGCTGAGGGCACCATGGTTTGTTTATTTTTGTGTTTTCAGAACTGACTGGTCTTTTGAAATAAAGACATCATCTTTCTGAGTGTCGGTTTTTTGCTCCTTACAGAAGAAGACTGCACAAGCTGGGCGTATCAAAGATCACACAGGTGGATTTCCTGCCAAGGGAAGTAGTATCCTACTCCAAGGAGACACAGACTCCTCTTGCAACTCATCAGTCTGAAGGTAAACGATGGCTTTTGTTTTCTTTGCATGCTGCGACTGCAGAAATTGTCAGGGGAAAACATCCTTTATGTTGACTTCACATCCCAAGGGTCTTCCTAGGATGTAAACAGAATGACATCTAGAAAGCCACAGATGCATTTTTCTGGTTTTGGAGGGTCCCTTTCTATTGCTCCAAGAGATCCATGAACTTTTAAGTGTCTAACCTTTGTGCCGTTTCTATGTTTATGTGCGGAGGGTGGAAATCATCAAAGCAGTGGATAGGCACTCTCACAAATGGTGCTAGTAAGAATATATACATTAGGATCCAGCATTTGGGGAACGGAGAGATAGCTCAAAAGTCAAGAGTGCATAGGTGCATAGTGCTCGTGCGGAGAACCAGCACCCAGCTCTGGTGGCTCACAACTGCCCGCAAGTTCAGATCCAGGGGATCCGATGCCCTTTGTATCCTCTGTGAGAATCTGCACACACCCCATACACACAAAGATGCACACACCCACAAGTAAAAATCAAAATGTTTTTTTAAAAAATCTCACCATTTGTAGGAGTAGCAAACTAAAAATGGAATATTACTGAGGCATAGATGCTTCCAATCACTTGCACACATGCTCAATTTTTGCTCTAATGGTCTGCTTGAAAAGACATGAAGGAGACCTTAACTGACTCACAAAGCCGAAAATCTTGGATCTAATCCTTTACAGAAAACCTTTATGGGCCCTGATTTTCTGAGCAGTTCACATAACAACACCCCAGTGTTCGATAAGGGATTTGCTGAGATTTGCATACCAGTTTTTCACTTGGTATTTTCTGGTATGCACAAAAGGGTATGCAGTTCCCTGCCTACTCATCGGCATGGAATGTGCAAAGCATTAAAAGTCGATGTGATGATTAATCATACTTTTAACTTTCTGGGGTTGCACTCTTGATAAAAATGAGCATCTCTCTGGGCATATCTGAGGGATTTTCTCGATTTGCTTAGCTGAGCTAGGAAGACCCATTGTATATACGGGCAGCACTCTTGGGTGGACTGCGGTCTTGGTCTGAGTTAAAAGGGGAAAGGGACCTGAGCAGCAGCATTGAAACCCTTTGGTTGCTTGTGCCATCTGCCTCAAGACCCTGCTCCCATGATCCCTATGCCAGGATAGACTGCATTAAGTGCATTAAGTAGACCAAAATAAACCCTCCATTAAGAGACTTTTTGTCAGGCATTTTTATCATTGTAACAGGACAAGGAACTAATACGGACAACAATAAAAAAAAGTTAAAACTGATAAATCTTAATGTTTCCTGGTATAAATGTAATACCATGCTGGGGGTAGATTGCTTACCCAACATGCACAGAGCCCCGGTACAGTTCTCAACACAGTGACAGACTAAAGAAAACAAGCACGGTGTACCTGATAAAACTGCATGAGAATCGGCGAGATGCGTATACAGAAAACAAAGTGAGCCCAGCTGCACTGCTGGAGAGTAACTTTGCTGACACAGCCAGGGCAAAGAGTCTTTTGACTTCCTGTGTCACAGGTGTGGGGAAGAGGATGTTAGGATTTGGGGTTCATGCTTGCTGTCCATTAAATATTGAGCAAAATCCTAAGTAATGAAATACATTACCCTTTCACACTTGATCTGTAACCGACATAAACCAGCACAGTTTGGTTTGTGCAAGCTACAGAGATGTTCTGTTTGGACTATCAACACGTAACGTCACAAATGAAGAAAAATATTGTTCCTTGAAGTTCAGGCTGCCTACAGACCTGTGGGAGAGCTCTCCTAGGTAATAGGGCTGTGAACACAAGCCTTTGACAGTAGGGCCTATCAAGCCTTGTTGTAAAACATCAACGTTTACACGCAGACGAGTAGCACCCTCTGGCGGTGAAACTTTAAACAAACCAACTGCCACATTAAGATGCCTGTGTTAGCTTGGCAGAAAATACGGCCCTAGAAAACCCTTCAGAAGTCCTGTCCTTGGGCCTCCAGACAAGAGCAGGAATATCATTAAAAAGCAGCCTCACTGCCCAGCCAAAGCATTTGTTTGAGTTAATTTGCTGCCAAAGGCATTTGCAGAGCTATACCCAGAGGTATGTTTATTTAGCCCCAAATTTGACCCTTAACATAAAGTGATAGAACTGAAACAGGAGAAGGAGTGAATTATTTTTAAGAATGTGTATACTTAAGAAATTGGAAATGGTACAGAAATATTTACAAGGGGAGATAAATTCAGGATGAAAAGGCATCAACTCTAAACTTTTAAACTGGAATACATCAAAAGGAAAAGCCCACAGAGTTCATTTTATTACTTATATAGAGAGAGGTTGGGAGCCCTCATTATGCTGTGGTCCAAGCAGCAGGAAGGGAGGAATTTATTTCTTAGCGATTGGCAGAAGTTCTCTCTGTTCTTTTAACAAGACCCATAGAGCTTTCTTGTGGTAATGGTTCAAATTCCACAATACAGACTTGAACCCAAAGCCAGCTACCGGAGCCTATAGGAGCACCTGGTATTAAAGCAATAGCTGGTAAGTAAACAAAAAAACCTTGATTATTGTCATCTCACCACAGATAGTGGGCCCTGGACCTTTGGCTGCCTGGCTGTTGAGGATGCCTAGGGCCTGCCTTTCACCTGTAGGTGAGGTGGCAGGAAGGGAGCACAAGTGTCCGCAGTGGACAGTCCAGTGGGCAATCTGCAGCCAGGTCCTTCCGAATGGGAGACTTGGGTTGGTGCCCACTTTGGTGTTTGAGCCAGTATAGTGTTGTAGTAACAAGGTCAGCCTTGCAGTGACAGGAAGCCAGTGACGGCTGAATTTGACAGCATAGAAAGGCTCTTGTAAGGGTAGCATTTGCAGTTGTGGGTGTAAATCCCATGCGAGCCCTTTATTAGCTATAATACATAAAGACTTATTGATTCTCCTTAACTCATTGATTGAAGACAGAAAATTAATGAAATGCAAACTAAAAGCTTCAGAGCATTGATTCTGTGCCTCGACTGGAGTTTTAGTGGCTTCACCCCTACAGAGATATTGCTCTTAATGAAGCATAGGGGAGATGGCTGGGGTTCCTGGAGTCAGGGCCCCTTCCCTCGACCACATGCTATAGTGACTACTCTCTCTCCTCAGTGGATTAGCTTGTCACATAATGATCTGCTGGGAGACATTCTCCAAAATGTTTTTAAGCTTAGTAGATTTAGGAATCAGATCTCTGTCAACACAATTCTTTCAAGTAGCCTAGGTTTTTCGCATCTTAGGTCATTAGCCACAGGCAAAGAAGGTTGAAAATGGAGAACTCTGATCAGGAGCAGGCTATCTCTACCCACAAACATTTTAAACATATGGTTTTCATTTTCAAGTAAGGAAAGACTATGCGTATTTCTCTGCCAAATTGCCTCGGCTTTGCATGTTGTTTCCCTACCTGTCCATGAGGTCCTGAGTCGGCAACCAATCCTGTGTGTGCTGTGTGTGTTTATTGCAATGAGTACATGTTCTGGTGAGCACCAGGCACCAAGCAGCTGAGGGGACTGACACCTCCAGACTGCTGCGGAATCCTCAGGTTCCACATGGCACCTGGAGCAGTGAGAATGTCTTCATGTGTAAGGATGGTGTTGATCAAACTGAACAAGGGAAGATGCTTCTGCATCCTGTTGTTAGTTCTGAAGGTTGTCTGTATTTCCATGGCATCTGATAAGTGGGAACTTGGGCTTTATCTTGGCCCTTTCCTATCTTCACTTCCCGCCTGTCTCTGATGTCTTGCATCCAAGACAAATGGCGTCTGCTGGACTTTCCCAGGCGGGCCTGAAAGTGTGTGGTTCTATGCATGTACCATGCTGTGTTCCCTAACTGGAATGCCCCTTCTGTGTGTCTTCCTTCAAGAGTGTGTCCCAGGGTCAGTTCCTTGGCAATGCCATCCTCCTACCATTTCAAAGTTTGGTCCATCCTTATTACGCCGCGTTGATTCCTTACACATCTTTCCTAGGTTGAGGTTTCCCTACGAGCAGGACCCGAGTTCTTTACCCACTTTGAGCCTCACACAATGTCTAGTTCAAAAAGCACACTAACTAGAAGCACAAGATACCGGAGGCTGAGGAAAGAGAGAATGGAAATCCTTGTGTTTTCTGGGGTAAGGGGCCACCCATGCAACAGTGCAACGCTTTTGCGATATTTGATGGAAATGCCACAGAAGGAAGATTTGTCTTCCAGCCAGGCCCCTGTTTCTTCTGTCCCTGGGTGGCTGTCGTTAGGCATTATCTGCTCACAGGTGTGATGGGGAAACGGGACTGTCTGGCTTGGTCCAGGTTAGAGCAAAGCAGCCTGCAAGCTTCACTATGCAAAAACGTCTTCAGAGGAACTCTGGAGTGGGCCTCCAAGGAAGGCAGAAGTTTCACTTTTGTATGCTGGAAAAAATATTTTTTCGGTAGGGAAAAAATTCTACCTTAATTTCCCATCCTTTCCAGGATGCATTCACTGCACACTACAGACAAACAAATGGTCACTGTTTGGGGAGGCAAATAGTCTGGTCTGATATTGCCCAATGAAATCATATGGTGCTACCGATGATTTTAATCAGACATTTTTGTGAACTCCATAATTTGAATATATTCAACTCTCAAAAAGCAATGAGTATGAAACTCTCACTGGGACATCCCCTTCTTTCTCTGTACATAAACTAAGTCTCGAAGCAGTGGTTTCTATCCTGTATTCACAGCGTGTATCAATTCAGGCTCGTTTTCCTTAGAAACACTTATTGCTGGATTTCATTAGCTTTACGATCAAAAGAGTGGATCCATGTGCCACTGTTTCCCAATAGAGTCTAGTGCCTGCTTTTAAATTTAAACCCAAATTAATTATAGTAAGTTAAAAGTTCAGTGCCTCTGCCGCACAGCTAATCCCCACGGTTGAGATGTGAAGGCTCTTGTCTTGAACAACCCAGGTCTTCCCAGATCCACCATTCCATAAGTCTAGAAGCTGAGACCCCAAACACAACATGAGCTTCACTCCACTGTCACTGAGGAGAAGGACCAGAGTGAGGAGATCACCTTGATGCAGGGATGCTCTGGGATGATGGGTTAGGGATTCCCTTCCTTTTTGGAAGGTCAGCCATATCAAGCAGGATTAGTTGGCTGGACCAAAGGACAATTGTACACAGCAGGATAACTCAAATATGCCCCAAATTAGCCTCATTTTGAGATCAGAGTGGCATCCACGGGAGGCTGCCAGGTTTCCTTTTTCACTAGGACATTCCGTTTTACCCTGCCAAATGGAGCACCAGCTCTCATGTTGGTTATCTTGGCCTCTGTGGCTTCTTCTCTTTCCTTCCCTGAGTCCATGAGTAACAATAGTTAAGACGGATGGCTAGCTTACCCACCGCTTAGCCACAGCTCTTCTCAGACTTTAGCCTTGTAAATATAAGCTCTGATTTTGAAAGAGTCCCCGATAAGGTCATTTTCCAGAGAATACAAAAGGAAATAGTTCTTTTGGAATCTGACATTTTAAGTCAAGCAGTTCTTAGACAGTTCTCAATGGAAGCCCATCATAAAATAACTCACAGTTATTTAGGAGGAAACAAACCTTGACTCCAGCTTTGTGGCCGGCTCCTAAGAGTCCCCGCCTCTGTCTCTGAACTTATTACTTAAAAGAACAGTCAAGTGTTTGTTGATGAGTCATAGTGGCATCTGGGTGTGAATTAAAAGTTGCTAGTAATATGACAAATGAGTTATATTTTTCGCTCTGGTTTTTAGAGAATGGGCTATTATAGATGGTTGTTGATATATGTTTTATTTTATATTCCTTATAGTTCCATTTTGACATTTGTTACCTATATTAATGTTCTTCAAGTGTAGACAGGTTGTAGAGGCCCCAGTCCTATTGTTAACAAATATTAAGGATTGGAAAATAACTGTATTTTCAAATATTTCCCCCATTTTCTCTTTGAATATACCTTAACTGAATGTTGATGGTGTCACGCTTCTGCAAGCCCAGAGCCCCATGCTCAGGACAAGATGGTCAGACCTGGTGGTAGAGTCAGCTGGTGTATCGTGAAAAAGATAAAAGGGAGACACAAACCTTTCACCGTGAAGTAGCACTAAGTGTACAGGGGGTGGGGTATGCCCACTCTGATACTTTCCATCTCTGTTGCATTTGCTGTTAGGTTCCAATTATTGTTGTAGCTTTCTTGTAAATCATCTGATGGCACTGACAACTTAGCAGATTTTACCCAGGAATCCACAGAATTTAAACTTTGTGTTTGAGGAAAACATTTTTACAGACATTTTTGAAAATAAGAGGAAGTTCCTGGACCTATGCTTTGATCAAAAACAGAGGGTTGAGCTTGTCATACACTCACCAAGCTCCAGCAGAAGAAGCCACCTCCACCCAGTGCCCTGAAGTTCCTCATCCCATCTACACAACTCTCAGCAGTGAAAAATCGATCCCTCAAATCCTTCTTCCAGCGGCTACTTCATTAAAGATCTGCACTTAGGGACAATTGCTTAGCTGTTTGTTACAACTGACAGAGTCTCTCCAGCCCCTGAGTCTTCATCTTTGAAACCAGCAAGGATCCATCACCCACACCAGTTCCCCGATGGCTTTACTCAAATACTAGCTTTCAAAGTAATGTCTGGGTTTGTGGTTGCCAGAATAGAGAAGTCTGCTTCAGCTGAACAGAAAATAATCTTCGGCTGAAGATAGGAGATACGTCACAGAACCGATAAAAATGCTAGAGAATTTGGTTGGAAATAGATGAGAAGCTAGGCAGCAGCTGCCATGGGCTGAAGAGTAACATGTCCTTAAAATTCCAGTATTGAAGGCTGAAGTGACCAGGGCCTTTAGGAAAAAAATATAGTGTTTAAAGAAGTTATAATGCGTGGCCCTAGTTCTAATCTAGTAAGGACAGTGGCCTTATAAAAAGAAAGGGCACAGTATATCTTCCTTCTCATGTACAATACACCAAGGGAAGACCATTTGAGGGCACAGGGGCAAAGCATCAGTCTACAAACCAGGAAAAAGCCCAAACTAAAATCTAAGTTGACCAGCAACTTGCACTTGGTCTTCCCATCATCCAGGACCATGAAAAATAAATTTCTGTAGTTTTAACCATCTAGCCCGTGGTTTGGTCATGACAGTTTGGGCAGATTGGCAGTAGCTGAAAGAGCAGGTCACCCACTGAACCTTCCTGGTGAGAAGTCATGACCTTCCTCTTGCCGGAACACCACCTTTGTGCTCAGATTTTAAACTTTGTAGTCACCGCTGCCTTTCAGTCTTCTAACCTCCCAGACTCTTTCCTAGCACCTCCTCGAGACTTCAAGAGCCATCTGGAAGCCCATTAAGTAGGTCTGCGTTACAAGTCCCATGGTATCAGTGAGAGGCAATGGAAGCAAGGACCCCACACACTAGCCTTCCCACATTCAGCTTCCACAGTGTCTGGGCGTGCTGTGAGTCCACACAATCTCTTAAACAGGGCATTTAGATGCTGGGTAACTGAAAATATACATATATTAGAAAATGATCTCTGTGGTGCAAGAAAAGGAAAAGAGAGGCGACAAGCAAAATAATATTTATTATGTGTGCGATATTTTCATATACACTATGGGATAGAGTGTTGCTGTAGAATTTACTCACCTTATAAATCAAGACTGCAGAGAGAACTTGGCTTCTTTATTTTGTCTGCAGCTGTCCATAACACTACTAGTTGTCAAGGAAAATGTATTAAACAGACAACTGTACTCCATTCTTTGTTTTTAAGCAGGCTTTGTTAGTGTGTTCCATTCGTCTTCGGTAGAAGTGTCCAGACTCTCGTAAGGCACCACTTTTCCTCTTTTTCCTCCTTCCTCCCCAACCTCACAGCCTAGTATAGAGGAGACATGGAGTTTACATGGTCCAATAACCTGAATGGAGGTAGTGCAACAGAAAGGACTGTGCCTTGGCTAGTCCTAGGCAGACATTGGCTGTCTTTTGTCCAAATGGATGCTGGTACCCTGTGGCACAGCCTGGAGATGGAGCTGGTGAGAGGTGATCTCCTTTTTGGGCATGGCTTGCCAATTGTTCTAGGGAGCATTCGCCATCTGCCTCTTCATGACTTGCTTCTCTTCCTGGCTTTCACTGTTTTCAGACCCTGATTTGATGCCCTATCTTCTACATAGCCCTGGCCTAGATGTCTACCTAATGGGGTTTCAAGATTCATTTAAAAAAAAAAGGAAAGTTCAATTTTGCTTTAGTGTTCTATTCTCATTCTTCTTTTAAAGATTCTAGGCTCCTTACTGGCATTTGAATGTTCTAAAAAGCCCAAAATGAGCATCATTGCATTTAGACAAATAAAAAACATAGAAACAATTTTCAAACATAACCTCACTTGACAAAATGAAGAAAAGGATGTTTACATACACACACAGAGAAAATAAGAGTAGTCCATATTATTGAAGTTCCCAGGTGATTTTGTTTCCTGATAAATAGCTGCCCGTGAACACATGACTCAAGAAGCCTGCTGTGGCCCCACTTCTGCACGACATGGTATGCTCTGGCCATCCCACACTCTTAGTTAAAATCTCTGCAAATGGTAGAAATAACATTTAGCAAATACAAAAAGCTTCAAAAAAGCTTATCAAAATTTGATAGGAAGAGTAAGAATCCTGGTCTGACTCCCAGTCATTCATTTCTTCCCCACTCCCAGTTCCGCTATAAGGAAACTCTTGTTCACAGGGACAAAGCAAAGAATTCATGGCCCTCCCGCCATTGCAGGGTTATGATGTATTCCTGAGAGCAGTGGGGTGTTGACATTTCTCATTATCCCTTTGCTACTCATTATCCCTTTGCTACTCTGGAAGAGGCTGTGTTCCAGGCAAGTGTGGTCATGAGGTGGAAGCTCTCCTCCACATCCTTGCTGTGACAGGAGGCATGGAAGTCTTACTCTGGGTTCATCTTAAGACTATGGGGGCTCCAGTGGTAGTCACAATGACTTTTGTGGAAATGTATTTCTGCATTTTGGTTCATGGGGAAAACGGAGGTTTCTTTTGAAAGAAGGCAGGCTGAGTGGCCAGAGACTATTCCAGCTCACCTCAACAATAACACCATGCTCCTAATATAAAAATCTGATTCAGAGTGAAGTATTCCATTGCCACATGCCCACAGCCTAGAAGCTTGGCTCAATGATTGTGTAGAGGGGGAAAAATAGCCAACAGGAAGGAAGGGAGCATGGACTCTTTCCTAAGGGAGTTTAGTTCATTTGCATCCGAATAAGGGGTGCTCAACAGTAAACACATTCTCAAAACCACACTAGGGTGTCACATTAAGGAGATTGGTAGGTTAGACTTTAAAGCCAAACAAAACCAGCTTGGCAGGGTGGTGCACACCTATAATCCCAGCACTCAGAAGTCAGAGGTAGGTAAATCTTTGTGAGTTCAAGGCCAGCCTGGTCTAAATAGAGAGTTCCAGGCCAGCCAATGCTACATAAAGAGACTGTCTCACAAAATAAAAAGCCAAACAAAGAAAGAAATTAAAACATAAGTCAGCCTGTTTTCTAGAAAGAACCTGGGGAAGAGACAACTGAGAGGAGCCCTCCAGAAGTAATAACAGACTTTAAAAACTGACCTAGAAAATTCCTGCAAATGAATCAAAATTTAATGGAGATGCCTATGCCCCTGGCCTGCTCTAAACTGATGGAGCAACCAGTCGGGAGTGGAAGTTGACAGTTAATGTGATCTGGACAAGAGACTGCCTTTTGGCAATCTACCTTTTGGTAATCTTTTTAGATTACCAAACCAGTCATTTTACAGGAAGTGAACACCTGCTAGAGTCTTTGTCCTTCAAGGGAAACTATATGAAGCCAAGGAGGCTGGGTAGAACAGGTTCCACCAAACCCATCTACCCTGAGATGGCCTAGTCCACAGAATTGCTACATTATCCTACCTAGGTTGGAAGAAACTAGAAAGCCTGACCCAGGGAGAAGCAGAAAACAGAATTGTTTGTGATAACAACAAAGTGGATTTAGCAAAGACCTCATGCCTGCATGGATGTGTGTGCATGAGAGTGTGTGTGTTTTCAAATAACTAAGGAAAATAATTCTTACATAAGAAGGCATAATTATTGTATGTAGTCAAACAGACATCGTGAATCACTGTATATGTTATTAGAATTCTAGAAGGCTAGATAAGAGAAATAGGAGTAGAAAATATTAAAAGAAATAACAGGTGGAGGGCTGGAGGTAAAAGAAAGCATGCAGAATGTACATACAAAGCTGAAACGGGCGACATACACTTGTAATCCCAGCTCTGAAAAGGCAGGGACAGGTAAGTCGTTGGAGTTTGTTGATCAGCCAGACTAATCTACACGGCAAGTTCCAGGCCAGTGAATATAGAGGAGGGGGAAACAGAGGGAGGAAGGGAGGGATGGAGGAAGGAAAGGAAAGGAAGGAGGGGAGAGGGAGAGAGGGAGGGAGGGAAGGAGCGAGGGAGAGCGGGGAAGGGAGGAAGGGAGGGAGGGAGAAGAAAGGAAGGAAGGAATAGTGGGTGGATAGTTCCTGGTAATAATAACCTCTGGGTTGTTTTCTGACCTTTACACACAGACACACACACACACTCATATACATATAAACACACACATACACATTCATACACATGGAAATGGGCATCCACATGAACATCCACATGGACATTATGAACACACTCCAACACAAAACATGACAAGCAAAAAAAAACCAAACATACTAATAGGTGGAAACATTTCAGATTTGATGAGTCACTTTAAAACCCAAGAGGGTCAGCAGGTTTCTGATGGGATAAATAGTTTGAGGGGCAGCTCACAGTATGAATGCTAAAAGCAAAAAGAAGGAGAAGGGGAAGGGGAGGAAGGAGGAGGAGGAGGAAGAAGAAGAAGAAGAAGAAGAAGAAGAAGAAGAAGAAGAAGAAGAAGAAGAAGAAGAAGAAGAAGAAGAAGAAGAAGAAGAAGAAGAAGGTGGTGGTGGTTGTGGTGGTCCTGGAAGCAGCCTAAAAAAATGAATCTTTACCTAAAGAGGAATCCATAAAGGGATTAACCTCTGCCCCCATAAGAGAAACAACAATGACAAGAAGACCACCATGGAAAACAGAGTCAAAGAAAATACATGTCTGTCAAAAATTCACTAAGGTTATTCACTGCTGCAGACCCATTTTACAGGAAGTATTTATGGGTATGTGTTGAGGACATAGATAGCTCTTCAGTATTCTGTTAACATACTGGTTTTATCCTTAGCAGCACCAAAGCTAAATGAGTAAAATAAAAACACTAGAGGAGCGTCCCCTGACTGAGAGCGAGTGGCCCCGACAGTAAGGTAAGTACACAGAGGAAAAAGAAAGAAGGCATGTAGACGAGAAATGCTTTTCCTTTCTTAAATTCTAACTGATTTAAGAAGCAGCTGTATAAACAAGGCATCTGTATTTGTGCTGTTGGACCGATAATATATAGAAATACAATCTACCTTCTAAAAGCAGCAAGAAGGAGCTGGGGGTGGGGGGCAGAGCTGCGTTTGAGGAAATGACTCCAAGAGTCAATCTAGAGCTGCAGGAACAAATGAAGAGAACCCGAAGTGGGAACAATGAATGTTAAATACCAAAAGCTGTAAGAACATAATTGCTCTCCTCTCTTCTCTCAACTTCTTGAAAGTATGTAAAGAAACAATTATAAATGCATTCCTGAGTGTGCAACATTTGTAGATACACTGTGTGTATAATAACAGCATTAAAAGGGATCAAAGGAAATAGACATATGGAGGAATAACATTCCTATATATCATTAGAATTATGTTAATAGGAATTTGAAGTTATAACATACATGGTAAGCTTTGGGACTACCACTGTGATAATAGCTCAAAATAATAGTGAAAAGCCATTTAAAAATTAACATGCTACATTAGAGAATGTTCGCTTAATGTAAAGAAAAACAGTGGAACAAAAGAATCACAAAATACAAAGAAAACTCAAAGTACCAAGTACATATTGCTGTAGTACACTGGCAAGTAATGAGATGGAGTACGGATAGTGACCCACAGCGTCCCCAGGAGGAAATGCACATGAGCATATGTGTGTGTCAGAGGAGAAAATGCAGTGATCTCTGCAGAGATGTTAAAGGAGTAGACTACAGTACCAGGAACATGATGCTAAAGGCATGGGGGGAATGGACCAAACCCTAAGATGACAGAAAATACAACATATGGGGGTAATGTGGCATCAAGAACCTCAGAAAACGAGGACATGAGGCAGACCTGAATAGAGCCCATCTTCAGAGTCACGTGAAATAAGTCACGAATGACAGTTCCTGAGGTGAGACAGGTGCCTGAATGTGGTCCCACCTTATCTAACTGAAAGCCGCCTTCACGAACACAAGATGAGAAACAAGCATGCTTATTAGCATGTTCCCAACTAGTGCTTTGCCTGGACATAGTCTGCATTATTTACACTTTATTAGAAGCAGACAGTGGATGGGTTTCCAATGGTTTTGTTTTTAGAAAACTCCCAGGGCCTATTGTTTTGGCTTTCTGACCCTCTGCCAAGTATACCATACCGACTAGCATTAAAAGTCTTCAACAAAAATGCATCCTATACACTGATGATGCTAAGGAAGAGAAAAGGTGGTTTGAGCATAAGAAAGACAAAAATAAAGGTGGGCACCCAAACACAATAAGCAAATATAATTTTAAAATATTTACCAAAAGGGGCAGGCAAGATTGCTAAATGGGTAAAATTTTCTGTCAACAAGCCTGATGACTAGAGCTCCATCCCCAAGACTCACATGGTGGAAGGGGAGGATTTAGTCTACCCACATCACACACATTCAGTGGCACATTCTCTCTCTCTCTCTCTCTCTCTCTCTCTCTCTCTCTCTCTTTCTCTCTCTCTCTCTCTCTCACACACACACAGATACACACACACGTGTATGTGCATGTTTATGCACATTCTAAGTAAACAAAATGTAACTTTAAAGGATTTTTTAAAGTAGAAGAAACAATGACATATAAAATGTAGGAAGACAGGCATGCCTAGCTCTTGTGGCATAAAGCAAGCAAGTTGTAAGGGACAGAGAGCCGAGGACTTGGAAAGGAGGCCAGAGGTTTGTGTGGCCCTCTTTTAGCAGTCAAAAGTTTAAATCTGAAATTGTCTTAAAGAAACAGGCTTTGTGATAATATCATAAGGGAGAAATACCCACTCTCCCCTTGCTTTCTAGAAGGAAGAGCATACCTAAGAGTAGCTAGATTTTGAACTTTTCTTTTAATACAGATAGAATTGCAGGAAGCTTAGTAGGCAAAAATTGCTGACCAATACTCCTTGTTTGATGTAACTGATTCATTACTGTTTCTAAGAAGAGGGAAGCTGATCTTTTCGTATTTGTGGTCTCCAGATGGGTTAGAGTAACGTGGTAGAAAGGGTTAATCCACTGTATATGAGCTACACCAAGGTCTAGATTCTGGAGAATGAAACCCCGTGTGCAGACGCACCTTCACGTAGCTCCGGTTTCTCCACTCATGCCTTACTGGGGGTAATGAAGGTAGCTCAGCCTTTGCTTGCTTCACTCCTGGTCTTCTCAGTCAATTTGGAGGTTGGGATGAATAGAATAGTGCTATTAAAATGAGTCTCTGGAACATAGCCTGCAAGTCTTAATCAAGACTCCCTCACAGTGAGAAAGAATTCTACCAACTGAACACACTTGCCATCCATGTTCAATGCTTTTTCCTCTTAAAGGCCAGCTGGAGAGATGTTGCTGGCTTCCTGCCACTCTATTCCTCTACCCTAACCTGTAGCCCAGACTCCCTGTGATAGGCAAGGTTTATCTCAATGGTAGATTTGAAAAACAAAGCTGAAAGCTTCAGAACCCTTCTGATCTTCCTTTAGGGGAATCTGCAAGTTCTAATCAAGACCTCCCACAGGAAGGGAGGCCTGCCTCACCCCTGCCTGGGAGAGGGTACCTCCTTCAAGGAAACAATTAATGCTTGCATCCCTCTCTCAGTAGGCAATGTCTTTACTCCTACCTCCTTCCATTTTTACTTTGGACTTACTTCTAACTTAGGTACTTATTTGATCTACTTAAGAATAACAATAAATATTATCTTTAAGAAACGAACATCATAAAGGTAATATAAATAACTAAGTAATTGAACAGAAAGGGAAAGAATGAAATAAGGTTTTCTATAGTCTTGTCAGCACGGGGCTCCAGTTACAGTGATTTGTTGCAGGAAACATATATATGGGTGAGCCTTTCTTTTAATAAGTAACTGTTTGGAGACTCAGAAGAAGAACTAAGCTTTTTCAAAATCTAAAAATTTTAGCATGAAGTATTCTGAGAAATTTATTTCCTTGTGGCTAATGGAGCAAGTGGTCATTTTCACCATGAATGTGGTGTATTGAAGGGCCAAACCTTTTCTTTTTTGTGTGAAGAAAAACAAGATGAACATGGTGGTTTTCAGAAAGTGAGAATAACTTCTAACTCCTCTAGGCCTGATGATTCTCTAGTTCCACATGGCACCTCTGGTGGCCTACTCGCGTTTTCTGGCTGAGCAGTTTGAATCAGGCATAGGGCGATGCATAGGATAATACCCTGGATAATAACAGTTCCAAGGAAAAGAAAAAATGTGAGTTTGTAATTTATTAGCTGTTCTGCGGGTAAGAATTGCCTCGGGTATTGCTAGTTGGATAATGTCTCCAGGCTCCCTTGGGAAGGGATCTCCTCTTGTAAGATCACAAGCATATCTATTTTCCTATTTTCAGGAGATCATCTAAAATAGCCTTGCCTTCCTTCTTCGTACACTCTCTCCGGTGCTTCTCAGAGCAGCTGCTTTGATTTGTTTATCATGGCGGTGTCCACGTCTCCTGTCAACTCTTTTGTGAAGAACATAGGAGGCTAGAATAAGGAAATGATAGGACAGTCCCTTTCCTGGAACGATTATTTCAGAGATAGGGCTGTGCGGAAGGTTGAGGCAATGTGTGTATATGAACTCTGCTCCTGAAATGGACCAAGAGTGCTCTGGAAAACGGATGAGCTTAGGGAAGACAAAAACTGGCAGACACACTCCATTTCTCCAAGTATTTCTATCAAGTGCCTGGCAACTAGCAGGAGCAGCTACTGCCCCCGCCTCTCAGTTCCTACAGAGAGGTCCTTAGCTCTTCGGGCATCCGTCATCGTCAGATGGTCTCAACATGTAGTGCTTTGGGCTGTTTTGGGGATCCTTGGGTGGGCTCACGGTGATGCGCCTCCCAGTGACCGCTCTTCAGGCGTCAGCTTAGGTAAATGTGTGCTCATCTGGGACCGTTTGTTTCTTACTCGGTTTTAACATAAGCCAGATCTCGAGATTGAAGTGCAATGTTAAACATGACCTTAGCGAGCAATGGTGAGATGTGTCGAGCTGGGGGAAATGTTCCCTTCCCACCCTCCCAGTGACAACATACTTAGGAGCAGAGCTCCCTATGCGCCCTGTTTAGGTAATCCTTGGCTTGGCATGTTTGGGTAGGAAAATGAAAGGTTTGCCTACATAGCTGAAATCTCGAGTCACGTTAGCTCATCTGACGCCTATTTGTATGTTGGGATCATTTTATTTGGTTTTGGTTAGGCATAAAAGTGTTCTGTGGTCTCCTCTTTTATTTTTTTTCAAGGCTTTCTGACTTTTGGAAAATTGAGTGACTTCATCCCTGTCTGGGTTCCTAGCGAAATCTTGTATTTTTTTTTTTTACTCAAATTACTTGATCAATTAGCCATGTCAGCTGCCCAAAATGTACCTTTTTATTAATGGCGCCTTTTATCAATTCATTGGAATTAGAAATTGCAACCCTGGTCTGAGGCTGGTAACATCTTGCAATAATTTACCAATGTTACTTTTTAAAAATTTACCACAATTGCTCACTCGTGAACTTGCTGGATGTGTCCTTGCGTGAGAAATTGCATCTGTATTGTTATTAGTTCTGACAAACTGGATTAGATCTTGGCTATTGTTAAGTGGTTCTATCTGCCCTCAAATCTACTGAGAGACACAGCATTTTTAATGAATTTAATTAAAACTGCATGTGGGTTTCAGAGTTCTCCCTAGTGGGTTTGCCGTTCTTCCTGACCATACACAGTTGCTGCTGTGTGCTGTGTTTTCTGTGAGAACTGCCGACTCTTTGCTAGCGGCCCCAAGGTGACTCCCACAGAATGACATGGTGGTGAAATATTAAAATTCCAAAACCTTCTTTCTACTTAAGTGAGGCATGTTTACACTAACTAATGTATGCATAAATGTGTTAAGTATGTTTGTCAGAGCTGTGAGAGACATAGGTTGTATTTCAACACCAGCAATATATTGGCAGCAAGAGGTTTCACAAAATTCAAGCCTGTATTATTCTTTGAAGTATGAAAAAAAAAGACCTTTGTGGAATTTCCCTTGAAAGTTCAGTTCAGCTGGGCAATCACTTTTATTGGATCTCCCCTAACAGACAGGAATTGCATGTTAAGATGGTGCCCAGCATCAATTTTAGACAGTCTTGAAAGACATCTGTAACAGAACTGTGGAGGATAGTTTTTTTTTATAGAGTTCTATTTTTAGATTTATTTATTTATTATATATACACAATATTCTGCTTGCATGTATCGCTGTGGACCAGAAGAGAGCACCAGATCTCATTACAGATGGCTGTGAGCCACCATGTGGTTGCTGGGAATAGAACTCAGGACCTCTGGAAGAGCAGCCAGTGCTCTTAACCTCTGAGCCATCTCTCCAGCCCTGAGGATAGTTTTTTAAATGAAGATACCCAATTCATTTTTAAATGTTTTTGAAAAGTGTTTGTTCAATAATACTTTAGAGATGGAGTTAGTGAAGACCTCTAACTGAGTAGTATCAAATTCTGGTTCTGGGAAATGATCTTCATTGGAAACGGCAGGAAAGTGCATGTGTGTGTCTCCGCCTGTGTTGGGGAGTTCATGTGCCTCCATGTGCTAATTTATGCATGTGGAGGCTGGAGGCCAACATCATCTGTCTTTCTCAGATGGTCTTTACCTTCTTTAGGAGACAGCATCTCTTGAACCTGGAGCTCACTCATTGGCTATCCCAGCTGGCCTGCAAGGCCCCGGGGTTTGTCCATTGTACCTCCTGAGTGCTGCTTTCCAGGCACACGCTGACACTTGGCTGTTTACGTCGGTTCTAAGGATCTGAACTCTTGTTTTCATGCTTGCACCGCAATCGTTTTACCAATTAATCATCTCCCCCACAGGCAGTTTTTCGTTTTTAAAACAATAAAAACATTATCAAGGAATGTGGTTTTTAGTGCCATGGCTAGGAGGTACACAGCGCAGTAGATAACACTTTCATAGAAAGTTGCAGGACATTGTGTGAGGTTTTGCAAGATGAAAGGATGGAATTCGTTCTTATTTGTTACTTTCTTTTGTTATGAGGGAATACCATAACTAAAAGCAGCTTAGAGGAGGCAGGATTCGGTTTAGCTTATGTTTCTACGAGCTAGTCAGAGTCCATGGAACTCTGACTCCAAAAGAGGCAAGGAGGGCATGGGATGCAGGCAGGAGCCGGAAATTGACTGATCATATCTTTACCTATGCACCGGAGGCAGAAGGGGAAGGTGAGAGGGAGATCAGGAAGTGGGGTGATGCTATACACACTCAAAGCCCACCCTCAGTGATGTGCTTCCCCCAGCAATGTTGTACCTCCCTAAGGTTTCCATGACTCCCCAAAGAGTGGCACTAACTAGGAATGAAGTATTTAAATACATGAGCCTTTGGAGGACATTTCTCATCCAAAGCACAAGGAGGAAGCAGAAAGTGTCAGGTAAACCCTCAGCACTATGGGAAAAAATTCCTAGGAATTGATGCTTTGAGACAAGAGAGATGAGCCCAGATTGTCAGCAAGGAGTGAACTGAGAACGTTCCCTGGGGAGTCAGTGTAAAGGAAGGTCACTGGAATACACAGCACTGGGCTCCTGGAAGTTAGTGAAGAGGACAACAGGAATGACCAATGGAATGGGTTCTGGAATCAGAAGCAGACTGCATGCTGAGGCTATGCTCATCTGCCTTGTACATTTGTAGTGAGAGCAAATGTAGCCAAGAGGAAAACGTCATGTAAGCTTGGTGTGGTGGAATATACCTATAATCCCAGTACATAGGCAGGTAAAGTAGTAGGGTCTTGAGTTCAGATTCTGCCTTGGCTACATAATGCATTCTGGACTAACCTGGAATATATATACAATACATTCCCATCCCATAAAACCAAATTAAGAATAAATATGTTGCAATATTTATGTATCAATACATTTTTACTTGAAAGTTACCATTAAACATATTATAATGAAGTAACTAGAAATGTCCATGAAAGTTTTCTTGTAACAGTTTAAAATGACTAAATATTCTTCACTGCTCAAAACTGAAATAACTTTAGGTGATATCATCTCTTCCCAAAATGTCACTAAACAAAAGAAAATACTCTTGAATATTTTAAATAAAAATCAAATTTAAATTCCTCCTCTTACTGACTCAGGAAAAGGGAAAATTTTTCAGCCCAGTTAGGTAATAAAAACATCGTTGCCTTGACATTGTCCTGAAAAAAACATTTTTTACTTCAGCACTTTATTTCTTTCATCCTTAATTTTGAGACATGAAAATAATCTCTCATAAGAAAACAAGATGTCGAAGGTCACATTATAACTCCCCACAGCTCCTGTCACCTGCCCAGTGACCGTGCAGTCCATGCATGCATGCCCTCTGCAGTCTGTCACCTGCCCAGTGACAACCGCACAGTCCATGCATGCATGCCCTCTGCAGTCTGTCTCCTGCCCAGTGACCACGCAGTCCATGCATGCATGTCCTCTGTAGTTCTCCTGTGAGGGGCTCAGGAGGATCTAACATTTTATAAGGCATATCTCGCCGGCAGATAGCCAATCCAGACTTCACAGCCAGCGCTTGAAGTCTCTTCCCCGTGATGGTACTCTGTCTCACCAGCCAGTGTCCTTTAGACCCAGCTTCCTCGAAGTACTTTGACACTGGTGAACTGATCAATGCTGCCTCAATGGGCAGACTTTTGGCAAGAATGTGAAGTGGGAGTGAAAACAGGTGAACAATTCCAGGCACCAGAAACACGACAGAACATAAACAATCAGAAAACACCACATCTTGATTTCATTAGACAGGCATGTAAAAGGAGTGGCTGTAAGCACAAAGAACATGTTGGAAATGTTCTCTTTATGAACTACGGTGTTTGGATTCCATGTACACCAGGCATGGGTGGGACAGTCAAAACCTATTTCCAGTCAGTCCATTTTCACATGTGCAGTATATATACATAGTGAATATATGTATATACTATATATTATAATTAATATATACTTAATATATCATATATAGTATATATACATAATATAAATATATTACATAATATACATGTACATGCATGTGCATGTTATATATATATATACATGATAGAGTGACTTTTAAGAAAGAATGGTTGAAAAAGACAGCTGCGATCCTGGCATCCTTGCTTAAAAACTTCCCCAGGCTTCTGGATAAGCCCAGAATTCTGTGAGCACCGAGCCCTCCTCCCAGATGCTCATCTCTAGCTGGTGTCATCTGTCCACTCACCTCTGTGTGCTCCAGTCTGCTGCTCTGTAAGCCTGGCTTCACACTACAAGCACTGGGGAGCTTTAAGACATCCAAATGCCTTATCTTCACCCTAGGAATTCTGATTTAATTGGTCTTAAGTATGGTCTTTAACTCTGTGTGTTTGCAACCCACAGCCAAGGATGGGAGGGCACTGCACCCATCAAAGACTTCTGACAGCGATCCATTCTTCTCCACGCTCCTACATAGTGGTCAGAGGCAGCATCTTCCTCCTGAGATGCTTTTTTCCTTTCTACCCACCTCTTTTTGCCAAACACATCTTCTGAACTTTCCCTATCTGTGCCCTGGAGGCTTTCTTAGCTTTCCTGTCTTTCTCATTTAAATTGCCCCAGGTTGTGTTAATCACTTGCATTATAGCTTCTATCTCCATCCCCAGCCACATCCTATGAGTGTAAGGGTGGGTGCCAATGTTTTCCTTCATCTTAAAATTCAATACATAAATTTCAAATGTTAAAAAATTAAATGAGAAAATTACACAAATATTTGAAAAAAATGATTAACATCAGCTTTCATCTTTCAGATGATATCTGAATTGATTCCAAGATTGGGCACTAGGCATGTTCCCTGAAAGTAAGAATTGTCGTAGAGTCTTAGCTCCCAGTACTGTATTTCAAGTGGTGTAGCATGCATTGTCCTCAGGAAAACTCCACACTAACAGTTCTGAATGTTACCCATTCATGATCCGCTCACATGAAAAAGCTACAACCTAAGAAAAGTAACTTTGCCAGTGAGGTATTCGATAGTGGCAGGAATCTTAGTTTGATTGTGTTTGCTTAGAGCTAGTCCTCCATCTTCTTTCTTTCATGATGGCCAGGCTGCAGGACATCTCATCTGTAGGTCGAATGCCTTCAGAAAATAGCGTTGTTCTAAGGTTGATCAGGTAGAGCACCTATCATGTGCATTGTTGAATATTTTTAAATGAAAATTGAATTAGAATAAAGGGCTTTGTGTTCTTGGCTCAGAAAAAGTCTAAAGCCCTAAGCTAATTAAGTGATCAAGGCAGAATTTCCAACTCCTGTCCTCCAGCGAGTCATAAGAGAAACGTGTTCATGTGACTGAGTAGATGTTTATGAAGTTCAGGAAGATAAAAGTTTTTCTTAAATCAAAAACTGCCAAAAATGCAGTTTTCTGAAAAAAAAATTCATTTTGGCAGGCCACCTCTGAGTTCCTTGTGTCTCATTATCACAACATGACTTTAAAAAGAAGAAGAAGAAGGAAACATGACTTAGAAGCTGATCAACGTAATTTTTCTATTTCTGAGCACAAAATTGCCAAAATGCATCTTTTTTCTCAGTTGGACTTATATGTAATTCTAGAACATAAGAAAGAAGAAATGAGGACCTCCACTTAAGTCAGTAATTTTGGTAATTCTGAGGCAACGTGATGCAGGAACTTTGATCAGAGCTCAGCTCAGCGTGGGAGATCTCCTTTTGTAGAATAAAAAATGCTTAGAAGAAGGGGTCAGAGGGATTGCCTGGGGTTTAACCTGAATGAAAATAAGATAAAACAAGAAACTGAACATGGTCCACATAGTTAATTAGTAAAGATATATGTATGTAACACATAATAATTTTAACACAAAATAATTGCCGGATATCAATTTTGGCCTTAATCAAGCAAAATGATGATGTGTTTTTTTCCATCATAAAATCAGTGATAGAACTCAGAGTTTCAGATTGCAAGAACTAGGGGTTGACTCTTCACATTTTTAATAAGTTCTTTGCCGATCGACCTACCAGGATCTTCACTGGAAACACCTTTTGGTGCACTAAAGTTGCCACATAGTTTTAGTGGTTCTTAAACTCAGCTTGGGTGGGAAAGACCTGAAGTTAAGGTTAGTGAGCAAGCTGCAGGGTCTCCCCCATTAGAAAGTCCCTTCTGTGATGTCCTCCGTGAAGGTCACTGCTGCTCTGCAAATGTTCTAGAAAACTACTGTGTTGTTAAAGTTCTTGTGAAACTGAGCTTTAGTGACAAATCTACAAGACACCTGCAAATGAGGCCTAGAAAGGGTTAATGTTTGAACTTTCCTGATCTCATCCATACGATGAACCCCTAAATCCTAGGCCCTCCAAAGTCAACGTAGTCTTTAAAGATTCTTGAAAAGGGCAATTGGGTTAAAACGGGGTCATTTCGATGATCTTTAACCCATTATGACTAGTTTCCGTCTAAGAAACAGAAATGTGGGTGTTGGGCAGATGGCTCAGTTGGTAAAGCGCTTGCTGTGTGAGCATGAGGACCCGAGTTTGACCCCCAACATCTACATACAAAGTTGGGCGTGTTGACATCTGCTAAATCCTAGCCGTAAGAAGTAGAGACAGGAGGATCCCTAGGACTCACTGGTTAACCCGTCCTGTTTAGTTGGTGAATCTCAGGTCCCAGTGAGAGACCTAATCTCCAAAAATGGGGGGTGCCTGAGGGGTGCCATCCCCTCAGGATCTCTGGCCTCCATGTGCGCAAGTGTGTGTTCACACACAGATACTCACATGTGAACATACACACATACACACACAGAGAAAAGGAAACATAGATGTGATTATTATACACAACAGGCTGAGCTTGAAAAAATGCAGAGAAGGAATCTTCTACAAGCCGGGGGGTGGGGGAGCTGGAGCTGCCAACACCTGTGAATAAGGAATCTTTTGTTATTTAAGACACCCAATCTAAGGCATTCTGTTGTAGATGTATTTTTCTGTTATGACATCCCTAGCCAGCTTGCACTGATTGTGGATTTCTATAGGAAATAGTGGTGGCATTTAGAAAAGCTGACCTCAGTGTTTAACATTGAGTCTGTTAATGAGAAACAAGTGGCACAGAGAGTCTAAGGGAGGGAAGTACAGCTATGCTCTATGCTTTCTGAATGCATTTGACTTGGTGAGCACGCGTTTCAAGAGTGGGTACTCATTTGTGATGGGGCAGAATCAGGAGGCATGGGACCAGAATGGAGTGGGTGGGTCGGGGAGAGTTTCCTGTTCCTGGACAGTTCATCTCTCAGGGTGGTGCCCTGAATTTCAGGAGGGAGACGTGGGAAGGGTGAGGGTATGTATAACGCGTCTTTCTTTGCCTATTTCCTACCTTCGGAACCCGAGCTGCGGTGACTTGGCATGTGCGCTGCACCTCCACCGGCCGCATACTCAGCTGTCTCGTCCATCTACCACGGTAGCATCATTCTCCTGCAATTATTACACTTCAGTCACAGGGCCAGGGAAATTTTGTTTTGAAAATCATTTTTTATAAGAATTTCTTCCTAGCAATACAAATTCCATCACATACATGAAGAAAGAGAATGTTCCCCTAGCCTTTCCATGGCTGTGTCCAACAAAATTCGATTGCTTGCTTTTAACACCTTCCTAAAACCATTGAGAAAAATACCATGTTTTTTATTAGGATGTGGTAAGTAATTGCAAGTGGTCTCCCAAGGTTCCTTCTCATAGCCTTTCTTAAACTGTGTTAATCTTTCCTGAGCTTCTTGATGGTTCTTCCTATATTTTGGCACAGTGGACTTTGAAAGGGGTGGATTAAAAAGAGCTCTTGGTTTTAATTGCTAAACACAATTAATTTTGATGCACTCTCAAATAGAGCTTATTTTCATTGATTATATATGAATATTACTCCGAAAGCCTGTACTATTGAGGATTCAAGGGGGGAACTGATGTGCAGGAATTATTTCAAGAAACCAAATTAATGTACGGCTTTGATTAATATTTGAAGTGATACTTGTGACCCATTGGTCTGTACAATGACTTTGCAGGTAAAGTTGCTTTCTACCAAGCCTGATGACTTCGGCTGGATTTCTGGGACCCACACACTGGAAGGAGAGAGCTGACTCCTGCCAATTATCCTCTGACCTCCACATGCCCACTGTGCTGTTACCACGCTAGTGCACACACATGTGGACATGCACACACACTGGGAGGAGAGAGCTGACTCCTGCCAATTCTCCTCTGACTTCCACATGCCCACTGTGCTGTTACCACGCTAGTGCACACACATGTGGACATGCACACATACTGGGAGGAGAGAGCTGACTCCTGCCAATTCTCCTCTGACCTCCACATGCTCACTGTGCTGTTACCATGCTAGTGCACACACACATATGGACATGCACACACACTGGGACGAGAGAGCTGACTCCTGCCAATCATCCTCTGACCTCCGCATGCCCACTGTGCTGTTACCAAGCTAGTGGACATGCACACACATTAAATGAATATAATTTTTAATTAAATATACTTGGTCCCAAAACAGTATTGTTTATATATTTTTTGCATCTTTTATCTGGGATTTTATCAGCCGAGAAAGGAAAGGTAGGGAAATTCATGATGTGTTTGCAGCAGAAATACCAACCATCCTTTTTACAACAGACTGTTTGGGTGTCATGGAGTTTGGCTTGCAAATGTCTAGGCCTTTTGTTTAAGAATCTGAAAATGACAAATATGAAACCTCACTCTCAATAACTGCCTTAAATTTCAGCGCAGTAAGAAATGTTGCCTGGGCTTTATTGTCCCATAAATTGCTGGGCTGAGAATATGTACCTAGCTCCCTCTTTTTATCCATGCTCCATATTATTGCTTAGCACACCATGAATGCCAAGTGCCAAACATACAGAATTGGGTATGAGAGACTGCTGCAGGGGCAAAACCTAGAGGAGAAAATGTGGGGGACTAGTGCAGCCAGACTCCAGTGGTTTGTTTCTTTGAGTCGTCAGTGCTACTAATGTAAATGGAAAATATAGTTAATATAGACAGATGTCAAACAAAGCAAGTGCAAAGAAAAGGAGACGAGAGTATTAAATCACACAGCAGTGAGCTGAATGGGTTGCAACTCAGAGGGGTGCATTTGGAACCTCTTGACGTCGTCTATCCTGGGAAAGGTTAAAATAGATACTATGCTGTGAAGTGAACATTTATTTGGTTCTTCAGCAGTTAACCGTTTCCCAAGCAATATAGATTTCTAGTGAAGCCCTGGGTCTTGTCCTCTGCTTCAGCTCTTTGATGGCAACTTGACTATATCTGGAATTGGCTAAAACACAGTGCCGAGGTGCGCCTGTGGGAGGTTTTTCTTAATTAAATCATTTGAAGTTGAAAGAGCCACCTTTAATCCAGATCTTTTGAGGTGGGAAGAGCCACTTTTAACCTGGGTCACAACGTCTTGTGGCAGCCTCGATAAAGCACACGTTTTTTTTCTTTGCCTGCCTGGTCCCACTCTCACTGGCTTTAGAGCCCATTTCTTCCAGATTCTGACTTATACTGAAGACCAACAGAGACATTCAGCCTCGTGGCTGATTAAACTATTGGATTTTGGTAGACAGCAATTGTTGATCTAACTGGACTACAGCCTGTAAGCCATTATATTAAATCCTGTGTGCATGTATATATACATATGTATGTATGTATGCATGCATGTACATGATGATGTATACACACTTATTCATTTTATCTGTTCCGCTCCTCCAGAGAACCCTGTCCTGACCACACAAGCTCGCAACACATGTTGGTATCGCACTACTATTGTGTGAAACCTGACTCTTCCTTGCTCCCAGACCCAGAATCCTTGGAGATCCAAAATTATGATCTGCATTAAGCCCACTGTAGCTGCTATAGCAAAATATCATAAAGTGGGTCACACACCCAATGAGAACTTATCTCACACCATCTTGCAGGTCTGTGTCTACTGAGGTAGTGCTTTCTTGTTCACAAGCATGTGTGTGGCTGTGCCCTCATCTTGTGGGAGAACCAGGACTCTCACTGAGGTCTTTTGTAAAGGTATCTGCTCCACTCACGAGGCCCATCCTCATGTCTGAATCCCTTTCCAGAGCATGATTGCCACACTGGATACCATCACCTTGCAAGTATTGCTTTTGCTCTATGAACTAGGGAAAAGGGAGCACAAACCTTCAGTCCTTCTCATCAGTGCTGAAGGAGTAGGATGGAAGGGTATGTGTCTTCCTACACCTACATGGTGACAGTTTCTTCATCAACTCTGCTGGCTGGTGGTAGTGTAAAATACAGATTGTTTTGTTTTGTTTTTTTGTGTTTGTTTTGTTTGCTTGCTTGTTTTTTGTTTTCTTTTTTTCTGAAGGATGATCTGATCTCAGGATCAGATTGAGAGGGAGCTAGAGAAACTTTTTTCTCCTTTTTTCCTCCTAGAGAAGTTAGTTATATGAGAGAACACCCATGCAGAGGGCGCCCTCTGAACCTCAGCATCCCCAGCATACAGCTCTGGTACTTGGCTACCTCCAGCAGAAGCTGGGTTGCTGCAGAGAAAATGGGACTGGCAACAGCTTGCTAGCTGAACATGGCTCTTTCTTGGGCCATTGCGGACACAGCTCATTAAGAGGAAGGCTTCGAACGGGAACAGAACATCCCTGATGACAACCATCGCCTGGGCTTTTTCGGTGGCATACCCTGAGTCTTCAAACTCTAAGGCTCTTGATTTTGTGTGAAAGGAAAGAAGTCTAAGAGTCAAGAAAGTCACAAACATCACTATCCTTCCATGAGACAAAGTGGAAACTGATGAGAATGATTGATGTGAAAAATCATAATTGTGTTGCCTAATACTTACTATATAGTTGCTAGTTGTATATGGAGTTTCAAATTCAGTGTGTCATTTAATCCTCGTAGCAACCTTGTGAGTTAAGGCTGGTTTTTCTTATTGGCAGATAAGATGGCTGACAAAGACAGACTAAGAAGAAGGCCCAAGGCTATGCAGAAACTAGCCACCATTGAGAGGCAGTTTCATCTGGCTCACTGTCACTCAGAGTCCCGTACACTTTCCACTGAAATATACCCACCACAAATTCAAGAAAGGTCAGGGTGAAATCTGAAAGCCAATTGCTTATTTCATTGTCTTGCTAGTGTGGTGGACATGCCAGGTGGCATCAACACATCATCCCTACCTCCCAGGAGCTTAGAATGCCAATCCAGGATGGTTCTCAGGTGTTCTGTTTAGTTTCTATTAATCCCCTTAAACAGTTACCAGATCTAATTTACACTGTATCCAAATGAAGCGTTTATTTTTAAATTTCTAAAATCTGACACATATCAAATATTAGTAAGCACTGCATACAGAAAATCTGGGAATTTATGCCAATTATTCTTGTAAATACTTGTATAATGCCATGTCTATCACTTCTAAAACCAACAAGGAAATTTGTCTCTAGGTTGTTCACGAAAGTTGATAAACTTTGAGTTTATCAGTTAAAAAGTAATATCCTAGATTTCGTGGAAATTTAGAGAAAGGGGAAGGCTTTAATTGGGTGAGGGAAAGTAGAATCTGAGTTATAGCCATGGCCACCAGCCGTTTATGAGCACAAGATCATTAACATCTATCCCAAGGTTTCTGAGCAGGAAGCAGGGAAAGTATCAAATAGCGAGTTCTGCATCCTTTTGAACTATATGGAAAGACACTTTATAAATCCTGGGCCAGTGCATTCATGCTAGAATTTGTCTAGAGTGACTCCAGCTTGTACCACATACCAGGTAGAACCACCCCCTCTCCCTCCCTCAGATAGCATAGCCTCCAACTGTGGACTGACTGTGTTAGTCAACAAGGTTTCTTTTCAATACCTCTTCCAATGGACCCAGATTAAAAGTATCAAGACATCTGCCACAAAAAAAGATTCTGTGTAACAGGAGGTGGAGGACAAGAAAGAACACTCTAGCCTTTGCCATGACATAGAATGGGATGTCATCCTGGAGTGTTTATTAAACAAGGTTGTCATCTACATCCTCCATGAATGGTTGTGCTTTAATTGTCTCTCAGATCTACAAATCCTTCTGTGCAAAGGACTGTTGGAGCTTGGGCTGGGGTTTTTTATACTTTTTTCTTTCTTTCTTTTTTCCTCTCTTCTTTCCTTCCTTTCTTTCTTTCGTTCTCTTTCTTTCTTTCTTTTTTACTTTTTAAACCTTTATAGTTGACTCAATGATTTTTTTAAAAATAATGATACACTTTCAGTAGTGTGTCATTTTCTTTACCCTTGTAGAGAGATAACATGCAATTATGGAGTGATGTCAGCCTATAACATTTTGGTGTAAAACTTTGGTCACACCAAAATACCAGGCTCCTTACAAAGCTGGCAGACACATCTTTTGGCAGCAGCTGCTTGCTGTGTGATTTAAAACTTCCTGTCACTATAATTGATGTGTTTTTATTCTTTCCATTTCCTGAAGCCTGATCAGAATTAAAATTGCTGTTGGAATTTCCTGTCAAAGCAACTCGTTTATTTGCTGAGCTCTGCACTTTGATTGGACATTGCCTTCAGCCAAAATCAGGTGGAGACGGCTGGGAATTATCCTCTCCGCACAGGTTTGATGGCCAAGCACAGACATCTGCAAAGAGATGCAAGCTGTCCATCATGTGCTAAGCTTGTCCTGATGAAAACTCCACATGCAAAATGGTAATGATTTGAATATCAAACTTGACCACCTGCTGGGTGGCTCTGGGCTTTGTGTTGGTGTAGGAAGCTCCACTGAGTTTTAAACTGAATGTCTCACTGCAGAATTGATACCCCTGTCCCAGGACTGCATTGCCAGATTTTAGAGCAAGACTCCAATCTCTTCCGTGCTTAGATAACAAAGCTGAACGACTTAAATCTTCCTGTGCCCACTTTCTTCTTCCACATATGCACCCCACATGGCATTTACATAAAGCATCTTGGGGTCGCTGAGTGTGAAGGGCAAGGGCTTCAGACATGCGCAGTTGCCTTGGTGCATGCTTGCTCAGCTCATGCGTCTGTGACCCAAAGGAAACTACAAAAATGCAGGTTGCTGGTAAACAGGGATAATGGAAATACCCAAATTTTATTTAGCTGTTGTATTTTTTATAATTTTTTTGTATCTGAAAGTAAAGTTCATAGCATTTCTCCATTTAAGGGAAAGAGTCACGACTTTCATCAGCCTGCCTGTGAGTATGAAGAACAGGGTTTAATCAGTTCTAGATTGCCAGTGCTTCTTCTTTTGAAAATGCTTTCAGGTTGGAACTAGGAAGAGAAAGACTAGGGCTTGAAGGCTTGAAGAAGTACTTTCAGTTCAGCACTCTGTACACTGAAGATTGCTGTCATCTACCCAGTGATACATTCTGAAGGTGTCTTGGTGGGGAATGGGAATGTCTCTAAAAATAAATAAAAACACAACAAGCTTTCTTTAAAATATGACACACAGATAGTACAAAAACAAAGCTTATCATGGAGCGCTATTCCTGCAATGTGGTGAGCCTTGTTTGCTGTGGAGCGCTAGTCCTGCAGTATGGTACATCTTGTTTGCTGTGGAGCGCTAGTCCTGCAGTATGGTACATCTTGTTTGCTGTGGAGCGCTAGTCCTGCAGTATGGTACATCTTGTTTGCTGTGGAGCGCTAGTCCTGCAGTGTGGTACATCTTGTTTACTGTGGAGCGCTAGTCCTGCAGTATGGTACATCTTGTTTGCTGTGGAGCGCTAGTCCTGCAGTGTGGTGAGCCTTGTTTGCTGTGGAGCGCTAGTCCTGCAGTGTGGTACATCTTGTTTGCTGTGGAGCGCTAGTCCTGCAGTGTGGTACATCTTGTTTGCTGTGGAGCGCTAGTCCTGCAGTGTGGTACATCTTGTTTGCTGTGGAGCGCTAGTCCTGCAGTGTGGTGAGCCTTGTTTGCTGTGGAGGCATTGTTTGTTTCTTTGTTTTGTTTTTCAATAAAATTCAGCCTTTAGCTTAAGGTTCTCCAAGATCCTTTAAAATGTGGTGTTATGGTTTTCAAGTGTGAAATCTTGAGCCTGAGAATAGTCTCCCACCTAAGACAGTGTCTTACAAGTATACATGACTCAGAGATTCCTCATTATACAGTGATGGGACTCACCTAGACATCCAAAATGCCAAAGGCAAAAGAAACGGAACCACACTGCAGGTGGAGTCAAAGCCTTGGGCATAAGTAACCTTGTTCTTAATGACAAATTACAACTCTGTTCGCAGATTAGCATCACTTGAGAAGCCTTAAAACAAACAAACAAGCCCACATGAATATCCTGATGATCCCTGGACCATTGAGTTAAGTCTACTAAAGTGGGGCCAGATGTCATCCTTTGCACAGACTCAGTGCTCTTGACATCAATCCCAGGCTCAGGCCATTCCAGGTCCCAACATGTCTGGGAATCTTGACCCCCTAAATGAAGGCTCTCTGTGCATGGACAGTGGAGCTAGGGAAGTGCAGCTGGTGACAGGGAAGCAGAACAACCTGCAGCCGCTGTGAGCTGACCCAACAGGCCTACCGAATACCGGCATCCAGTGCTGTATTAGATACTCAGAGCTGCAGGAGATAAATTACATCACTGAGGATTTTCTCTGGTATTCAGTTAGATTTTGAATACTCGATATTTTTGTGTGAGTATTCCCCAGATGCTTCTAACTCTAATGTGGCCTCGATTTCCCCTCCTGTATCTCTTTCACTCTATTTCCCAGAGCCCTTGACTACAGTGTAACCCACAGGAAGATCAGTATAAACAATTTTTGCTCTTTTAATGTGGTTGTGTGTATTATGCTCATAAGGAAATATTTGTTCCGCAGAGCCCGTGATTTCGCCCTGATGATAGTTTGCGTAAGTGTTTCTGCTGCCTTGTATGGCCATGATCTTGGGGAATTCTCTGCAGAGGGTGAATGAGGCTGGGAGGGAGACTGGGAGGTACAACCTTCACATGCAGCAGCATAGCCTGGGCTCAGCACACCACTGCAAAGGAATCCTCTTTGTCTTCACATTCCCCATTGCCTTTGATTCTTCTTCCCTTCATCTGACATTCTGCTCTTCTTTGCCACAAACCATTGCAAAATAAGCCACACAAGAGTTTCTCTTGCTCCTTGGCTAGGGTAGAAGACTCCTTAGAAGCCACAAAACCACATCTTCAAGGAACAGTAGCTTTATTAATCTAATAATTATCATCATTATGGCCTGGCTTTAATGCACACATTACTTTAGAAAGCAAAGAAAGAACAACCTTGGGTTTGCTGGAGAAGCTGCACTTGAGGTCAGATGCGTACAGCTAATGTGGGGTCAAGTCAAGGTCATCTCTAAGGAGATCTGGAACTGGAAATCCACATGGAAAATGGTTGCCCTGTGGAAGTCATCCACTCACCGCTCAAGCTCTCTTTGGAAAATGTGTTTGATCCCTTCGCCAGCTCAGGCTTTCATTGGCATCTGCTCGCTTGTAGAGGGGTTCTATGGTGTTTGATATTTGCCCTCCGTCCTTCATTTCTCAACAGAATTTCAGTAAAAATGGACTGGAAAACATTGTTGGGGAAACACATGCCACATATGCCTCACTGGAAATTTTAGTCTAAATAACATCGAGAAAGAATTGGGCACTATCTGGTTGTCCGTACTTCACTCCTTCCAAATAAGCTAAATGTATTTAACAAAATAAGTTCTCCAGTGGAAATTGGTACAAAAAGAAAGTATTATATTGCTTTTCACTTTTTTATTGGGTTTTAGTGGATATGGAGGGAAAGAAAAGGAAATTAAATATGATAAACAACTAGACTTAGAATCGCCTTTTTAAAGTAACCACGTCAGCCTGGATACAAATGACCAGTGCCAAACTTGGTGCTAGAGGCTTCGGGAAAGTGGCCTGCTGACATGGCACCGGCTCTGTCTCCAGCTGATTTTAGGCCCAGATAACTATCCCTTCCAGCTTAAATGATGCTCTGCCCCAATTGACCAGTGCCCAGTTGGCCTGCAACTGAGTTCTTTTGGAAGGTGTTCAGACCAACTTTGACTGCCTGCAAATGCTTTGCCAAGATCGCATTGGTTTCTAGAGCTAATGTATAATTCAGGCTGCAGTCTAAGAGGACAGTGCCTCCTGAATGTCTAACAGACTGCAGCAAGGGATGCACTGGCTACCTTTACCAAGTTAAAGAATAATTAATACCAATTGAAGGAGAGTCACACTGCATCTTCAGCCAAAGCAGGCTACATACTAAAGGTCATTTTCCAGTTAGTCTGTAAGTTCAATGGATCATTTTTTTACTTTTTTTTAGAAATAGCTTAGATTCCCCAAGCTCCCTCAAGCAGTTGCCCTTGAACTCCCTTCAAATACCCCTTTTAACATGATATTTGCTTTAATTAAACAAAAATGCCCCTTGAAAGGGTTCAGTTTCTGCAGTGGTGTTGCTCACTGTCATTTCTTCTAGATAGAGGCTTGCAGTCTGGGTTCCTGCTGGATGTCTGGAAACTGCTGTGCCTACACACAGGATGCCACCCACTTCACCCTCAGCCAAACACCTGAGTAACCTGGGGGCAAAAGCCAACCTTCCCTCTTTTGTCTTTTATCCTCTCTTTTTGTTCTCTTCCTTTTTCTTTTTACCTCTCGTGTTCCCACTTCTCTCTCCTTCCTTCTGACCCTTTCATTTTACCTGCCTTCCAGTACTGGACCCAGGCTTCATGCATGCATGCCCTCTTTTACCTTCTTATTTTGAAGTAAGTGTTCAATAAAGTACTAAAACTGACCTTGAACTCACTCTCTACCGCGGGCTATCCTTGAACTGGTGACCTTTCTGCCCTATCCTCCTTCCTAGGTAGGACCAGTCTTCTATGTACTCTGACTTTACAGTGGGAGTCGCTGCTATACAAATTCCTTCTCAGTGAGGTGACCGATCTCCTCAGCGATGCTGAATGTTTAAGAGAGAACGAGGTGAGATCGATTGCAGCCTGATTTCTCAGTTCCAGTGACACAGTCTGATGCAGGCAACTCCAGGACTTTGTAGAGAACACCAGAGCCATCCTTGATTCCTGAGATGCTTCCTGCAAATACTGGTATTAAAAGTGCCACTAAAGTGACCTAGGAAAATTGGTGGCATTCAATGAATATCATTCTCCTCCTCCTTTCCTGAACAGTTACATGGTGCATGGACCCAGGAGGAGATATCTATGTGCTGATTTCTTGATCACCAACAGGATATTTTTCTCTACCACTGAGCAGTACTGAAATGGTTAGTGTGTAGTAAAATACATGGGGTATTAACCTAAAATATGTCTGTCTGGGGATCCATTTAGCTCCCTCCAAATAACCCCTTTCCTTATGAATGCCAGTATGTTTATATATATTTAAATGCCCCATTTGCTACACTGGTTTTAGCTTCTTGTTAGTATCACTTCTTGTTAGCATGATGTTCTGCAGCTCAGGGCAGCTGGAGAAGGGAAACATATGTTGAAGAATTTATGCAGTGTCCTTAATTTCTTTCATTAAAAGGACTGAGAATAATAGGCACATATTATAAGCTTGCTATGCTAAGAAATAGGTTATACCTGTGTTTGACAGACATTGTATTTACATTTGTATTATATATGGGTGACCATAGCATTTTAAAGAACACAGCATTTTTAAAGTGATATTTATATTGTGCCTCCACACATGGGGGGCAGTCCTCTGAAAGAACGCGGTGTGCTTTAAATCCACTTGTCTCCTTCTCCTAGTGAAAGAGTCCAAGTGTTTTCTTCCCAAATCAGTGGCTCGATGTGTTCTTTACTCGGGCCATTATGTGTCTACCGGCTGTAGGCCCTTGGTTTACTAAATGAGTCGTTCATCTTATTTCACCTTGATTTACTAAATGAGTCGTTCATCTTATTTCACTTTGGCTTCATTTACTTAGAAGACTTTAACCTCCTGCCTTTTCCCTCCATGGAATCAGGATTAGAACAATTTTCTCCCATAGCTCAGGTTGAGCTCTAGGTTTGATCCTCAGAAAACTCATGTAAAGAGGTGGGCATACTGGTAATGCTGTAATCCCTGTACTGAGAAACTGAAGATGGGGGATCTTTGGGAATAGAGTAGCCTCACTAATAGGTGGCAAACCTGAAGATGACCTCTGAACTCCACACGCACATCCACATACAACTACACACACACACACACACACACACACACACACACGCACGCACGCACGCACGCACGCACGCACGCACCCCTGGGCATAATGGCCTATGCCTATAATCCCAGCAATCAAGATGTGGAGAAGGAGCAGTTCAAGTTCAAGGTCATTTCCAGTTATGTGGCTAATTTGAAGCCAGCCTAGAATACATGAGTTTCTTCTTCAGAGATAGAGAGACGGAAAGACACAGAGAGACATAGAGAGAAAGACAAAGAGCAGAAAATCACGTTTCTAGCTATTTTGGCATTGTTTTCAGCACCTCCACTATTTCCAGGTTGACCCGAGAACTTCCCACATGACATTGTTAGTGGGCAGAAGCTAGCCCAGTGGGGAAAGACCACCTATTAAAGGACTCCACAGCCAGGTCTTGGTAGTTCAGTAGCAAGCACTTTTTTATAATCCACACTGAGAAGAAATGAGAAGAGATATACATTTGAGAAGAAAAGAACTTATGTGAATCAGACATGGGGATACGTGCCTTCAATCCCAGTACTTGGGAAGAAGAGGTAGAAGATTTGGGGTACAGTTTCAACTACTTAACAAGATAAAGGAAAGCCTGAGCTACATAAGACCAGGGTAGGGATAGGAGAAGAAGACAAAAAACCCGATGAAGTAAAGATGCAGGAAAAGTACAGAAGTGAGATCAAAGACAGACATAGAGAAGACTGACCATAGGGGGCATGCAGCTTGTCAGCCATGGTTCTGTGTGAATACCCTGTGAACAGAGATAGCATGGCCTCACTTCCAGACACTCAAAGTTCAGTTTACTGAATTCCTTCATTTATAGGCCTTGCCAAGTGCTTTGAACTGTTTATTTGATTTGAATTTTACAATCATATTGTGGGATAACTACCCATCTTCATCAATAAGAAAGTTAAAACTTACAAAGACTTTACAGTTCTGATACACCAGATAGATGTGAGGGGCAAAACTGAAATCTCAACAGTCCAAAGAACCAGAATTTGCCCCCTTTGGCAGGAAGCAGAGGCTGGGCTACCTCTATGAGAACATGACTTGAAGCAAAGAGAGGGGACAAGGGCAGATGGAGTGCAGCTTCAGGGACTAACTCGAGGCAGGGCCCCGACAGCTGATAGACAGGCTCACTTAACCCTGTATTTCAATGTATATAGAGAGATTTATGATGCCCCAAACCTGGCAACTGCCTTATGCATTCACTAGGGTCCCAGAATCCATAGGGCATCACTTCCAGAGTTTTGTTCACAGGAACCTTGCTGGCAGCTCAGAATTCTGTCTCTTGGTCTCAGCTCTTCCTTCTCTCACCATCCTTGGAAGACAAAGGCAGACTTCCATGAGAACTTTGTCATGGACTTCCAGAGAGGACGATGAGTTATGCTAGGAACATAGAACGTGAAACCTGTGTACCTTATATGTGGACTGCAAAGGATCAAGAAAAAGATACACAGCATTGGAAATAGGTCAGAATATTTGTGACAAAATAAATGAGAAAATTCTGAGCAATGAAGAAAAATGTTGTTAGTCAGTGACAGACCCACAAACACACACAGGAGGACATTCCTCCTTGATCCGCTCACATGCAAAAACACACACAGGAGGACATTCCTCCTTGATCCGCTCACATGCACAAACACACACAGGAGGACATTCCTCCTTGATCCACTCACATGCACAAACACACACACGCTTTTGTACTTTTTGCAAAAAGAAGATTGCAATTGGATTCTTTTTTTTTAAATATTTATTTATTATGTATACAATATTCTGTCTGTGTGTATGCCTGAAGGCCAGAAGAGGGCACCAGACCTCATTGCAGATGGTTGTGAGCCACCATGTGGTTGCTGGGAATTGAAATCGGGACCTTTGGAAGAGCAGGCAATGCTCTTAACCTCTGAGCCATCTCTCCAGCCCCCCAATAATTCATTTATTTTATGTGCATTGGCATTTTTGCTTGCGCATATGCCTGTAGGGTGTTGGGTCCCTTGAATTGGAATTACAGACAGTTGTAAGCTACCACGTATGTGCTGGGAATTGAACCCAGGTCTTCTGGACGAGCGTCAGTGCTCTTAATTGTTGAGCCATCTCTCCAGCCCCTGCAATTGGATTCTTGAATTCTCTGAAAAACCTTCTTTTGAAATTTCACATGCATAGCATAAAAATATCTGTCCAAACAGTCCAAACTCCTTATTGTTGGATCCAGCTAAATTCTAGCTGCATTTCTAACCTCATTTCCCAGTTCCTCTGTAGAAGTTACCTGCTGAAGCTAACAGATGACTTTATTGGCTATGACTTTTGTTTTAAATGTTTTCACTTACAGTGCCTCTACAGTTTTCTTTATATACTGGGATGCACATTGGAGTACCAAACTGAGAACTTAGACTTATAAACTGTGGTAGGCAATAGACAACAGGTAAGGTACCCTTGAAAGTAATTGAGGTCATAAACAGAAGCAGCCTCAGAGAGACTGGAGTGCAGAGTTTGAAGTGTAACAAGTACGGAACCACTAGGTCAGGCCTTGGTCACATGAGCCAGAGGGTGAGCAAATCCATCAGTACCCTGGAGAGCGCCAGTACCACACATCCTCCAGCTCACAGGGTTCCATGAGTTGTCAACCACCAGCTATGGATCCACAGCAACTCTTTTCCTGAAGAGTTCACCTGGTAGACTCAGACTAGCAACTCGAAATGCATGGCTTACTCTAGCGCTGGCCCTGGCTCTGCAGGCATGCCACTCACTCAGGGCTGCTGATCTTACTGAAACCTTGATGCTTTGCTGTGTGCGTCATGAGACAGGTGGACCTAGATTACTAATCACAGTCAGCTGAGTCTTAGTATTCTTTCCATGGATGAAAGTGTGTTGTTCTACTGGTAAACAGGTTAAAAGGCTAAATTTTCTTTATCATAATGATAACAACAAAAATATTTACACTCTTTTTATTCTTTCATCTCAATAATTTACCTATTTTTCTTCTTATAGTAACAAGGATTGAACCCTTCATTAAATGCATCCTAGTGACATGTTCTACCACTGAGCGACATTCACACCTTTCTTTTTACTTTGATGCAAGATTGCCCAGACTGACCTTGAACTTGTGATCTCCCTGGCTCAGACTCCCCAGAGGCTGTGACTATAGGCCTGTACCACTAGGCCTAGCTATTAGGCAACATTTCAACTTTCCTTTTGCTGTCCAATTGGTTTACTTGCATCTAGGGTACATGTTTTTTTGTGGTTGACATTAAACTGGTGAGAACATATTAATGTCTAAAAATGAAGAGCGATGTGTTAGAAGAGTACTCACTTTCTGAGAAAGGCATAGAGAGTTGTTGCAGATTTCCTGACAGACATGCTCAGTTGGTAGCCCTTTTCAGTTACATGACAAAATGTGGACTTGGCATTCCTATTTTTTGTAGAAGCTTCTTAATGTGGTGTAAAATTTACAGCAAGAAGGAATGTGAGCCAGAGACGGGCTCTGCATCCTTTCCCCCACCATCTCTAGTGTGACCTTGCAATGCTCATTTAATCTTAAGGCTGTGGTCGCTGTATCTGTTAGTGAAAAATAGCACCCGTGACTTCTGGTTTCTCATGAGATATTGTGTAGAAAAGGTCTTGACCATTTTCTGGAGCGAGGAGATCATTCCTGTTGCTCTCTTCTTCTCTTTCATCTTCACAGGGCTCTTTCACTCAAACTTTGCTGGTGAGTTTAGAAACACTGCCATCATATAGCTTCTACCATGTTCTCAAAATAGGATCTTATTATGCCGACACACTCATTTTCCAGTTTATTTGTTGCTACCATATTCTTTTCGTCAGTATAAAATGGAGACTTGGTTATTGTATTCAACATATAAACAACAGGCCTTGGAGTTTCCAGCTTGTGCTTTGTGGAGCAACAACTACCTTCATAGAAGTCAAATTCACTCTTGTTTTAGTTACAGAAAGCTGCACTATGAAACAATCTGAAAAATAATATAGCTCACTCAATATTCTCCAAGAAAAGGGAATGCTGGAAAGATAGCTTAGGCAAAAAGGTGAAGATCTGAGCTCACTCCCCAGCCCACAGCTAGCACCTCTAATTCTAGTGTTGGTGGGGGCAGAGGCAGGAGAATTTCTGTGGCTTCCTTGCCAGCCAGCCTAGCCTACTAGTGAGCTCCAAAGTCAGTGGGAGACCCTGACTCAAAAGAGAACATGGGGACTGGCAGGGGAAGACCTCTACTGCCAGTCCATGACCTCCATGTGCATGCATGCACGTGTGCACACACAGAGAAAAGGAAATGAAATGTCTATGACATCCGGTGGGCACTTTCTTCATTACTCACAAGTGGCTGATGCCTAGAGATGATTAAGGAAAAAATCATCCCAAAGGGATAAATCTGAATACTTATGAGAGAAGACTAAAGCGTTTTGTCTGGGCTTCCATTCCTTTAAACAATACCAGTCACAGGACTGTGGTTTCATAGCCATTTAAAATACAGTTCGCAGAGGAATTACGCTAAATCACTTAAGCTCTCTGAGCAGCTGCGCTTTCCCTGCTTCCTTCTGAGATCTGATGGCAGAGCATCCCCTTTGAAATCTGCAACCTTCTCGCAGATGTGGCTGGAGGCCTGTCAGCTACCTGCTTTTTCTTGTCCAGCGCTACTCAGATTGTGAAAAAACAGTGAAAAACATTTGGGGCAAACACATATTTTTGCCCCATATTTTAGTGGCATACTCATGTGTTTAGAGAATGTCTAAAAATGAGGTTGGGTCATTCAGAGACTGGTTCGGAAATTGCCATATTGTTCCCAGAAAATACATATGGGGGAGAGATGTCAGGACTTCTGTCTGGCAAGAGAGTCGGGAGGCACTCACAGCTTCCCTGCTAGCTGTCTAACCTCTACTTGGCTCCACAATGAACCCCTTGGTGCCGTCCATTTGGGTCCCTTTAGTTTTCAGTGGAGTCCAGCACATTTCTGCCCCTCTATCTGGCTTCTTCCCCTTTCTTACTCTTCAAATACTCTTCCTCTGAAGCACTCAGATGCCAGGCCTAGCCCTGTGCAAGACCCGTCTCCTTACAGAGATTGCCTATGGGCCTCTTGAATGAGTTTACATCCCCAATCTCTGACTTCCACCATGACCTTCTCAGTTAGCTCAGCACTTAAGTGAATTCATTCATTCTTTTTCTTTTACTTATATAAATGTAATATGTATATTCGTGTTTGTACATGTCATCTTTGAGTGTTTGCATGTTTGGGGTGTACCTGTGTGTCCTGGTCCATATGCACGTGTGTGTGTAGGCCTCAGGTTGAAGTAAAGAGTGTTCATCAATTGCATTCCATTCTATTCATTTAGACAGGGTCTCTCATTTGAACCCAGAGCTTCCTAGTGTAGCTAATATGGCTAGCCAGCTTTCTTCAAAAATCTCCTGCTGCCAGGCCCACTCAGCATTTACCTGCATGCTGGGAATCTGAACTCCCATCCTCAGACTCACAGTGCAAGAGCCTCAAGACTGGGCCCTCTCCCCAGGCCCTTTTTCTGTGAACTCTGTTTTTGTTGTTGGTTTGGTTTGGTTTTTCAAGACAGGGTAGACCAGGCTTGCATCGGACTCACAGAGCTTCTCCTGCCTCTGCTTCCCGAGTGCTGGGATTAAAGGTGTGTGCCACCACCACCTAGCATAAACTCTTAACTACATTTCAGTCTACTTGCATGGAAATGGGCCTTATTCAATGTTTTTTGAACCAGTAAGTGTTTCATATTTATCCCAAATTTAGCAAATATTACTTAACAGAATTTTAATCACAAAGTTAGAAAAGCATAGAAACATTAATTTCCTACTAACTAAATGTGATAGGTGAGAAATAAAGGGAATGGTAACAATGGCTAGAACTCACTTAAGAGATTCTAGGTAAGGCTGTATGTGAGAATTTTATAGTCATTAAGCATGTTTAATTTGCCTGTTATGACTTTTACCTTTTAAATTTATAATTTATACTTTAACAAATATTAAATGTTATATAAGTGTTGGTAAATAGTTAAATGTTCTATGAATATTCTAATAAAGGAAGAAAAGCATGATAATTTTTAGTGTGTATGTGCATGTATGTGTGTATGTGTGTGTGTGTGTGAGAGAGAGAGAGAGACAGAGAGAGAGAGAGAGAGAGAGAGAGAGAGAGAGGAAGAGAGAGACTTACTGAATCACCATATGGGAAAATAATTTTATTTAAAACATTTAACAAAAATGGCCGTGTTTCCGTGTAGTTTTATAAAGTGATACATAGCTGTTTCGGGAGATATAGCCCACAGATTTTCAGGTTAGCGAGTGAACTATTTCTCCTCATGTCAATCTGTGAGTGTGCATCTTTAGAACCCGAGTAACACAGTGAAAACACAATTAGAATCTCTCATTTTGGAGCTTTAAATTGTTTTTGAAGTTCAAGGATAATTTTGTTAGAGTTTTAGTTTTTTGAACTATGAAGATGCTCTACTTATAAAATAGAAGCATTGGGAGAAAATAATGAAGCCTCTTCTACCAGTAAACAAGTTAAAAGTGCCATGTTTTTGTTCAGAGGGAAACAATATACAAGATATTACTATTTGAACAATACTTAAACTCTCTAGTTTCCCCTCAAAATTCCAGTGAATTTGTGAGATTTGGGTTTCAGGCCAGTGGTCTAGCCTTTCTGGAAATGGAAAGATCTGGGAGTATCCTTGACTGTTCTAAACAGTCAAGAAATCCAGGACTCTGCCCACTCCCCTGTCAGCATCTGGGTTAGATCCTCACAGACTGAGCTACATGGGGGGGGGGGGTCTGCTAGCATTCCCCAATGCTCTGCATTCAAAATCTAGCACACTACCTCATCCTGTTTAAGTCAGAAGCAAGCATCTCATTCTGTAAAGAAATAAAAAGCTACCTATAGGAAAAGAAATAAACTCCATTGCAAGCCACAAAGAAATTGATTAAAAAAAACTATGAGGTTGCAGGATGGGGGTGGTTGAAGAACTGAATGTTCCAAGACAGAGCCTGAATTAAAACAAATACTGAGTCTGTTACTGGGTCAAGAGAGAGAGAGAGAGAGAAAGAGAGAGAGAGAGAGAGAGACAGAGAGAGACAGACAGACAGAGAGACACACAGAGAGACAGAGACAGAAACAGAGACAGACAGAGAGAGAGACAGAGAGAGACACACACACACACACACACACACAGAGAGAGAGAGAGAGAGAGAGAGAGAGAGAGAGAGAGAGAGAGAGAGAGAGAGAGGGTGATGTGGAGGATGGTGAGATGTGAACGGAAACGGAATAACGATTCTAAATGAAAGGGGATGAATAGCAAAGTGGAAGAAAACTTTGGGAGAAAATTATGCCAATGACAGAACAGGAAAATAAGCCTTCTAGACACTCAAAGGAATTTGGGGAGAAAAGAGCAAATCCTGAGAGAGACACCCTTAGCTGTAAGAGCCATGCTTTAGGGTTATATAGGAGCCCATGTGAAAGAACACTCTATCTCGTAAAAAGTATAATGCTGACGACACAACCCAAAACCATCAAAATAAAAAATAAAAGCTGTTTCTGAGCAGCACGCCCATGTTGGAGAGGAGGCTGCTCACTCAAGGACAGGAATGGTCTTGTGCTTAGATACCGACTGACTGTCTGTGCTGTGCTTTGTTCTACTTTTGTATATAAGAGAGTTCTGAAGTAACTCGAGGCTGTTTGGCTACTCCGGCACGACCAAACAGACCTTCAGATTCTATCCTGTTGTCTATTTCTTTCATCTGACTTTTCTTTGGCCTCGAGGATCCCCTATCCAGGAACCTTAGCTAACTGTGTGGGAGCAGGCTCCTACAGGGTTATATGCAAACCAAATGCCTGCTCAACCTCAGAACTTCTGTTATCTCAATACAGTTGTGTGTCATCTTCTGTGGAACCATGGTGTCCTGGCACTGAGGACAGAGTGGACAGTTCTGACAAGTTTCATGGTCCTTTCTCCAAGGATGTGAAGGTGTTCCTTCATGAAGCATGAAAGAAAGAAAATGAAGGAAGGAAAGCAGAACGTGGCAGAAGGCAGAGAGGTGAAGCTGTAGAGCCTGGCATGGTCAAATCACATTGCTGCAGTCTGTGGTAGCTGGTAGCTGTCTTAGTTAAGTTTCCGTTGCTGTGACAAGCACCATGACCAAAAGCATCTTGGGAAGGAAGGGATTTATTTCAGCTTACAGCTGTAGTCCGTCATGAAAGGAAACTGGAGGCAGAAACAGAAGGCGGAGTCATCTTAGAGAGCTGTTGACTGGCTTGCTCTCCATGGCTTGCTCAGATTGCTTTCGTATATCATCCAGGATGACCTGCCCAGGAGTTACATTACCCACGGTGGGCTAGGTCCTACTACATCAGTCATTAATCAAGAAGATGTCCCACATATTAAGGTTCCTCTGACTCTAGCTTGTGTCAATTGATAAAAAAAAAAAAAAAAAAAAAAAAAAAAAAACTAGCCACGACAATGGCACATGCCTCCAGTCTCAGAACGTGGGAGGCAAAGGTGGGAGCCTTGGGAAGCTAAGGTCAGCTTTGGCAACATGAGTGCAAGATCAACCTGATCTAGAGACCCTGTATCCAGAAATTTCACCCAGTTTACATTTGCATGAAGGTATCCACGGCTTCTGGCTGCTCCTGACATAAACTGATCTCCACACATTCTCTTCACTGGCTGGGCTGAGCCTTGCTGTTTACCTTCCCACCTCCCTAACTCCCCTGGTCTTTCTTTTCTACCAAATGCACGAATTTGCTTCCTGGCCCCAGCCTACCTCTGCAGCTATTTCAGCCTGTCCCCACTAAGTGGGCGTCCCTCACCGTGGTCCCTGGTTTTCACCCACAACAACTGGTTCCTGTTTGAACTTCTCAGTCATATCTTCTAACTCTCACCTCAGGCTGGTCTCCTTTCCTCTCCTCTGACCAAACAAGGACTTTGTTCCATCACCCGGCTTCTGTATTCATGATGCTGATATTCATAATTACCTTATTACAGACTCTTTACTTGGTTTTTCTTTTATAAGTCTTGTGAACTCAGGGAATCTGTGTCTGTCTGTCATTTAGCACCTAGTTCAGCACCTGTCAATAAGCAGGAGTTTAATAAATATTTATTGGGTGAAGAATAAATGATTCCTCTCATGTAGGACATACTTTGGTTTTCCCCCAAAACAAAGATCTGTCCTTGGCCTCTTTTAGTGGTTCTAAATAGAGAAGACTTGTGGTTAAATCATATGTACAGCATCCTTACAGGATCTCACACACACACACACACACACACACACACACACACACACACACTACATAATGAAGCCCAACCTCATTGGCTGCCACTACAGCTTCCTTAACTGATAAAAACCCTGACTCCAGTGTCCTTGGTGCCTTCTCCTGAGCCATGACAGCTGTTCATGCTACTTCAGTTGTGTGCCCTCTTCCCACTCCCTCTTCCCACCTCCTCCCACTTCTCTTTTAACTTCCTAGTCATACCCCGGGTATGAAGATGGGTTTCCATGATTATGAGTTGAGGATCAGCTCTGAAGGCTCTACAGATATTCCATGGATTGTACTGCATTCCCAGCCATCACGAGAACTGGCTTCCCGCTACCCAGTTGCAGTGCTCCTGGCACAGGCAGCCATTGACCTCTGCTGGTATAAAGTCACATGATACTGCCCATGAGATGAGTTCCTGCGCTGCCTTCGTCTTCATCATAAATTCTGGTCACTTTATAATGATTCATCCTGGATACCAGAAAGGGGTCTGTGTTTTCGCATTCAATGACTGCCAGCAAAGGGTTGCTTCTGCTGGAGCACTTCACTCCCTAGCTCCGTTATACCCTGGCTTCAAGTATTCCTTTGTTCATGTATAAGTTTCTCTCTCACTTCCGCACACCCAGGAAGGACCAGGTGTGGCAACACCCTCTGCACCCTCTGTTCTGTGCACTCGAGTCAAGTTTTCACTGAGTGTTTACCAGTTTATTCCCATGCTCTTCTCCCAGGTGCAGCTATTGGCTCCCAAGGAAACTGTTCAGGGTTTTCATTGATGCTGCAAAGCATTACCACAAATATAACAGCTCCAGACCTCACAGATGAGCTGCCTTGTCTTTCTTCTTATCAGAAGCTTACCATGAGCACATCAAGCCAAACTCAAGGAGGTGGCAAGCCAGTGGCCCCTCCTGCTGCCACCGCAAAAGAGTCAACTCTGATTTATCCAGCTTCTGAAATTATCACATCTCTTGATTCATGGCTCCCTTGGGTATTCAAACCCAGGAATGTCCCATCGACTTGTTCCCTTGGTGCTTTTCTAGGACTGTGTCTGTCTTACATGAATTGGATCTCTTCTTTGATGACATCCTTATCCTACACCTTCTAATCAGTAACTTAATCTCCACCTACAACCTTGTTTCTCCCCTCTATGTAATATTCCAAAGTCATATGTGCTAGGTTTAGGGTATAGACGCCTTGGAGTCCTTACATTGCTGTGTACTCTAGGGACTCGTCCTTACATTGCTGTGTACTCTAGGGACTCCTCCTTACATTTCTGTGTACTCTAGGGACTTGTTCAATTTCAATCACCAGGGTCTGTGCAGCATCCAATACAGTGGTCAACACAAAGCAAACTGCTGATGGAGTAGTCCTGAGCTGACTGGCTAAAGACATAAAGCATATGTGGAACTAGAAGTGGATGACTGCTGTACATCCACCTTCTACAACTTGTAAACTCCTTCAGTAATCAGCAGGATACAAGATTAACTCAAAAAATCAGTAGCCCTCCTGTACACAGAGGATAAAAGGGCTGGGGAAGAAATCAGAGAATCAACACCCTTCACAATTGCCACAAATAGCATAAAATATCTTGGAGTAACTCTAACCAAACAAGTGGAAGACTTGTATGACAAGAACTTTAAATCTTTGAAGAAAGAAATTAAAGAGGACACCAGATCAAAAGAGGGGCTGAAGGGTTCCCTCTGGCTGTGAAATTTGCCCTGATTTCTTTCCTTGCCTGACCCTACTTTGTCAGTTCAGCAAGGATGCTGTAAGCATGCAGGTTCTACTCTTGCTTTGAACTGGGAACATAGAACTTGGAAATGTTCTGCCTCCTTCCATTTTACTCCATACAGAATCTTTTTTAGGATCTTTAAATTTTTTTGTTCTAATCTCCTTCAATCACTCCAAGAGATAAAACCCTAACTCTAGTCACTGTTACATCCCATCTGAAATAGAACAATTTCGTACATTGATTCCTGTATCCCTCCACCGCTGTTTCCACCTCCTGCCCCTGAAGATGAGGCATTCAGAATTTCTCTGCTCAGTAGGCAGGTATTTTGTATTTCCCAATGTATTATCTGAGAAACCTCGTCTTCTTCTATACAACAAAGGCAGTGTTTTCCCTGCAGGGGTAAGGGTGGAGTTATGTTCTAAGGTGTGGCTTAACACATGCAGAAACTGAAAGGAAGGACGAGGTCTACTACACAGACAGCCTACATTTACAAGAGCTGGAAAGCAGGCGAGCAAGTTCAAAGTAGAAAACTGTGCTTCAGTTAGGAATGGTAGGATATCAGGTGTAGTAAGCCTATGGATGCCTGGTCAAGACACTTGGAGAAGTGAAGTCCAGTCCTTAGACTGCAGATATTTATAGAGTTCGAACCTGGGCTCAAGTTCTGTCGCGCACCGCGCCCCAATGTCTGCAGTCGATGTGCTTTTACCCAGTTACCGAGCTTCAGGCAAGGGGCTGGAGATTAAAATACACAGACACACACACACAGACAGAGAGACAGCGACACGGGTCATCCTTGAACTCCTCAAGAATGCCCCCTTTATTGTGTTCAGGGGCAGATTATATAGAGATAACCACACCCCAGCCAAACCCACCAGAAACCACTCTCCTGCCATCAGGAACTCCTGAAGGTCTCGTGCTCAGAGCAGCTGTAGGCACTCAGATCAGCGGATTACAAGAAATTCAGGATCTGGGGTCTCACTGCTCCCAACAAGTTCTTTCTCTATCATTGTCCAGTTCTATGCACACAGAGAAGTCCCCATACCTCTTGTCTGAGACTAAAGGTAACAATAGCAGTTCATGTGGCCATGTTGAATATTAGATCCCGCATAGACCTGCACAGCTGCACATAACCAGCACACAGCAAATGGTGCCCTTCATTATCTCCATTGTTGTCCCCTTTGTCCTGACCACTGCTGATTTGGACATGGAGTGAAAGCTGTCAGAGTAGAAGGTGAGCAAGGCCAGACCCCTGAAAGTAGTGCTCCCGTGGTGTGACCTTCTAAAGAAGCTGGCTGGGCAGGTTCAGGAAAGGGATTTCCTCTAAATGCAGATGCAACTCAGCTGGACTCTCAGCCAATAGCAGAGTATGGTGCTGGCCAGATAAAAATACCAGTCCCACAGTTGCTAAAAACAACCAAGCAGAAGTGATGGGCCGGGGAAAGCAGCGGCAAGTTTGAAATTTTGATTCTGTCGTTAATGAAAACAAAGTGGGCAGAAGCCAGAAGGAGTGCGGTGACAGGAAAGGCTGGTCAGGGTCAGGAGAAAGCTCAGCCTGGAACGAGGCAGCCCAGTGAAGGCCAATAAGGGACCCCTGATGCAATTCAGATGAACTTTCTCTTCTGGTCCTGATGGGCACTTGCATGCATATGATACTATGATACACACAAACTCACATACATAGAAACAAATGAATTAATAAACTAACATTTATTTTTAAATAGCATTACGATAGTTCTTGTTGATATTTGAGATAGATGCCATAAGAAGGTTGTGGTAGTAGAATGATTTGGCCATGCCCTAATGTCTTTGGCTTCCTGTCTCACCAGGCGGCCATCGCCTTCTGCTACTAAGTAATATCACTTGCATGGAGCCTTTCACTGGAACCAAGCTGATGCAAACTTTTAGACACCTAGAACTATTAGCAATCTTTTCTTTAGGGTTACCCAGCATCAGGTGTAACTAACGGAACTCCAGAGAAGTTCACCGGGGCAGTGTCAGGAGCTGCTGGCATCCTCTGAGTATCAAGATGACTGACCAGAGGTGACAGGAAGGTGAATGCACAGGAACTGGGTGATAGGCAGCAGGCTTGTGAGAGAAACTTTAGGATACGTCTAAACCAGCAAAGGAAGTGTTAAACAGAGCTCACTCTGCTCAGGGAGTTGAGCCCCATCCTTCATGTGAGGCCTGAGAGTGTGGGCAAATAGTAAGTTTCCAGGACAGCACTTGTGGTCGCTAATATAGGGACACTATTCCGAGAGCCACAGTGCCCAGGAGTCTGCACCGCCAACAAGATAAACCAGGAGGAAACTTACAAGTGGTGCTTCAAGTTCACGCAACTAGTTACAAATTCCAGACGAGACAACCTTGGAGATAAGGAAGGCTGTCCTTGTTCTGATCTGAATATGAAATATTCCCTCACAGGCTCTTATTCTGAAGCTTGTTCCCCATCAGGTAGAGCAACTTTGGAACTTTCAGGAGGGGTGGCCCTTGCTGGCAGAAAGTTGTCACTGACGGAGAGCCCTTGATGATCCTATCGGGCACCTAATTCCTTCTGCCTCCCTATTTTTTCTGTTCCAATGTGTTGGAAAAACCCTCCGCTACCTGCTTCTGCCACTGTGGCTTCCCTGACATGACAGACTGAAGGCCTCTGAATAACAGGTAAAACAGTGTTTCTTCCCATGTGTTCTTCCTGTCTGGCATTACTGCCATATCAAGGGAGAGGTAACTAGCATGTCCCTTAACTCTGGGGCCAAGCAAGCCAGGAGCAAGCTATGAACACATTATCCAAACTAATTTAAAGTCTAGGCATTTAAGACTCCTCACATGAAAAATAGTGATTCCAAGAAAAAACAAACTGTTTTACGATAGAGGACTGGACCTTTTGTCTCACTTTGCTTCATAAGGAGACTGCTTTATGACAGCAAGTTCCTCTAGGTCAGAGGGGACAGTGCATGTGGCTTAGGTGGAAAGCTTATTGTCCCCATCACCATATCCACAATGCCATGGAGAGCATAGCTTATGATGGGACTTACCTTCTTCTGGCCATGTGAAGAGTCTCTTGCTGAAAAGCTTCATGGAGATAGCTCTTGAGGAACCAGAAGGATTGTGCTTACTGTACACAATGTTTTACATCATTCTGGTCAATGTGAGGCAAGGTCTATTTATGGACGTAGGGGTGGATTGAGCCTGTGTCCATGTCTGAGTTTGACCTGGATCAGTTTTTGCATAGTGGGAGGACCACAATGATGGCAACTTGACTGCATCAAGAAACTAACTAAAATCAAGCCAGTGGCTGCTAGTGCCACTGAACTTCCTTTATCAGATTATTTCAAGCAAGAAGGTCCACCCTAAATGTGGGTATTACCTTCTGGTGACAGTACAGATGGAAGGATATGGGAGAAGTGAACTTGGTTTTTTTTCCTGCTTGCCCTGCCTCTTGCTGTAAGTCTTCTCTCCTGCCACTGCAGTGTTCATTTACTGCAGAGACTGAAGACCACAGCCCTCCACAGTCCTTCAGATCAAGACTGGGCTTTCGAAGACATCAAGCCTTTGGGATCATCAAATCCCTGATAGTCAGCCTCTCCAATGAGATCGACATTGTTGGACTACTTGAAACTACTTGAACCATATTGTGTAATCCAAGTTAATGAATTCTCATATATATTCACTCTATCAATTCTCTTCCTTTAAAAAACCTCAAGAATAGACATCTGTGGCAAACCATCAGGGGTGGACTCCCTGTGTGCTAGTGTTGAGCAATGGTTTGGTGTCCTTGAAAATCATCTGCCCTGTGCTCAAAATGAGGACCAGTGTTGGCAAGTTGGCAGAAAACCCACTGAGCTCCTTTACTGAACTGTCTGCCTCTCTTGACAAGGGCAGTCTATTAATATCTCTTAATAGGTCTTTTCTTCACTTGCCCATGCAAGGCCAGTTAGTGTCTCCTTCATGATTCGTGACTCTGTTTAGGGCTCAGAGCCTGTTTCATGATTCAACCCTGGGTGAGCACAGCTGTTGATACAGTTGCTCACATCCTCATAAACATAAACAAGAATTATTTAGGAGCTTTCTTGAGCTAAGTTAAATCTTATTGACCCTTGTTCTATAACCTGATCTTTCCCTCCAATTAAAGATCATTGTGGTCGCGACGATGAAATGTATAGCATTCAAATAAAGCAAAGCTTCTAAGGAGATGCCAACCATCTGTCAGAGGGTGGCACTTGAGTGATGCTGAAAATGAAGAAAATTGCCCTGGAGAAATGCCTCTATGGCTAAGAGCACTGGCTGCTCTTTCAGAGGACCTGGGTTTGATTCCCGGCATCCACATGACACCTCACAACTGTCTATAACTCCAGTCCCAAGGGATTCTACACTTTCTTCTGGCTTTGGCAGGCACTAGACATGCATGTGGTGCACAGACACATACAGGAAAAACACTCATATACATTATTTTTAATATGTTTTAATGAAGGAGATGATGCCCTCACTAATCTTTTAGATTATGTACTTGATATTCTGGACTATTCCCTAATACGTTCTGGGGTTATAGTTCAGTTGGCTACAGTTGTGCTTTCTAATATCTTTTCATCAAAACTATACTGAAGTAAATGAAAAGGGTGTCCACTACCTCCTCCATGGCTCGGTCACTTGCTCACAACCAATGCTCATCCATGGAGCAGCAGCTGAGAGACCCTGATTGTCATTAGAGTCTTATATATGTCCTACTTGAAAGCTTCTTAGCTTTGGCCTATTTTGTAATCGGAACTATATTCAGACATCCTTCAGTAGTATCCTGGGAAATTGTGTTCAGGAACCCAATGGACTCCAGGGTCTATACATACCAAAGTTCTTACAGAAAATTGTATAGCATCTGCCACAGGAAAATTTCCCACAGAAATCAACTAAGCAGGGCTGATAGAGACTGAACTTTCAATCAGGGATACCACGCAGGTCTGACACAGGCCCTCTACATATTTGGCTTGGTCTTGTGAGACTTCTAACAGTGGAGCAGAGGCTATCTCTGAGTCCTTTGCAGGTCTTTGGAAACTTTTTCCTCCTGCTGGGTTGTCTCATCCAGCCTTTAGATGAGGAGATGTGCCCAGTCTTACTACAACTTGGTTTGTCATGTGTAGTTGATACCTCTGGGAAGCCTGCCGTTTTCTGAAGGAAAATGGAGGGGGAGTGGATCTGGGAGAGAGGGAAGGTGTGGGGGGAGGGACTGGAAGAAGAGGGAGGGAAACCTGCAGTGGGGATATAACACATAAGGGAAGAATCAAATGTTTTGTAAAGGGTATAAAATCTAGATGTGGCACATTGCTTTCTACCGCACCCTCGAAGTCGCATAGGTCATTCACAATATTGAGTGCAATGTAAATGTTCTGTATTGTCTGTAGGTCTTCAGTATAGAGATCCACTTTGGAAATACGCTATGGCTGTAGTTGATTAAATCCCCAGGTGTAGAAAGTCCAGACATCAAGCTTCCTTTGTAGCTGTATGTGAGACAACCCACTCTGCTTTTGTCAGTGAACTGGAAACCAGGGAGAAGCCTCAGTGGAGACCAATGATTCCTGGAGAAAACCAAGCCAAAGCCCACTGCCTCTCGCGGCCTTGTGGGTGTGGTCATTGGCTTTCCACAGGAAAGCTCGGAGCCCCGCCCACAGCTGCGTGGGAGGGGCTGTTCTTCCCACTCAGTGTCTACTGTTTTCCATCCACATAGCTTCCTAATTCTGTGTTGTATTCTTTTCTATTTTGGTTGGTTTTGTAAGCTGCTTGTAATATTTTTGTGGGTTGTAGATTAAGAAAAGGAGAAAAATTTTTAAAAAGAACATTCAAGTACTTTCTTTACCCATATTAGGTCAGTCGTGCCATTTTATGTGTGGATAGAACATTTTCACCCTTTAATAAGATTAGTAACTGAATATGATATTAGTCACAATATGAAATAATGTTCCCTTTTAAATGTGATGATCATTCTGATTTATTTCCCCATCTGCAAGATGAGAATGATAATTATCCCTTTGAAAATATCATATGGTCAAATTAGTTAATGTTGGACAAGCATTTCAGAATGAAGATACCTAATAATTTATTAGTGGCTCCTTTGGCGTGCAATTTGGGAATGAAGTCTGCCTTTGAAGAACTGGCGCTTGCATTAACTCATGTTTTCTTTAAATTCCACAGAGCTCACAAACGGATTCTCTCCTCTGGGTGCCAGCCATGCCCCACCGCGGCCCATCCTCCTGCCGCCCTTGCCTAGAGCAGGCTTGTTTGGCTGTGGCCTAAGAGGGAAGCGGAGCAGAAAAGCCATCCGTGCCCTTCTTTTCGATGCCCTTATTTCCTTCTCAGTATGAGTGTTTTTTATTTGTGAGGGAAGGAGAACTCTTAGAGCATTGCCTTTTCTGCTCTGCGGCCTTCAAGAGCCATAGATCCATGCAAGACCCCGGAAAGAATAATCCTAGCTATGTCTTAAATGAGAGGATGAGAGGAATGAACTTCATCCTCTTAATTCCCTCTGGGTTAGATTACCATGAAGCACTGCCTAATTCAGAACACGCAGGGTTTCCTCTACTCACAATGGAATCCATGGAGAATCTAATAAATAATACATAGTGATAGCTGTCGCTCACTGAATACCCTATTCTGGAAGCTTCTCCCAGCTCATCTCCGTATAATGAACCTAAAATTGACTTTCCGATTGGAAAGGGCTGTAACAGGCACAAAGTCACAAACCTCTGCAGATTAAATGCTGAGATTTAAGCCAGGTGGTGGTGGTGCACACCTTTAATCCCAGCACTTGAGAGGCAGATGCAGGGGGATCTCTGTGAGTTCAAGTCTGTTCTAAAAAGCAAGTTCCAGGACAACAAGGATTACACAGAGAAACCCTGCCTTGAGAAACCAAAACCAACCAACCAAACAGCCCTACCCCAAAATACTGTGATTTGAATCTTTGTCTAGCTGGGTCTTTACTTTTCTAATTAACATATATTTTAGGCACCTAAGGTATTTATTGATGTTCTACTTTTATACATCTCTATAAAACTGTAGGAACCAAGATAAGAGAAACTATCAAAATATTGAATGTTTTTTCAGTGTCTCTGATACATTTCAGTCCAGAGGAAGCTACAAGTTCATAGAATGGGGATGCTATCTGTCAAGAGGAAGCCACAGATTCATAGAATGGATTCGGTCATGGGGATAAAATCAGAAACTCTTTCACTTTTCACTCCGTAGATTTGTCTATGCAAATCCCCTCATCGGCAATGCCAGAGTGCTTTCTTTGCCTGCTTTTCTGTGGTTAGTGTGTCTTCAGTTTTAATTGGATGTGTACACAAAAGGGCTCCCTGTACTTCTGGGAAAGCAAAGGAACCACAGGAAAGGAGGAGTATCGGGGGAGGCAAGAGAGGGTATGTGGAGGGTGGACACACAATAAAACTGGCTAGGTGTGTGTGTGTGTGTGTGTGTGTGTGTGTGTGTGTGTAAATGTAGGAGTGAAGTCCTTTTATGTGTACAAGCAATAATACACAATGATAACAATGGCTAGGATAAAGGAAGGGCTCCCAAGCCAGCTCACAGGCAGAGAAAATAAAGAGCATATTAGTCTTCTCACTCTTAACCTCGCTCTTAGCGTTCTATAAGCCTTGAGCCTCGCCTCTGGGAGGATACGCCTGGTACTGAAGCACTGTGCCTCAGCAGCCTGATGACAGAGAACATTTAGGGGTCACACCGACCCTCACATTTGAAATATGTACTTTAGAGAGAGCAGTCACAGATGGGAATGTTTCTAACTAAAGCGCTTGCTACAATAAAACATACAAAAACATTTTTTCCAAATCAATATTCCCCATATAAAGTACCTTGGTTGGGCTTTGGGACTTCATTTTCTATTGCCAGTAAGAACTCTTTGCTGAAAATGGAAAGTTGTAGGCAGAGTCAGAGGATTAAGTGGGAAAAAATTGGTTTAAATTATGTGAATCTCAAGAATATCACTATATGTTTATTTGTACAGTTGATGCTGAGGGAGAATTTTTGCTTAAAATTTGAGTGTTTATTTGTGTAAAAAGATAAAGTAAGCGTTGCATGCTTTAATATCCCCTTTCCTCGTACTTGCTGGCAGAGCTTTACGTGACATTTAGAAGTAGCTAAGTTTCACATTTAACCTGGAAAGTGTGAGTATATATAATCTCCTCTGGGACGTTTTCTTGTCTCTTAAACCCTTCTTTGCCCCGTTTTAAATCCTGCATTAGTTCAGAAAATAGCCAGCAGGCGGCGCTGCTGGCTCGCTTTTTGGAAAGTTCCTGGCACCTTGAGTTCAGCTCCTCTTCATGGAAATTAATTTTAATTTAGTCAAAGCAATCAGAGTGAGAAAATTGGCTGAAATGCTTTAAAGTTGTTCTTTCGTGTCTTTTGATACCTCGCCCCCCCCCCAAAAAAAACCACGAATAAAGCTAGGCTCGTGCTTTTTCTTCACGTGTCTGAGGAGCCCTTAACTGACCCACAGTAAGGAGGACTATGGGAGGTTAAGGCAACCCACTGTGATTATCTAATTTTTCCATCAGCTTGAGGTTCTTCTGTGAAAGTTCTATTCATGGAGAGCCAGAAAAGGGAGAAAATAAAAGCCTGTTTACACTTTCACTTTCCAACTGGGCTTGCCAGTTATCCCCTGACCTGGTGTAATGACGAGAAAATATCGGCGCGACCTTGGCCTGGACTGCAGGCTGGGAAGGGCTGTGGCAAAGTTTGGGAGGGAGAAGTGCAAGACGGAGGCACGATTTTGCAGATTCAGAAGCATTCTCACGGGGTGCAAATGTGTCCTTACACCCTCTGGCGATGCTGTGAAACGATCCAGAAAGAACTTTGCATCCTTGCCAGCACCTCCCTCCATTCTTTGAGATGAACTATTGACGGTCCCTCTGTGTTTTATAAACTGCCGTATAAAAGCCGTTTCAAACTGAGCAAGCTAGCCAACACGCTGCGATGACTTCTTCCAAAGAAAATGCTCCATCGAGCATTTCTTACTAAGAAACCTCTCTCCCGCTAGTATTCCGCCGAATTCTCCCACCCGCCAAACACCCCAGAAGAAGTACAAGTTGTTTAAGATGTTAGGCTGAAACAGACACTATCCAAGTGATATTGGACTATGTCGGCCTGTGCCCGAAAGCATCTGGTACATCCCGGGGCATTTGGGCTCAGCTTCGTGTGGTTTTTCTTAACCCTCCTGGCACCAAGCGCTAACTGTCCTTCATAGCTGGTAGGTGCCACTTTTGGCTGGCCTTGTAGCTGGCTGTAGCCGGCTGTTCTTCCACGGAATGAAAAATGTGTCCATCAGCTAAGGGCTGTGTGCTTGGAGAAGCTTCTGCCCCTTGGCCTGGGGCTGCAAGCGCATATCAATCAGTCTCTTAGATGAGGCCTCAGAGGAGCAAGGGAAATTTGTATAATCCTGAACTGTAAACATGGGGACCAGTGGTTGAGGTTTTGGAGTTGAACATTTGAAAATGTCTATTTGAGTATCTAAAGTAAACCTTTATTTTCAAAAGAAGGGGAGGTGGGGGAATCGCTCTGGGTGGCCTTAGGGAGGTCCGCTCACCTTTTTGCCTCCATTTTCCCTTACTCAAACAGTTGGGGTGAGGACAGAAGCAAAATAAAGCCTTGCTTGCTTTTTGTAGGTTAATCAGTTTAATTTCGGTTCTCAGTCAAAGGCCAGCAAGCTAACTCAACGTTCAGCCAGGCTCTTCTCACACCCTCACACCTTATGTGTGTGTTCCACTCTTCCCTCTCAGCCGTGTGTGCTCTGCCAGCCACACCCTGATATAATTTTTCCTAGGGTTTTGTAGTTTTCCGTGGATTCTTTCTTTGCTCTTCTAACTTTTCTTCTGTCTACTGACTCAGGAAGAGAGATAAGGGGCTTCCGTCCTTCCCAGTCATGCCAGGCAGCTTCCAGCTCAGGAGGACAATTACAGAGGTGTGGATGGATACAGAAGCAGGATGGGCAGCAGCAGGTGTGCGTGAGTGTGTGCAGTGTGTGTCTGTGTGTGTGGTGTCTATGTGTGTAGTGTGTGTAGTGTGTGTCTGTGTGTAATGTGTCTATGTGTGTAGTGTGTATCTGTGTGTATGTAGTGTGTGTCTGTGTGTGGAGTGTGTGTCTGTGTGTGTAGTGTGTGTGTGTAGTGTGTGTGTCTGTGTGTGTAGTGTGTGTCTCTGTGTGTAGTATGTGTATAGTATAAGTGTGTGTGTCTGTGTGGTGTGTGTGTATTGTGTGTGTCTGTGTGGTGTGTGTATATTGTGTGTGTCTGTGTAGTGTGTCTGTTTGGTGTGTATAGTGTGTGTCTGTGTGTGTGTAGTGTGTGTATAGTGTGTGGGTAGTGTGTGTCTGTGTGTGTGGTATGTGTCTGTGTGTGTAGTGTGTCTCTGTGTGTGGTGTGTGTGTTGTGTCTATAGTATGTGTGTGTTTGTATATAGTGTGTGTCTGTGTGTGTAGTGTGTCTCTGTGTGTGTTGTGTGTTGTGTCTATAGTATATGTGTAGTGTGTGTCTGAGTGTGTGTATAGTATATATGTGTAGTATGTGTGTGTTGTGTGTGTAGTGTGGGTATCTGTGTAGTGTGTGTATCTGTGTAGTGTGTGTTGTATGTGTATGCAGTGTATGTGTAGTATGTGTGCCTATGTAGTGTGTATGTGCTGTGTAAGGGCAGTGTGTGTGTCCGTGTGTCTGTGTGTATGTAGTGTGTGTGTCTGTGTGTCTGTGTGTCTGTGTGTATGTAGTCTGTGTGTCTGTGTGTCTGTGTGTCTGTGTGTCTGTGTGTCTGTGTGTATGTAGTGTGTGTGTCTGTGTGTCTGTGTGTGTGTAGTGCATGTGCAGTGTGTGTGTGTTCAGCAGTTGGCTTTCTTTATCCAGTGTGTTGCTGTTGGCACCTTCCACAGCTGTAGAGCTGAAGAAATTCCTCAGGAAAGAAGACGAGCTAACTCCCCTGTGAAGAGACCATTGCTGGGGCCTTGACGGGAGATGTGTTTAGCTGACGTCCCTCACCTTTAGCTTTGCTCATCGTAGGTTCCTTATTCCGAAGACATATTTGTGTTCGCCAACCCCATCCTCCTATATTTCTCCCTTCAACGCTGTCTTCCCCACCTTCTCTCAGGGAGCAGGGTCAGCTTCCCTGGATTTGTGCATTTTCTATGTTAGTCGAAGGCTGTGTTTCAGGGTTTGACTCTCATGAGATCTTAGATCGTGGCTCAAAGTCCTGGAAACTCCATTCCATGAGGACAGGAGGGGAAAGACAGGAGCTTTGCCTCTGTGTAGAAATAATCATGAATGAGGATGCAAGTGTTCTGCTGATAAAGTCTGCTGTGTTTCGTGTGTGTTCCTGGAGGCTGCAGCTCTTGGAAATGTGAAATATCCAAGTGATGTTGCCTATGAGTGCACTATCCTAAAATAGTTCGAACGTGGTCTGGATACAGGCCTGATGAGACTCCATGTCCCTTCACGGAGTGAGACAACCCATTGGCTCTGAGCTGGCTTGCTAGAAAGGTGTCATGCCAACTTTAGATCTCGATGGCACGTGATTTCTATTTCCTTTCTCTAAGTATAGGTTAATTTCACAAACAGAGGGTTAGTTAGGTTTGATGTTTGAAAAAAAAATTATAGAATAACCTCTCTTCATAAAGCAATGCTTTGGAGAAAAATACGTGAAGCTAAGTGAAAGGAAAAAGTGTGGAGGTGTGTGAGGTGTATGGAGGTGTGTGAGGTGTGTGGAGGTGTGTGAGGTATGTGAGGTGTGTGAGGTGTGTGGAGGTGTGTGGAGGTGTGTGAGGTGTGTGAGGTGTGTGAGGTGTGTGCGGTGTGTGAGGTGTGTGGAGGTATGTGGAGGTGTGTGAGGTGTGTGGAGGTGTGTGAGGTGTGTGCGGTGTGTGGAGGTGTGTGAGGTGTGTGGCGGTATGTGGAGGTGTGTGCGGTGTGTGAGGTGTGTGAGGTGTGTGAGGTGTGTGAGGTGTGTGGAGGTGTGTGCCGTGTGTGGAGGTGTGAGGTGTGTGGAGGTGTGTGAGGTGTGTGGAGGTGTGTGAGGTGTGTGGAGGTGTGTGAGGTGTGTGGGGGTGTGGGGTGTGTGGGGGTGTGTGCGGTGTGTGGGGGTGTGTGAGGTGTGTGGAGGTGTGAGGTGTGTGGAGGTGTGTGAGGTGTGTGGAGGTGTGTGAAGTGTGTGGAGGTGTGAGGTGTGTGGAGGTGTGTGAGGTGTGTGGAGGTGTGTGCCGTGTGTGGCGGTGTGCGGTGTGTGGCGGTGTGTGCGGTGTGTGGCGGTGTGTGCCGTGTGTGGCGGTGTGCGGTGTGTGGAGGTGTGTGAGGTGTGTGGAGGTGTGTGAAGTGTGTGGAGGTGTGGGGTGTGTGGAGGTGTGTGAGGTGTGTGGCGGTGTGTGGCGGTGTGTGGAGGTGTGTGAGGTGTGTGGAGGTGTGTGAGGTGTGTGGCGGTGTGTGCGGTGTGTGAGGTGTGTGAGGTGTGTGAGGTCTGTGGCGGTGTGTGCGGTGTGTGCGGTGTGTGGGGTGTGTGGAGGTGTGTGCGGTGTGTGCGGTGTGTGCGGTGTGTGGAGGTGTGTGAGGTGTGTGAGGTGTGTGAGGTGTGTGAGGTGTGTGAGGTGTGTGGAGGTGTGTGAAGTGTGTGGAGGTGTGAAGTGTGTGGAGGTGTGAGGTGTGTGGAGGTATGTGGAGGTGTGTGAGGTGTGTGGAGGTGTGTGAGGTGTGTGGAGGTGTGTGAGGTGTGTGGAGGTGTGTGAAGTATGTGGCGGTGTGAGGTGTGTGGAGGTGTGTGGAGGTGTGTGAGGAAAGGCCCAACAACCAGCTACTGGGAACAGGAGGAACCGCTGGGTGCTGAGCAAGCGTGTGACTGTCCACCGACAAAGGGCAAGCTTGGGCTGATGCCCTCCCGTAAGACAGCGTGTGGCAGATCCGAGAACCTGGCTTCGGTGTTGAAAATTGTAGAAAAACCAACATGAAAGCTGGTATAGTCTTCTCATGTTCAGGCTGGGAAAGCATGACCCAAGTGAGATTAGCTAAAGCTAATCTGCGGGAACAAACTGGAAGAGAACCTAGGAATCAAAGCCTGCACGACCTGAGGAAAGCAAGGGAATAACCTATTACCCAGTGACAGTCAACGTGTGGTCTGAGTTTGAATAAATGGTTGGATATATAGAACGCAGGAAGACAGGTTTCTCAGTAGAAAAGGCCTCAAAGGAGGTGGAACGTCCCTCTGATATGATGTGCGTGATAGGATAGAGATGCCACGTATGATATGATAAGAACGCACTCCCTCTCATGTCCCTGCTTATGGCCCCAGTTCAGTCGTGAAAAAAACATTGCCCCAAATTCAAAAGGTAAAGGCATCTGCCACAATTTGGCCAGGACTTGTCAAAGCCCTCAGGGTCCTCCAGAACAAGGCTGTTACAGACTCAGAAGACCCAATGATGTCGTATGTTCTCCTGGGTGAGATCCTGGGGCAGAAAGAGGATATAAGGCAAAAAGCTAAAGAAACCTCACTACAGTATGGACTTCAGATAATAAACATATGAGAATAGAAGATGGAGCAATTGACAGAATAATGTGAGACATCCCCCAGATGGATGCAGACTGTGTAAGACGGTGCAGCTATCTTCCAGTTTTGTAAAACAAAGCAGATATACAAAGCTTAAAGTGTCTTTACAAAAGCAACTATTACTGTCTTCTGGTAGCTCTACGCCTTGGCGGGATTATTTTCCCAAACTCTGGGCCTGTTGCTATGACTTTAAATTCGACAGAGGGAAATGGACTCTCCCAGTTGGAGCCATGACTAGCGTGGCCACGCAGAGACTCAGTGTTCTGCTGTGTGGGAAGTTTTATCCCAGAAAGAGATGCTTCCCATTGCAAAGATTATGGTCACTATTATGGAGAAGGGTACTCTAAGTGACTGTCGTGAGGAGCCAGTTTACCATTTATTCAAGAACTGTGTAATTGAAAGGCGTCGCTTCTAAATAATATCCAAATATCCCCTCTATCTCGGGGCTGACAGAATAGCTACTCCACAAAATCAAGGGACTGGAGCCTGCCTCAAAATGGAATTCTGTTTCCTTGCATTAATAAGCACTGTGCACTAAAAGACAGTAAAACATATCTCTACAAGATGAAAAACTGACTTCTTTATCCAAAAGCAACAGCTCACATGAGGTGGAAAATTATCATGGATATTGTGACATGTATTGGGGTAATCTGAGGAGACATCCTCTCATAGTCAATAGTAATACACCATGTCTGTGAAACTTTGAATCTTTCAGATCTCCACGTATGTCAAACCTCTATAGAATAAGGGACTATTTGGCAGAGAGCTGTTTGTGGAAGCCCAGGGCTCCACATCTCCTCCATTATTTTCTGCCTGTTCATCGCAGACCAACGATGTTGTCTCAGTTTCTTAATATTCAGCTACCAATTTGGACAGTTTTTTCTGCCTACAGTAAGAAGCACATGGTCGAGCTGGAGAGATGGCTCAGTGGTTAAGAGCACTGCCTGCTGTTCCAGAGGTCCTGAGTTCAATTCCCAGCAGCTGCATGGTGGCTCACAACCATCTATAATGAGATCTGGTGCCCTCTTCTCTCCTGCAGGCATGCATGTAGACAGAATACAGTATACACAATAAATAGATCTTTATAAATAAAATAAAAAGTCTCAAGTGTGATCTTCAGAAGAAGGAGAAGAAGAAGAAGAAGAAGAAGAAGAAGAAGAAGAAGAAGAAGAAGAAGAAGAAGAAGAAGAAGAAGAAGAAGAAGAAGAAGAAGAAGAAGCAGCAGCAGCACATAGTCTGGGCTTCATCTTGAGGGATGCCTGGGTCTTTGATAAGGCAGCGAGTTCCTTGTCTGCAAACACTCTGGTTGCCTTACAAAATGAAATCCCTGGAGCTGAATGTGCACCAAATTTACGACTGTGCTGGCCGACCAGTGACGTTTGCGACTGTCACATCTGACTCGTGGTGGATCTGTCACCTCCTGTCTAGAATGACCCGTAACAGGACAGTTTGAGCAGTGTGACCCTGTATTTCTTTTTAACCCGGTAAACAGTTCCTTCCTTATTCTCTGAAGGAATATTTTAGTGGTTCTGAAAGAACGGGGAGTGAGGGAGGGAGTCAGTACCTTGTACAATCACTGTGATTGTATCTGTCCTGCAGATAAAATAACGTCCCAATAGATTCTGCTTTCGTTTTTTAAACACTCGCAACAATTTAGGCTCTTGACTAGAACACACTCGAATTTTCCCAAGTTTGATCATTGTAAAGGCAAAATTTAATCCCATCATAGTGCAATCAAAGAATTTTCACAGTAGCAATTAAAAATATGAAGCTAGAGTTTGAATGACATAAAGTCAAACAGCTGCTAAGCTGTATTTTTAATCTTCATTCAAATCAATGGCAAATAAATTTTGCATTAGGAATTTTACTTTTCTTCTTTAACATTAATGGGTTGAAAAATGGTCTAAGTAATTTAAAAAGCTCCTTAAGCAGACTGGTATATTTTGAAATGGACTTAGGGTTTATTTCAAAGTGAATCACTTTTGTATTTCTGTGGGGCACAGAAGGCAGAACTCTTTGGAGGAGGACCGACTGGTTAGCTTACTTTGGCATGAGGGGAATTCCAACCTTCCCAAGCTGTTGAACTAAGGAAACCAAACCCTGTTCTGCTGGGTTTGCCATCTTCGCCATGCTCCATGTGTGGCACTGACGGCAGGAGAAGGTGAAAACCACACATGAAGCAAGGGTCTCTGCTCGCTTCTTCCCACTTCCATACTGGCTCAGAGAGCTCTTTGGTTTACTCTTTCCATTTTCATGTGTTTGTGCAGAGTGTGTCCATGTTTGCTGTGGGCACATGAGTGTGTAGATGTACATGTATGTACATGTGGAGGCCCGACATTGATGACCAGTGTTGTCTTCCTCCGCGCTTCCCATGTGTGTACATGTGGAGGCCTGACATTGATGACAAGCCCTGCTGCCCAGCTTGCTCTGAGGATTCCCTTTTCTAGTCTCGCCTTCCCATCCACCGTTTGTATGGGTTCTGGGGACACAAACTCTGGACCTCGTGCTTCTGAGGTAAGCCCCTTAACTGCTGAGCCATTTCCCTGGTGAGTGGCTGTTTGTAGTAAGCTGACATCTTCATGCATTTATGTAAAGCAGAGCAAGCTGCAACATAGGGTGGCTACATTAGCCAATGGGACGTCAGCTGCTACACACATACACACACACACACACACACACACACACACACACCCTCCTTGTTCCTCCTTGACCTTTAGACATAAAAGCTGAGGGAAATTAGTTTCAAGGCAACAAAAATCTTGATTTAAAAAAATATTTAAGCACGTTTTAAAGAGAGTATGAGCCCATTCTTCATTCTATGGTTCAAACACCTCTTTGTTTCCTTATGTTTCTTTCCTTGCTCTAAAAATAGGATTGAATTTTCTGGTCTTGAGTTCTAAGTATGTTGGTTTTAGAATACCGTTTCGTTTCACAAAACTTCTCTCCTGACTCCATGCTCAACAGCTTCTCTTGAAACATTAAAAACCAGCCTTTTGACCTGAGTTTTAATTTTTTAGGAACATCTTGTCTTTTTATCTTTTTCTTGTTGGAGGCTAGAGTCTGTTGGAGGTTTACACCTTCTTACACAGGGGAGTTCCTATAAAGTGATTTAAATGGTAAGTCAGTCTAGGGGCAAGTCCTCAGTCGACTAACTTTAATCTACTGAATAAAAGGAGAATTGCTTTGACTGGTAAAATATCTTTATCCAGCATTGCATAGGGCAAAGACTGTGACATTCATTGTGGGAACCAAATAACTGAAATTTATCAAGACATATGGAAGTCATTGATAATATTGTTTTTTAGAAAATTAAAACTCAAATCACCAGAGAATCATCCTTGCCTTTAATGGCCTTGCCTATAATCCATGTACATGAAGGAAATAAAATGTTAGGAGGAAGCAGGTGACAGAGAACATGTATCTCACTGACCTACAATTTATGCCTTCCAGTGTTTCTTTTGAAGCTTAAGGGAACAGAGGAAACCATGCTTTGTAAATAGTGAAGGTTGCATGTGACATATTATTATTATTATTATGGATTATAGGCTGTATTACATGAAGGAAGATGGTGCTGGAGGAATCATTTCTGAGGGGTAGCTACATTGTATAGCTTATTTGCAAAGGTTCCCTGCACAGACCAAGAGTCTGCTATTATGCGAATCGGTTTAAACTCTCCCATACTATCTGTCAACATTCTTTTAATTGCTCCTAACAAGTAACACATATTTGGAAGCTGTATTTCTTCTTCATACAAAAGGCACTTGAGTGAAAGCGAATTAAAATATTGAGAACTGCATACCAACACATTTTTAAAAATCAGGCTACGTAGCATTTACTTATTGGAAAGATTGTGTTGGCATGCCACACACACACAATTGGCACCAAGACAGAGGGACAATTTTGTGTGTTCTTTACATTGTTTCCAAGGGCAATAGGAGGGGGCAATGTTTCATGGTGGGTCCTATATGACAACAGCTTTGATTTCATGTTGCCTGTTACAGACACAGGTAGACATCAAAAGAGAAGTTTAGGGACCCCCTTCGCAGACTTTTCTTTGTTTCCCCCCTGCATTTCTGGGTTTATGAGACATGGTTCATGGCTTGCTATCTCCTGTCCTTTGACTATCAAATTACCTTTATAATTCTTAGTCCTTACCACTTTTAATGATGATGGTGGTGGTGGTGGTGGTGGTGATGGTGGTGGTGATGATGGTGATGATGGTGATGGTGATGGTGGTGGTGGTGATGGTGGTGATGGTGATGGTGGTGATGGTGGTGATGGTGGTGGTGGTGATGGTGGTGGTGGTGGTGGTGATGGTGATGGTGGTGGTGATGGTGATGGTGATGGTGATGATGGTGGTGATGGTGGTGGTGGTGATGGTGGTGGTGGTGGTGGTGATGGTGATGGTGGTGGTGGTGGTGATGGTGGAGATGATGGTGGTGATGATGGTGGTGGTGGTGGTGATGGTGCTGGTGGTGGTGGTGGTGGTGGTGGTGGTGGTGGTGGTGGTGGTGATGGTGGTGGAGGTGGTGATGGTGATGGTGGTGGTGGTGGTGGTGGTGGTGATGGTGGTGGAGGTGGTGATGGTGGTGGTGGTGGTGGTGGTGGTGGTAGTGGTAGTGATGATGATGATTTTGCATACATGTATGTTTGTGTGAGGAGTGTGTGTGTGTGTGGTATATTCACACTTGTGTATGAGGCAAGAGGGAGATGCCAGTGCCCTTCTCTATCGCTAATGACTTTATTTCCTTGAGTCATGGTCTTTCTCTGAGCCTGGAGCTAGGCTGGCAACCAGAAAGTCCTAGAGATCTTCCTGTCTCTGCCCGCACCCACACTTCCAGAGCTGGAGTTGAAGGCACATACAGCCATGCCAAGCATGTTCGCATAGGTGCTAGGATTCCATCTCGTGTTCTCATGCTTATGCAGCAAGTGCTCTTACCTAAGGAGCCATCTCTCCTGCTACCTGGGTGCCTTCACTTTCTAGGTGTGCATTCCTTCCGGGGTAGGAGCCGGTGGTCACACGAGGCTGCTGAGCAGTTGAAATGTGGCAATCCAAGTGGAGATGCTTGCACAAAAAATGTTTTAAAAGTAGTAGATTTTAAAAGTTGCTATAAAAATAGTAAAATGAAGCCCAATGACTTTAAATTGATTCTCTATTGGGATCATTGTGTTATTAGCATTATTGAAATATATTATTTTTTTTTACTTTTTTGAATGTAACTACTAGAAAATCTTAAATCACATGTGTGGTTTATATTTCCAGTAGGCAGTACTGGACTAGATGGCAGATAGCTTTTCCTGAATCTCATAACAATGAGAAATGGGGGAAAATATTAGGAAAAATTTTTAGAGATTATGAAATTTTGATAAAAGATAGAGATTAGAACAAATCATGTTTGTCCAAAGACAAGGACATCCCACAATAACACAACACAGTGGTCCAAATCATGGTTACTGAAGTCCCAGTGTGCGGCCTCCTGAAGCTGCCAGACTGCATAGCTGGGATGAAGCTTACACCTTTAACCTGTCCCAAAGAGACAGGTCCCTGTCCCATGAAGCCATTCTGTAGACTCTAAAGTGACTGTAACCAACCTGTGTAATCACGGCAGACTCTTCTGCATCTCCAAAGAACGACCCTTTCGTCTTGCGATACGAATGCAATGTAGCAATGCAGCATTAACGCCGGCAACTGAAAACCTCCAAACTAACCCCTGGTGGCTTAAGGTTTTCATAAAGATGCCTTTCGCCTGTCAAAACACGATGGATTGCAATATCTGCCTTAGTATCCACTCGCAATCCCGTCCCAGCTCTAGAAACGTGTCCATTACCATTAGGATCTTCTGGGCAGCTGGGCAGGTTCAGTAAGTGGGACAAGACTTGCCAATATGTTATCAATGTCTTGAGCCTAAAAATACATGTTTGGATGTTCAGCAGTGAAGATTTGTGTCTAATCACCCCCTTTCCACTTCTCTTTTGATGAAAATCATCAAAATGTGAGATGAAAGGATCTAATGGGTTGTCTGAATGTTTTCCCCAGCCCTGTTGGAAATGATTGAGGCATTGGCTTTTCAACGTTTCCTCTGAGAAAGCAATTCCAAAGGTTGGTGTCAACTTACAGCTTAGTAATGGACTAATACACATTATCCTGTATGCAACTTGAAATTACAGCCTGCCAGCTGTGATTCTGGAAGTTTGGAATAGGTTCCTTCCCAAGATTCTAAACAGAAATGGCTTTGACTGTTGCGGGCATGAGTCTGCCTCACCCTTCAATGGATGGCAGGGATGCAGTAACATTTCTATTGATTTTAACATTTAGCTCTCTAGAAAATAGAAAATAGCCAAAATTTGACAGGCACTTTGCAAAACAATCTGACCCTTTAGAGATGCAGAGTAAGAGCCCTGTTCTCTTGTGACATTTGTGTTTGAACTTGGAACAAACCTGCCTTGTCCTCTCTTGTGCCCATTTTCTTTTATGGAGTAGAATTACATTTTACTGGATTTGAATTAATGCTTTAAGTGTTGTTTTATCTTTTTTAGTTTTTAATTTTATCACTTAAATATTTACACTGAAAACTCATAAAAGGAGATTGCAACCTTCCAAGAAAGTAATTTAATGTTATATGTATTCTAAAAATCAAATTCAAAGCAGGAGGCATCTTGCACATTATAACTTCTGGAGATAATGCCTAGGATTGGGGTAGGTATGGAAGAGGGGATTCCTGCATCACTTCTATGGGAAATAAGTTTATCAACAGATTGCCCCCCAAAAATAAACAACAGCGTTTATGACACTTCCTATCACAGACATTTAGACTACCTATATGCTGAGCAACCTGTCAGCGTGCAGCTTCCATTCCCATATGAATTAAAACAGATGAGAATAAAAACAAAGTACTAGAATACTCCTTCTAGCTCACATATGACATCACAAAGTAAAACATCTAGAAACACTATGAGCAGGACACAAACTATTAGAGTAAAGTGTAACCATACAATGAAATGACATCTTATGGGAGATTTTTCAGGAAAAGCATCTAACAGATTGCAAAATAACAAGGCTACCAAGTACCTACGAGTATGATTTGGTGTATTTTTATCAACTGTTATCTACTTGATGAATATGCCTAGAAATGACTCAAATCATTGCATCAATACTAAAGATGATTATTTCTTTTTTTTTTTTTTTTTTTTTTTTTTTTTTTTTTTGGTTTTTTTTCGAGACAGGGTTTCTCTGTGGCTTTGGAGCCTGTCCTGGAACTAGCTCTTGTAGACCAGGCTGGTCTCGAACTCACAGAGATCCGCCTGCCTCTGCCTCCCGAGTGCTGGGATTAAAGGCGTGCGCCACCACCGCCCGGCAAGATGATTATTTCTGAATGTCAAAAAATAATAGGATTTTAGGGGCTAGAGAGATGTCTCAAAAGTTTAAGGGCAATTGCTGCTCTTGCAGAGGACCTGGGCTGGGTTGCCAACACCAACAAGGTGGCTCATAATTGTCCATAACTCTAGTTCCAGAAGGTCCAGGACCCTCTCCTCACCGCCAACAGCACCAGATATACACACAGAGACAATACACTTTCAAGATAAAAATAAACAAATTCAAAGAATAAGGATTTTAATATTTTCATACAAATGTACTCATTGCCACTCTTTGAGAAGGTAGGAGACCAGTTTGGGTAGGAGAAAACTATTGACAAACTTTGGTAAGTCTTTGAGAATCGCTCAAGTTGCCTTTATTCCTCTGGACATGCATGGATAGCTGAATGCGCATGAACTCGAACTGTGACCAGCACACAAGTGAAGAGACTGAAAGGCGACATCATGTGTAAGCCAAGTCCTGTCTGCCCAGGTATTCCCTCCCTAGCGCCGTGATGGCTTGGCTCTCTCGCCTTCGCAAGAGTCCTTTCTTATACAGGCGCTACTTTTTTCCACTCCCATATCATAGTATCTTCAATCCACTCTTCAATCCTTACCCAGGACAGATGTGGACTGGGCTATCATCCATTGAGCCACATTGAAATAGTGATCCATATTTTGAACCATCATATAACCAAATAGTTAATATCTGACAACACCATGAAATTTTTGTGAACATATTTCAACAAAATATTTCAGGAGCAAAGAATGCTGTCATTCAGTAGGCATGCTTTATGGTTATTGTTTCGAGAGATTCTCCCCAGGCTAAGAGGGGAGAAAGGTATTCTTTTTTTAATTGACATCATGGAAGTCATGCGAATATTTTATATAAATTATATGACTCAATATTCTCAGGTGTTCTATTTTCAGCCTTCAGAAAGCTTGTTGTCTAGTATCCTAAGGGGGTAGTAAAGTCATTCAGTAAACATGCGATATAATAACAGTGAAAAGATTGAAAATCTTTGCAGTCAAAGAGTGTCACAAAGGAAGGAGGAACTGGAACTGTCAGAGATGGTATCCTGGTGGAGGTGGCACTTGACATGGTTTGAAGAACGTTCCTAGGTTAAGTGGCAAAACTGGATATGAATGATAGGTTAGTAAACACTGCTGTGTCAGTAAGTTTATTGAAGTCAGCAATTGCTCTATGGTCGTGCAGTATATTCTTTTAATCAGGAAATAGATCAAGTGTTTAGGGGCCTGGGCAGAGGCAGAACACAAATGACAAATGAGGCAATGTATTATTGAGAAGTCTGGGAAAGAGCTTTGTTTGCAGCATGACTATTCACTTTCCAATAAATGCGGATTTGTTTGTTGTTAAGGTGAACTCTCAGATAAGAGGTAGCAGAGGGTAGTTGTCCTTATAAAGTACCTTCTGAATATGGGGCCAATCCCACCTTCCTTTTCTTTTCCCTTGTGTGATCCATTGTAGCTATTTGTTGACTTCACTAAATCACCACATAATTTCACACAAGCCAGGATGGAGGGCAGAGGCGGCATCTGTTACAGACCCATGGCCTGAAATAGCAGGAGGCTCTGTCGCAGTCTGGGAGGAAATCTGGGCTGGCAATCCACACTGAGTCTGTGGGTTCAGCTCTTTGCTGTCAGGTCCTGCCTTGTAGGATAAATAGAGAGCTGAGAGGCTGGTTTCTGCACCAAAGCCTTCTGCCCTCATTGGACAGTGCCTTCTCCTCAGGAAAGCATACGTGTGCCTTGGATCATTGCATAGTGGAAGTTGAGCCTTTCCGCCATTATTGCTCTGGATACGATGCATCCCCAGCTAGACGATCCCAAGTCCTCGTTCTGTGGTTCATATAACCTTCTCTAGCACTTTCACAAGAGGGCTTAGGCTCACACGTATAAAAGCTGCTATTCAAATAGCACATTTTCCAGGGATGTTTATGGTTAGACTCCTGAGCCGTGTACAAACTCTAGTGTGAGTGCAGCCAAAGAAATCACCCTGCATCTGAGCCTACGGAGCCAGGACACTCCAAATGCTACAGTCTGACTATGGTGGGCTTGGAACAGAGATATCATTAGACTATTCTCCACACCATGTCTACTGCTACCCAGGCCATATGAACCCCGAACTCCAACCTGTGCAGCTTTCATAGTTAGACCCATCAGGTTCTCTCGGCCACCCTCCCCCATGCTGAACATATGTATGGACTGTAGGAAGTGAATGAGTCTTGCTAAGCTGTAGGAGGAGAGCCCTGCTACATCCCGGCTGCCTAGTTAGCTTAGCCCTGAAATAACCACACAGAAATTGTACTAATTAAATCACTTCTTGGCCCATTAGCTCTAGTTTTTATTGGCTAACTCTTACATATTAATTTAACCCCTTCCTATTCATCTATATGTCACCATGAGGTCATGGCCTACCAGCAAAGTCTCAGCATGTCTATTTCTGGCGGCAGGTCCATGGCATCTCCTGACTCTGCTTTCTTCCTCCCAAAATTTAGTTCTGTCTTCTCCGCCTACCTAAGTTTCACCCGATTAGGCCAAGGCAGTTTTTTTAAAAAAATTTATTAACCAATACAAGCAACACACAGAGGGAACTCCTACATCACCAAGCCTCACTTGAGCATTGTCAAAGATATAACAGTTCTCAGCTCCTAGACGGCCGAGAAGATAGGATGCAGCAGACCAAGTATACAAGCATGCAGCCTTGAAGGTCGTTACTGAGGCTGCACTTGTGCCTTCCTTGCATGATTGTGTTTGGAGAATGATGTCACCTTTTCCCCTCTAAACATTGATGCTACATTTCATTGGTCCAACAGTATTTAGGGATTCTTCTCCTGAGATGAGAGTCTTACAGTAGGATTTAGGCAAGATGTTCTTTGAGAAGCTTGATGTACTCGGAGAGCACAGAAAGTTATCTGGGTTTATCCGTAAAGGTGTGATTTTCCTTTTCTTCATCTGTTTATTCTGCAATCCGTCCTGTTCTGCTCCACACTCCCAAGATACCAGGTCTAGAAAGTTCCTCTGCTCGCTTCCCTCTCTGAGCTATTGACTCAAAGCCTGGCTTACTGTTACCCGTGGACTTTTCTCATTAAATGAGCAGGAGAAATGCTTCCAGAACACCGTTTGCATTTTAACCCTTGAATAAAACAACACACTTCAGTTTCTCAACTAATCTCATCTAGTTGACTCTAAATTTCTGGAGGATGAATATTATCCCAATAATCCCTGCTCCTGCACAAGGCCCTGGAGACACATGTGTGGGTTACAATGTTTTACAGGAATCCTAAGCATGCATAAAAGTACTCAGTCATATATATGTGATCAAGTATGTAATGTTATAGATATAAACATAGATAGATAGATATAGATGTAGATATAGATGAGAGATGAGTGCCCAGGCGGGTGCCTTCGTAGGGTATAGAAGGCTGTAGAATTTGAGAGATACTCATGTAATAGACAAGAAGAGGAATGGTTAGAACAGGTGAAGGAGAGATGTATCTGAGAAGGTGTACTTTGGAATTTGGGGTCAAATTTGATGGATGGCAGAAATCACAAAAAGAAAGAATTCATATCTATCTTACAAGATGTATGGCTTAGAATTTTTTCAGTGTGACCACACTTTTGAAACAAGCCTCTACATAAAAAAAAAAAAATATCAGGCAATCCAAAATCTTTCTTTAGTTCTTACTTACCCTGAGAGCAGCCATTTTCCTGTCCTTTAGCTTCACAACTTAGTTTATATTACTATTGAACTTGATCCTGTACATTCTATTGCTTCTGGAATTTTTCATTTAACACTATGTCTGAAATCCATTCATGTTCTGTGTGCTTGAAGGTCTTTCTTATGAACAGATCATACGCAACTACATGAATATATTAACCATCTATCTACCAATTGACATTGAGAGGCAAAAAATGTGTGAACCGACCTGAATAGTATTGTCAGGCTATGAAGAAACTCATCCCTAAATGGGATGTCACCATCGAATCCTTTCCCCGACTGTGGGAGCCCTGAAGGAGAGGAGGCAGAAAGAGTTTAAGAGCCAGAAGGGATGGAGAACACCAAAAAAGCAAAGTAAGGCCTCTAAATCAACATGATCAAAGCTAATATGAACCCACAAAGACTAAGACAGCATGCACAGTATCTACACGGGCCTACACCAAGTCTTATGCATATATATTATAGCTTCCAGTTTAGTGTTTTCATGAGATTATTGAGAGTGAGAATGAGTGGGTCTCTGATTCTTGTGCCTTCTCTTGGGCTCTTTTCTTTCTGATCATTTGTTTGGTCCAATTCCAATGAGTTACTTTCTGTTTTATCTTATTATATTTTATTTGGTTATTATCCCTTAGAAGCCTGTTCTTTTCTAATGAGAGACAGAAAGGGAGTGGATATGGTGGGGAGGGGCTGTGTGGAGGAACTGGGAGAAGTGGAGGAAGGGGAACTGTAATAAGGAGAACATGTGAGAAAAAACCTTGACTTCCAAATAAAGGGGAAGAAGGAACAGTTTCAAAGGAACGGTGACAGCAAAGCTAGTTGAGCTTAGGTCCACCAAAATCCAGCTCTGTCTCTTCACTCTTTGGGGAGAGGGTGTTTGCAGGTGCCCTGTATGCAGCTGGTAGGTCTCTTCCCACTGGGATAGCTGTTTGCTGAGCCTATAAGTCATTTAGTCTGCGTAGCCCAGCTGTTTGGGAAATGGGTGAAAATCAGACAGGGATCCTTTGAGCATCCTGATGTTCTTAGGTTTTGTTTTCCTGTTAAGTGTCAGCATATAAATGCATGGTTGAGTCTATTTTACTGGTGATCGTAGTGGCTGTCATTGTCATTAGGTATCAGTCGAGCTTGCTGTCAACTTTTAATTTCTGACACCTCTGAAGAGGCTTTCAAGGATTTCACTAGTGCTTCTGTGACTGGCTTGCCAAAAAATGATGAAATGGTTTATTTGCTTATATTTTGGTGTCATTGCCATAACAGGCAACTGTCTATATGCCTTCCAAAGATGCCTATCTCCTTTTTTTCTGAAGGAGGTGTCTAGGGATTGGGAGGTTTGAACTTTCATGTTCACATTTTAGGAGGTAAGCCAAGCCTTTGCTGTGTGGTCTCTGCTGAAGACGCGTTCACATGTAGAACTATACCTTTGCTATTTGTTATCTGTGACTTGAGCCGGTGGCAGGTAATGATTCCTGTTTTTGTAGAAGGTGCCCAAAGTCTTCACTCTCCTGAAAAGTTGTTTCCTTTTAAAAAATTATGTGTGTACGTGTTTGTATTACACGTGAGTGTCTATGAGAGGGAGAGAGAGATAGAGAAAGAGAGAGAGAGAGAGAGAGAGAGAGAGAGAGAGAGAGAAAGAGAGAGAGAGAGAGAAAGAGAGAGAGAGAGAGCACACGTGTGCACGTGCTCATGTAGGTGGTTTGACTGCATGTATGTCTGTGCACCACATATGAACAGTACCTGAAGAGATAAGAAATATTAGATCCCTGGAAGTGGAGTTACAGACACTATGTGGGTGCTTGAAATTGAACCCCAGTCCTCTGGAACAGCAGACAATGCTCTTAGTCTCTGAGCCATCTCTCCACCACTGCAATGTGTTCTTAATATAAAACTATATATTTAAAAATAAATGTAACAGTGCAGTATGCTCTCGTTTACTGGAGAGGTTGTCTGTGATGTTCTCTGAGTGGGAGTCTGTCTTACTGCTCTTTGTGCTTTAACCCTACAGACTCCGGACTAAAATGTTTTCAAGGGCCTGGGAAGGTTAGTAGGAGAGCAAAGCTCTGGAATTTTCCTGGCAGAAACTTGCTTCTTGTATGCCTGTTGAGAAAAATATTTAAAAAAAAAAAAACATGGTCAAAACAGTATACTGACCTTCAGATGCCAAATTAAACAGTTTTAAACATTATTGTAATTGTTTCTAATTGTAGAAGTAATGTGTGCATAAACTTTCATTGGAGAAAAAAATGTAACAATAGAACTAAGAGAAATTTCCTGTGACTGCTCCTCCTTAGTTCTAGTCCCACACCTTGGTGAAGCCTTTCATGAGCCAGTCTCTACTGTTCTAGATTAGCAAATGAGCGAAAGGTCCCACAGACTCCCATCGGGTTTGTATAAGATTTGGTTGAAATACAGTTTAAGTCTCTGCATCCTGGGCAACCGCTGAGTTGCGTAGCTGCAAATGAGAGCGCACATCCACAGTGGTGGAAATAGTGCCAGGGAGACCTTCACTGAAAGCTTGTTGGTCCTGCTCTACATTTGCTTGTTTTGCTTTGCTTTGCTTTAGAGAACAGAATTTCTATGTAACTGTCTTAGATATTTGTCTTTACATCTTTATATATTTAAACTAATATGTCATTTGTAAGTCACATCAGATAGTTTTTATTGTTCAATACTTGCCAATTTTTACTTATCACCACAATTAATTAGAAAAACACATTTACAGTTTGAGAAGTTAGCATGATAAGCCCATTAATTTAAAGGAAATATGATTAATGAACTTGGTCTGAGACTTAAAACCTGTCAGCAGGAATTACCTAAGGCAGACATTTTGCTTTTAATTCCAAGGTACAGCTTCCATTCAGAAATCTGAGAAAATCTCACATGTGTTAGAAACATGAAAATATTGAATTATCAAAGCTTCTAGAAATATCCATCAGTTGAACCTGTTCAGTGTTTTATTCAGATTCTGAGCCTCACAACCATTAAGTGATGTATTGAAAACCTCAGTGGTAGGTTTGAGCGTGACTTAGCTTGTCAACTGATAACAGCTTCAGTAGCCTCCTGTTGAAATCCCCTATCTTGTAATTTAGGTGGGATACAACTTTCAGTAGCTCATCACTCAAAAGTCTTAAGAGTCTGTCAGAAGATTTGCAGAGTTTTTGAAAAACATGATCTAACACGGAAAATCACTATGTCAGTAATATCGTCTGACAAGATATTGGTAGTTATCCTCCTAGCAACCAAACAAAAAAGAATCCAATTGATGGATGGCCTGGCAGTTTGGAAATCTATGCATTGACAATGCCAGAGTATTGGTGTGCACTGAGGAGTCAGTGGTGCTCTGGTGATATGGCCAAAGGTTCAGCATTTGTCTAGCGGTCCCAAGGCCCTGGGTTCTGTTCCCAGAACCTCCCTCTCTGTGTGTGTATGAGTCTGAATTAGATTCAGATGTAGTCATTGTAGCATGTTTAAGCGACCTGCATATTCATGTGGTTTGTGTATGGAATGTTTCCATAAAGGATGTGTGTATTGAAAGTTTGGTTCTTTGATGTAGTAGTTAAAAGCTAGGCTTTGGGGATGTGATCAATGAATTAACCTACTGGCCAGCTTATAATCTGATGGCTGTTACTCAAAGGAGGTAGAAACTAAAAGGCCAGGCCAAAGTGAAGGTTGTGGATCACCGCGGGTGTGTCTCTGAAGAACAAATCTCATTCCCAGCCCCTTCTCTTGTATGCTTTTCTCCTATGTCATGTCCTTCTTCCATGATTCTTTTTCCTCAAAAGTAATCCAGAAAGGATGCAGTCCATGGACTGCAGCAGCCCCTGGAGATTTAAGGGAAAACATCATCTTGTCACAATGACCACACATCCAACTCATCACTCAAATGATTAAACTAATACACACTGTAATATATTCTAGAGCTGTTTCTACTAAATGAAGTAACCATCAGCAGATATGTGACTAGATATTTTTTGTGACCTAAACATAGCTACCAACCACTGATGAGATCTCCAATTTCACAAAGACATAGTTTTCAAACACAGGGCAATGTTTGTTCATGAGAGGCACACCATTTGACTCCAAAGTACTGTAGAGGTTATGTGATACTTCATGAAAGGTAGTGACATGTGTTTAACTTCACGTAAAGCCATGTAAACATTCACAGTCAATGAGACTCCCACCTCCAGGTTGTCCTTGTTATGTCCCCCACACTTTCCCTCCTTTGCTGGCCTTAATGAGATTTATTTTCAGTCTGGTGGTGGTAAAGAAGAAACATAAAATGCAACCCAACACTCAGAGAACTACCTCTTCTTAATTCATAAATTCAGTCTTGGGTCACTCATTGGTGCCAAGAAGAGGCGTGCCTAGAAAGCAATCACAGTTCATATTCTTTAGAGTAGAGAGAAGAAGTTTTGTCAGTGGTAATCGCTTCTATGTGAGTGCCCACAATAGCTGCCCGGTGGTCTTGAACAGAGGGATGAAAGGCAAAACGACCAGAGCAAACTCTTACTCAGTTCCTTGGCCTAGAAACCAGATGAGCCAAAGACAGCCGGCTCTGACCAACCTTGGTGACTATTAGGAAAAAACAATGTAGACATTTTGTCAGAGGAACAGGGGAACCCTGAGTGTCTCTGAGGTCTCATCAGGTGCATAGTATATTGCTAGTATTAGAGAACACATTATAAATAACGACATGACCTTTATTTCCCAAATTATAGCCTTGAGTTAGAAAAACAAGGCAAACACATCATAATGAACATCCAAGTGGGAATATCTTCTTTGGAGTCCTAGGTCTAAGGTTCTTAAGGCTTTTATTATTTAATACTATGGCTGAATGCATAGAATGTCTCTATAGCTCACTGAAAGCCAATCTGTTGCATGCACATAAATAAAATGGCATACATAACCAAAAATAGATCTTTCTTGTAAAAAGCAGTTATGGGGTGCAACAGAGTGGCTCAGCTGGTAAGAGAGCTTGCTGCACAGCTGGTAAGAGAGCTTGCTGCACACGTGGGATGACCTGGGTTTGTTTCCCAGGACCCGTGTTGGAAGGAGGGGTTTAGCTCCTGAAGCTGTACTCTGACTTCTGTTCACATGCTGTGGTATACATGCACCTGGTCTCACACACATCATGTGTGTGCACACACCAACCAAAACATACAACAACAATAATAAGTGGTTTTTTTAAAGTTATGCTGTTATTTGGGCTTTGTAGTAAAGGGAAAACAAGTTCACAGTGTGAAGCACAGAGTCACACAATGAAGACTCACTGCTTTAAGAAATGACTTTATCAAGTAGCAAGATCATTGCTTCTGTAAATTTGCTAGATCTTACTCGCAAATTTTAAGATCCTGCCTGATTTCTCATTGCCTGTCTTGAAGGTATTACCTGTTACCATCACGTAATTATTCAATACCATATTAATGCTAAAATTTTAAAAAGTTAAGAGAATGTACACAAAGCATTGGTTTAAAAAGGAAAACAGAAACATCTCAGCCTGAGAAGAACACTAGACATTTTTAGATTTCTGTTTGGTCTAGTTATGTTGTGCTGTGTATTGTACTAAGAACAGCCAGCAATCAGTACTCGGGAGAGCAAACCCTGCAACTTGCCTGGGCAGCACAGTAGAATGACCCTGTTGGGGTGTGCACAAGTGAGTCAGCCTTAAGAGTGTGAGTGGGGGAAAGCTAGACCTGCCCTCACCTGCCATGAAGTGGTATAGGCCAGAAAAGTTACCTCCTCCCCCTTTGTTTCTTGTCACCTGCAGCAGGCAGGAGAGCTGGCCTTGGAGACATGAGAGGGGCTGATGGTCCTGCCCCTCACTGTCCTCAGCACTTGGGAGAGCAGCCCAGTATCTCACCTAGACAACACAGTAGGGCTGGCCCTGGTGTTATCACTGCAGGTGAGCTGGCCCTAGGGATTGAGAGTGGGGGAAATGGCCCACTTCTTGCTGCCTGCAGCACTGGGTAAGCTAACCAGGACAGGGCTGGAGAACTTGACGTGATGGTGAGGATGTGGGAAAGCTGGTCTGCTGACCAACTTAGCTACAACCCAGGACAGATCCAGACCTATGGGTTGGCTCACCCCAATACCCACCCCATCTAACAACTTCTGGAGCATGTGAAGTGGACAATTCTCTAGATCCAAAACTATAGGATCTCCACAACATGGGGCAGCAACGGATAGCCAAGAAGAGTCCCTGTGAGAATCCAGTATTGGTAGTGTAGCAGAAACCAGGGGCCTCAAGCCAGACTGCAATGAACATTTGTAAGTAAAGATATATGAACTAAAGGATACATTGTGTGATTCACTGTGACACACTACAGCTTCCACTAAATGATTCCTTGTTGAGGGAGGCTGCTTGTTCATTTCTGAGCCTCCCAGACTCCCCCAAATAATCACACAGAAACTATATTATGTGCAATGCTGTTTGGCCAATAGCTTAAGCATACTTCTGGCTGGATAACTCTTACATCTTAAATTAAATTTTATATTTTACCACGAGGTTTATGGCCTACTGGCAAAGTTCCACCCGGAAGTTTGCAACTTTCCCCTCTGGCATCTCCATGGCATCTCACGACTCTGCCTTCTTTCTCCTAGCATTCAGTTTAGTTTTCCCTACCTAGATCTACTCTGCCCCATCACAGGCCAAGCCAGCTTCTTTATTCATTAACCAATAAAAACAACACATATACAGAAGGACTTCCCACACCAATTCCTTTTTCTTATTTTATTTTATTTTAGGGGGAGGTTGCAAGGGCGGAGGGTAGATACAAAGAGACAGGGAGATTAATGGGATTGGAATGCATGATATGAAATCCACAAAGAATCAATAAAAAGTTTTTTTAAAATATTAACCAGCAAGCAATCTACTTATCACACATTTTATAATGTCAGTGTGCTACTGCAGGATACAGGATAGATGAGATAAGCAGAACTTATCCTTGCTTGACAGAAGGTCAGTGCTGCTTTGCCTTCTGCCCAGCGTCCAGTCACTGTCGCTCCACTCTTGAGTCTATTAACTTAACTATTTAAATACTGCATATAAGTCAAACCATATCATGTTCACATGTTACTATTTCACAGATATGTCTATGTTGATGTCTAATGAAGAATTTCCTTATTAGAGGCAGACTAGGATTCTGTTTTATGTCTCTGTACACTTTATTGTTTCACTTCCGCTTATTCTTTCAAATATTCAGGATGTTTTCACTCTTGGTTACTTTGAATAGTGAAACAATTATCCTGAGCATACTAATCTCTCTTTAAAATCCTGATTGAAATTCTCTCTGAGAAATATCCTGAAGTAGGAATACTAGATCAGAAGGAAATTCTATTTATTTATTTATTTATTTATTTATTTATTTATTTATTTAGAGGTACTGTCCGTTGCTTCACAGTGTTGCCTTCCCAGCAGTTCTGTGCAGAGTGATCCAATTAAAAAGCACCTGCATAGTAAGCAAACAATCCCTGTAATAAAAAGACAGCATAAGAATGGATTATGAGAGGTTGGAGGGACAGCTCAGTGCCTACGAGGGCTTGCTGCTCTTCCAGAGGACCCAAGTTTGGTGCCAAGCATTTGTGCAAAGTGACTCAGAACCACCTGTAACTCTGACCTCAGTTGTCTGACACCTTCTAGTATCTGTGTTCATGTGGAACATACATACACACACAAACACACGCAAATAAAAATCTTCTCTAGCAACAAATGACTATTGAAAAACACATAATCTGATCAAAATTGTTGCTAAAGTATATAAAGATGTAAATCTTTATATGAACTTTTATATTCAATAATTTAAACAACTACTGCCTGGTTTTTAAAAGATATACACTTCCTATGCCCCTATCAGGGTGATGTTCTCTTCAAATACATGGGACCAAATAGCCATGGACTGAACATGAGCCACACTGAGCCTTCCTGCCTTTAAGTTATTAAGTCAGGATTTCAGTGACAATGTTAACTAATACAGTGTGAAATTTTTATTTTTAACTTTTAAAAATGATCTAACCAGTTACATGTACGTGCCTCAGTTTTGGAAAAAATGCAACTATAAATGATATTTAGAGAGATACTGAAGATATGTGATAGCAGATATTTGGAAATATTGGTTATGGTATGGTAATGATTTTGTAGTATCCTGTTTAATGCAATACTCATTGAGGTAACTATTCAAGAAATGCCATAGTATCTTAAACATTGTAAATGACTGCAAGATATTAAAGTAAAACATGCATAAATTTTATTACATTTTTATTGTGTTTCTCTTTTGTAGTAGAGAAAATAAGACATTCAGAAAAAGGAAGGAAAGTGTTTCCAAAGAAGCCTAGATGCAGATACACCCCAAACACTATTAACACACCAATGTCCTTGAGTATATGTGTTTAACATACACATTATATATTTGTAAATGTACTAGATATTTGCATATATTATATATGCTATAAACTCACACAGAACACAATTTTTGCAAGTATAAATAGCATATTTAATGGTATAGTCTTATTTTAATGGTGGAATACTAGTTTCATTGTCTGTGTGGATTCTAATTTATTATCCCATCTTCGTCAGTGAAAACTTGTCGTTCCCCTACTCCAGCTCTCTCTGCTTGTGTCTGACACATTTCTTAAGTGTGTGGAACTTCGTGTGCTTCTAAATTCCCTCCTGGTGAGACCTTAGCTGTTTGTTATGCTTCCTTATTCCTTCTGTCAGGGGGATTTTTCCCGTATTTGCACTAGCTCAGAAGAACGTCTTTATCTAGATGTATATAGCTTACACATAACAAATTGGCTATGTATCTCTCTGCCCACTGATAATTTTTTAAGCAGACTAATCTGATACGCTACCTACTTCTCAAGTTATAATAACATTCATGGTAGTGGTGACCTTGATAAAGTTTCTGGGTCTCCAACGACAGGAGCTGATTGCTTGCAGCTATATTATACTAAGCTAATGCAATAAAAAAATTATTCTCATGTTGATAAGAAAATATTATTTAAAAGAATGGAGAGCGTTACTGTGTTAGAAAAGTTGCAGAACATACACACTCAGCAGCTTATGGCTTTGAAATGTGGATTCTTTCCACTGTAATAATTTCATTTTGAATTTGGTGACTTGACATCAGAAAACTTACATTCAAATGATGGCTCTACCACTTTCAACTTTAAGGAACTAAGCAGTTTTCTCTGTCAGTTTTGCCATCTGTAATATGGACCTTGAAGCACATACAAATATCTCATAGGAGTGCTACCACCAGCCAATGGGAACTTGTGGAGAAAGCTTTTTGTAACCGGTAAGGAGTAGTGATAGGGATTGGGTTGTGGGTGGTGCCTGTAAGAACTAATAGCAATAACAGAAAGAGTAAAAAATGGAAAGAAACTGGTGATACATAACCTACTGAGATATCATTTTTGAGATAAATGTCAGGAGGAAAAGCCGGTCTCAACCCAATGCACTCATGATGATGTAAATTTAGGAGCTGTGCAAGCTACAGCACAATAGATGTTATACACACTGAGGTGGGGAAGAGGTAGGGCTTGGCCCTAGAACTCAATTGTGAAAATCAATGTTTATTTTACAGCTCAGGCTTTCTAGGAAAGGTCCCATTCTACTATAATCATAACAGCTTAATAGTAAGGTCTGAGTCTTCTGAAGTTATTTCTACTAAATGTTCAGATCTTCAGTTTTTCAGTATTACTAATTTTACACAAGTATTACTTCAATTTGAATTCATTTTTCTGTCACTCTTGTCTTGATTACCATAAAGAAAAGTACTCTCTATAAGTAAGTGACATGAAATTGCTATCTCATATAATAAATTCACCTCGGAATCCCATTTTGTGATTTTCCCCTCTTTTTAAAAAAATGGAAGATGGATAAGTTTTTAAAGATTAAATTAGCATCATTTACTTTCTTAGCATTGAACAGCAGGTAGTTTGTAACCCAGAAGCCTTCTTTGCAAATGAAAATGTTTTATGTAGCAGTGTATACCTTCTGTCCCAGCACCCAAAAGGCCAAAGCAAGAGGATTGTGAGTTCTAGTCCAATGTAGGCTACATAAACAAAGTAAAAAAACAAACAAAATAAAGTTTTGTATGTGGTGTTTTTGTAGGAATCAAGAATGTGAGAGGAGTAAACATCAAGGAATACATTGATGAAAAGGCACATACATCATGGGGAATGTTAGTTATGGAGCACAGGCTGGTCTGGAGATTGTAAAGTCATCTTGCTTCAGCCTCCTGCATGCTGGCTCACAGCTCTGCACCAACATGCTGGATCAGCAGTGCTGTAATCAGGGATGGCTGTGTGCTAAGCCCTGGTGGTGTCCTCATCATGCTTAGAAGATGATGATATAATTTCATTTGCATTTGGGGGGATTGTTTTGTGAGACAGGGTTTCTTTGTGGAGCCCTGACTGTCCTGGAACTCAATCTGTAGATCAAGATGTCCTCAAACTCAGAGATCTGCCTGCCTCTGTCTATGCATTTACATTCTTAATCATAAAGTCTCTCTGACTAGATCTTCCCGTGCCCTGAGTCTTCCTTATGGCTATAAATCGATTCTAAACAGGAGGGGATGTGACTTAAGACGTAACAGCAATGCGAAGCTAGAGAAACCTGGCGCTTTGTGGGAAAATAGGGGAGGGCAAGCGAAGAGCGAATTGACATTAGTGACAGAAGTGTGGAGGCGGCAAACATGCCTGTACTGTCACGTGCACGTGTGGTCAGGAAGTGCCATTTTAAGGTCCAGTCCTATGCTCGCAAATCTCTTCCCTGTAGCACCAAACTTGCCATGACTGCTCTGGAGGAGCCATTCAGAGGTGGAAAAGAGATGCACAATTTACCTTTTGGAAACTCTATCTGGGGGAACAATGGCATCCACGTAACTACAGTGGAACTGAGTGGCTCAAGACAGGGCCTTCGCTAAATGCAGCCAAACACTAACCTGTTACATTGGCTTTGGACCTGTCTGCTAACAAGACTAGCTTGTCTTAGACTAGCTCGCCATTAGTAAAACATCGTTCTCTCTTTTCTTGCTTCCAGTTAGCTGGTATACAGAATGCTTCCGGTATTGAATTAGAGAGCTCTGATTTGTAGGTACATTCGATTTGAACTCTTCTCTTCTCCTTTTAAAATGTTTACCACAATAAAGCAGTTTAACCATTTTTTTACATTAAAATAATGTATCCCATAAAGGAAATGAGGGAAAGGGTTGCTTAGAAAACCTAAAGACTTGTAAGATGTTTGTATTTCTAAATGGATTCAGATAAAGAAAACACTAGAAACACATTATAATAATAAACACTAGATATGAAGGTGCCATAATGCCTCAACCTTCATTCATAACTTCATAGTTTTCTTTGAATTTAGATTTGTTTTGGTGAAAGCAAAGGGCAGACATTTCTGTTCACTTTTCCTATGAACCCTGATTAGTCTATGCTGGCTCCCACTACAGCTATGTCTTTTAGCTGATATGTGTCTCACTTTAGAATAACTGAAGAACAAAGTTATGCATTTAGTATGTGTCATTGGCCCTGTGTAAAATAGCTTATGGACACATAAACAATCATTAACCTTGAGTATTTTTTTTATTATTGTTGTTAAAATTTTTCGCCTCCTCCCACCCTCCCATTTCCCTTCCCCTTCCTCCCCTCCCTCCCCCCTCCCTTTCCAGTCCAAGGAGCAGTCAGGGTTCCCTGCCCTGCGGGAAGTCCAAGGTCCTCCCCCCTCCATCCAGGTCCAGGAAGGTGGGCATCTAAACAGACTAGGCTCCCTCAAAGCCAGTTTATGTGGTAGGATCAAAACCCAGTGCCATTGTTCTTAGCTTCTCAGTCAGCCCTCATTGTCCGCCATGTTCAGAGAGTCCAGTTTGATCCCATGCTTTTTCAGACCCATTTGAGCTGGCCTTGGTGAGTTCCCATTAGACCAGCATATTTTTTTAACATTGTTGTGTTTTTTATGCCTGTAGCTCCCTGGCAGAATTTTACAAAGTTGACTTAAAATTCTTGAGCAGAAAGTCAGGAAGTCAAGATTCAATTCACAAGCAGAGTGGAGGGAATCGTGAGAAGCAATACTGGACGTCTGAAAAAGTGAACTAGTTATGAGCCGAGGGTGAAAGCCAGGATCAAATTCAGCTCCTAAAGACTACCAATAGCACGCGGGTATAATGCCTCCTTGGAGGTCATCAATATTGGCCAAATGTGGAATTATCATGACACTGGGTGTGAAGCACCCCTCTGTGGAGCACCCTCTACTTTCTCTTGTCTGTCTTTCTCTATGACTAGTCTTATAACTTGTCAAAATAAAGAGGTCTAGTGAGCCAAGAGTGAACAAGATTGAATAAAACAACCTGGTGTATTTGAATGACAATGATTACACGTTTTAAAGTTTTCATAAATACCACTTTACAATTCTCATTATTTTCTGCTTAATAGACAGGACCAATTCTCTAAGTTTAGGGATATAATTGAAATTGATTTTGTTTCCAATGGCACACAATTGACATTCCGTTAAGGCAATCTCAGCTTTCTTTCCTAGGCTGTCCTCAATGCCATGTTGAAAAAAAAATTACTCCATCCCATTCTTTAAAAATAAAAAAGCTTATTTGCTTTTATGTGCATGGGTATGTGCTCATATGTGTGCAATGTATGCATGCAGATGTTCATGGGCGCCGGAAGAGAGCATCAGATCACCTAGAACTGGGGTTACAAGTGATTTTGAGACATGCCATGTGGGTACTAGGAACTGAATCCAAGTCTTAGATAAAAGTAGTGTTCTTAACCACTAAGCTGTTGCCAGCCCTTCGATCTCATACTTAACAAACCCAGCCTGTTCCTGTTCACAAAGCCCTGACCTGAAGGTCAGCAGCTCTACTTATGAAGCTAAGATGTGCTCCGGAGGGACAGTGGTGCTCGCGTTTTCATGGCTGGGGTCCCACTGACAGTCAATATGAGATAATCTGAATTTAGAATTTGGAAAGCTGCTTGAGATCTGAATAGGTCTTTTAGGATTTTTCTTGTTTGTTTCATTTTCCTTTTTGCTGTTAACTTTTCCTGGGAATAAATAAGCAAATGTCTACTCATCCCAGAGAGGGCACCAGAAACAGACCAAATTTATCATGATGTTTCCACAAATTCATTGAAATTACCTATAGGACCATGGAGTGAGGGGTTCTTTTCAAGAGTGCGGGTGACCTTGAAACAGTCCCATTACCTGAAGGTCTCACCAGAGATTGGACAGTGGCTTTGCACAGCTGCACGGATGGAAACCCCGTCTGTCTGTCAGCCTTCCACATTCCAGGCCGTAACTTCTGAGACTGCACACAGCCTCAGCAAGATGCCGCAGAGCTAGCAGGGAGGAAGTTTCAGGAGAATGAGGGTCTAATGACATCCCAAACACCTCCCTCTCTAAGGGATCACCCACGTGTTGGTCCTGCTGAGGGTCTCCTGCAAGTCAAATCAGTTTCTCTGAGTAAGATGGCAGAGGATAGGGTTCCATAAAAATTGATAAGAGTTATTGGTTATAGTTTTAAGCAAAATACGAAATAAAACATTTTATTAGCTTTTTTAATTTATCAAAGTTAAAATACATTTCCTTCAGGAACAACCTTAGGAAAAATTTTGCCCACTCTGCAAATGCATCCAGCAGAAAAGGAGAAAGAATCAATGATGTCATGGACCCGACGTCCTTTGGGAGTGGAGGCTTCACGACTAGCAGGTGCCTCTCTATGGTGTTCTCACAGCCAGATGTGCATGACAGCATCTTTCTTTGACAAGCACGTTCCTGAGTCTTCTCTGAAGTCTTCACATGGTCTCTTGGCCACGTCAAGGGTGGGAAGCCCCATCCTGACGCTTCTCTGTGCTCGTGGCCTCGCGCTCGTGGGATAGATTTCCTTCCAGCTCCCTCAGCATCATTTGCATTTCATTGTTTGCAGAGGAGGAAAAAAACCAAACTGGCAAACAGGGAAGGACTTTTTCATTAAAAAGTTTGACTGCCTACATAATTTTGAAATGTGTGTTCCAGGTTCAGGAGATTGAGCCTAATAATAGAATCTGAGACTCCACTTTCTGTTCCCTCTAGATTTTTTCTTTTCTTTGCCCCTGTCTTTTCTCCTTCCCCTCTTCTTTGTTCTTTGTATTTTCAGGATGTGTTTTTCCTCAAGAATAGCCAAGGGTCCCTATGATGAAATCCTCCTGTCCTGCTGTAAATGCACTTATCACATCTGACATAATGTGGTGGGGCTTTTTTAAAGCTTAGATTTCCCTCTCCTTTGCAGCTCCCTTCACTAATGGCAGAGAGTGACAACTGGTGATTACGGAAATCTTGAAAATGCCACTGGGAACTCAGCTCCAAGGAGTGCCCCAGGAAGACTGAGAGACACATTCAAATCACATCCCCAGAGGCCCCTCCCATGTCCTTTATCCCCCTTTACTGGCAAAGCCAAAGTCACCTCCTTCTACTTCCACACACAAAGGTTCTAACTGGAATCCTCAGCAAGCCCACAGGGTCCATGACCCTTCCCAGTGCTCTTACATGGTAGTTTGAAAGCATCGCTATGTTACTAGTGTACCTGTCCAAAAGAAAGAAAGAAAGACACACACACACACACACACACAGAGAGAGAGAGAGAGAGAGAGAGAGAGAGAGAGAGAGAACCCTTTTTTGTGTAAGTGGAAACATAAATTTGTAGGTGCTATACAGTATGCTTAAGAGAAAAGCGTTTTCATGACCTCATGACCTCTCTCTGTCCTGTTTTCATGCTTTCCATTGTTCTTTGTCCCCCTTTCCTTCATTTCAGGATTTGATGTGGCATACTGCTGCTGAGTTCAGAGTCAGCATTAAGGACTGCTCAGTCATGTCAGACCTTTACAGCATGCATGTCCAGCCAACTCAGCAGCACCGAAACTGAAAGGCTTCTGGAGGCTCCCTGCCCAGGCTTTGGCTGGACAAAGTAGCTAAAGGCCTTCATTACACATGGTGACAGAGCAGTGGCCAGTCTGTGTCTTTACACGCCTGTGTGTCTACTCACTAAACGCTCGTTATGTGTTGCCTGTGTGGCTAGCTTTCCCCAGGGGACATCACACAAACCAGACAGCCAAATCTGTCTTCTCTCTTATCTCTTAGCCAATTGCAGTTTTTACCGAGACTCTTGTATCTTTTAGAAATAAAATTTCTTCCGTTTTATAAGTCCTTTTTTTTCCTTGTAAAAACAGATGCTACAAAAATAAATGTCGCTCTTTTTATGGCGGTGGAAGGGCCTCCACGGCACATTTTATTTTCTCTTCCCCGTGCTTTTTCACCTACATGAGAGAGGGTGGGCAATTTTGGGTTTCCCCCACCTGGTTATGGTTAGTTCTTTATTTCAAAATCTCTTTCAAAACAGATCAGACATTACACTGTTAAAAACAATTTTCACTGTAGGTATTGAATATCATACTGTGCTTGTAGTAATAACTGATAGATATCTAGAGTAATCTTCACTGTGGACTGACTTTAAAGAACTGTCAATCACAGACTTTAACTTTAAACACACATGATTTGAATTCATGTTAGCAGCGTGAGGAAGCCAAGGAGACAGAATAGTGCTGGACCAGTGGTGCTTGGAGAAAAGATGATAGGATTACCTCCGCAGTTTGCCTTGCTTGCTGGTTGTTTGAGTCACTAAATCAAGGCAAAGTTTATGAAAAGCCTGTGGCTGGGGTCTCTGGCTCTTAGTTCCCACTGAGATTTTCCCCATTATAAATCTGCTGTCGGGAATAAGTGCTTTACTTGTGACTTAATTCTATGCAGGCACAAACACCTTGGTTCAACACTTTGGCCACACGGCCTTAACTGTCTTGAGAGCGACAGAGATCTTATTAATGTGGGTGTTAGGGAGGAAAGGGGTTTCCAGGCCTACCATCACTCTTTCAGTGTGCTGGCGACAATGCTGGGGACTCTGAAAGTAAACAGGAATCTAAGACGGCCATGGGGCCAGGCCACGGAGATCTGGGTGGGTTCTCTGGTTTCTAAAGGAGGGAGTTGTGTACTCAAAAGCATTGTCCTCTTAGAGAAAAATAATTTCATTATTTAAATGTTCTTTAAAGTTTATCTGATTTCTGACTTCATGAGGTAGAGCCTGTGATCCAATAAATTTAAGATTTTTATTTTTAGTGTGTGTGTGTGTGTGTGTGTGTGTGTGTGTGTGTGAGAGAGAGAGAGAGAGAGAGAGAGAGAGAGAGAGAGAGAGAGAGAGAGAGAGAGAAGCAGCACAGGTTTCTGTGGAGGACACACACAGGTATTGGTCCCTGTTACAGGCAGTTGTGAGTTTTCGGAGCCAAACTTAGGTCGTGAACAAGAACAGCACTGCTACTAAAACAGAGCCATCTCTTTAGCCTCCTATTTAGACTAACATTTCAAATCTCTTATTGGCTTTGCACTAGCCTGGTTTCCAACACTCGGGAGCTATGCATGGAACATCAGACAGCACGGAAAGCATTTTTCTGCCACCTCAGAGAGGCCTGTGGGACTGTGCAAGACTGGGTTTGGGAAATATTCTTTGGTCTTTGACTACTCAACACTTTTATTTTAATCAGGCAGTAAAAGTGTTGAGAAATAAGAACAGAATAATGTAAGAACATTTTCATCCTTAAGACATTAACTTTATATGAGTTGTCTTCCCATTAAAGATAGACGAGTGGAGGCTGGTAGAATTGCTCAGTGGGTAAAGGCACTTACTACTAAGCCTGACTACCTGAGTTCAATCTCAGATATCCACATGGTAGAAGGACAGAACTTCCTCCAGTAAGTTGTCCTCTGGCCTCCATATGTGTTCCACAGTGTGTATATCAAACACACACACACACACACACACACACACACACACACACACACACACACCACTAAACAAACAAAGAAAATCAAGAAAATAATTTAAATATAATAGGTGATTGTTTCCTTTGCAGTCTTTTAAAAATGTCTTTGCCTATTAGTAACTACTATACAGCATGTATTCCCAAGGCGAGATATAATTCCCAAACTGTTACCAGTCTATAATAAGGGGAATGAGGCAACGGAGAGTGGTAAACTCAGAAATGCTTTAGAGATTCATCATGGTTGTGCCTTCTGGTCATTCATGCTGATTGTTGTGAGTCTATAGACATATGAGTTAACTTACTTTAATTGCTCCATTGTGTGTACAGCTATCAAAGTGTCTCACAGTCAATCATAAAAATACACAACTTGTTATTTGTCCCTTTACAAAGTATTTAATTATCCAGTTTGGGAAGACTGGAAATTAAAAAGAAACATCTGTCTTGTCACAGATTTTGAAAGCAAAGTTAGATGAAAAGGTTCACCAATGGAAATATTGACCAGCTCTCCTAAGACATTGAGACAGGATGAGCTTATGTGAAAGGAAAAGGGCTCAATTTAGTAACAGAATTTCTATCAAGTTTTTAACTATGTGCCTTGACTGTGAATATAGCCTCTGGGAGTTCTCTGTTCACTCTTAATATAGATAAAGATTTGCCTTTAATTCCACCTCCGTCCTATGTGACATTTTCTATCTTGGAGATCTCAAATCAGAGCAGAAAGAACATGTAATGCCTATTTTTTCACTTGACCAAGGTTAGAGATTTGCAATAAAAGCACTCCCATTTAAAAGGTATTACTGTATTTGAATTGAAAAACAGTATGCTTTTCTGACTCCCAGCACAAAGGAGGGACTTCCCTTTGATGTGACTGACAACCTGTAACAGGAGTATCTTCAGCATCAGTCCAGTTCCATCCCATGGTAGCTGGCTGTGTTCCCGTGCAGTCTGTCACAGCAACCAATCTACATAGCACAGGAGAATCATTACCTGAGTCCATTCCATCCCATAAAAGCAGGCTGTGTTCCCATGCAGTCTGTCCCAGGAACCAGTCTACACAGCACACGCACATGCAGCTGATAAGTCAAAAGAATGTAGTACTCAGTATTCATTTCCTGGATTCCAGCAAATTTATGACCTTTGATATCTACTTCAATGTTCACTGTAGGTGCTCAAAATACTTCATAAGCTAGCTATTGGAGCTACAAGGTACAATTAAAAAGCTGGTTTATTTCACATATAAGTCAGCCATTCCATTCCCAATCATAACTTTGATGAAACATTTTGCTTTTGCTGATTGCTATGGAGTCCTGGGTATATTGTTGAAACTCCAGCATACTATGAAATGTTAAAATATTATGAATAAAATACTACTATAAGTTCACCGGTTTTCACTGGAGCATTCTGGAGTATGTTTTGCACATCAGAGGGAGTTGTAAGTTGCACCCAAGGGGCACGGGATCAGTGGCATCCTTGTGAAGTCTTTACACATTAGGAAGTAAATCCTGAAGGCAGTCTACCTGTCCCCCACAACCCTCCATCTCTTCACATTCTATAACCCTCTTGTGTGACTTGAATGCAAATACCTTTAGACATTTTCTAATCCAGTCAAGATTCACATACAGAATCTGAGGATAGATGATATTCAGGATAGACTGAGAAATGATGTGGACTCTGTCCCAAATGCGCCGTGTAACTCAGAGTAGCTTCTTGTTAATTTAATGTGAAGAAATAGTAATTGACTCTCTCTGTGCTTCATGTATTACACACACATGCGCGCACACATACACACCATGTATAACACAAACACACACACACACACACACCTCTTTTAGGAGTTTAGAGCACTGTGTCAATGAAATAGTCATCAACTATGAAGGAGAAATGGTTGCGTTGGTCTCTCCAGAGGAAGGACACTCACATCAAACTGAAGGGGCAAGGAAAGTGGCCCAGGGGAGGTGAAATCAAGTCATGGAACTATGCTTTGAAGCATGAATAAGTCAGCAAGAAACAAAAGTGAGCAGGGACACTCTGCGCAGGCAAATTGTATAAAGACACAAAAGCATTAAGCAACCATGTGGAGATCAAGGAAGATGGTGGGCATTTGAGAGAAAGTACCACATGGGGCAATTGTATACTATGAGGAGAGAATTAGAGCCACATATGCAGGCTTCGGGTGTTGAGTGGCATGCACGATAGAGAAACACTGGCAGAACAGCAGAAAGAGAGAACTGTTGGCAGCGCTTCTGCACATTACTGGCAGGGCTAAGACAAGGAAGACAATTAGAAACTGCGACAGTGCTCATGGGGAAACAGAGAGACCTCAATCAAGCCAAGGCAGGTGAGAAAAAAGAGGGAGAGGAGTTCTTTCAGAGATCACGGCCTCTCCCTAATGCTTTGGTTGGCATCCAGGACCCTACTCCTCATACTGGGTAACCTCACCCAGCCTTAATACCAGGGGAGGAGCTTAGTGCGACCTCAGCTTGATTGATACACCATGCTTTGTTGACACCTGTGAGGGGGCTGCCTCTTTCTGAATGGAAGCAGAGGAGTGGATTGGGGGTGGTGGGAAGGGGAAGAAGGAATGAGAGGAGAGAAGGGAAGGAAAATTTCAGTTGGGATGTAAAATAAATGAGTAAATTTAATTAGTAATAATATAAAAAAGAAAAAAGTGAGAGTAAAAAAATTACAGAAATCTAATCTACTGGCTGTGGAGTTCTGACATAGCGAGGATATTTCTGGTAGATCTTAGACTTCAATAAAAATGGTTCTTTTTTTATTGTCAATTTCTTATCATTCATCCCAATCCCACAAAAAAGCCAAAAATTAAAAGAATTAATAATTAAAAACTAAAAATGCAAACTAAAGATAAAAAAAACAAGAACCATCTTGCAGTGGAAGCTGTGGTGTGTCGTTGTGTGTGACACAGTCTGCCCTTTTGCCCAAACAGCTTTGCTTGCAAATGTTCCATACAGTGAGTCACTGGTCTGGCCTGAGGCCTCTGGATTCTGCTACACCTCAACAATGGAGCCATGCCTTGACTCCTCTTAGATCCTGTGTACTGTGATCTTACATCTGTGGTTGTGTAGGGCCAGTGCTTTCCCCTCTCCAGCTAGATATTGGGGTGTGCCAAATCAAAGCCCTGGATCTGGGCCTGGGTGTAGTTAAGTTGGTCAATCTGTCCGCTCTCCTATTTCCACACCACCAAAGCCAGCTCTCTAGCTTTTCCGTGGTGGGGGGTGGGACCACTCTCACACCCTTGGAGCCAGCTCTCATACACTGCACAGGCGAGGAGCGAAGCTAGTTCTCCCAACCTCAGGACCGGCTCACCCTTGCGCATGCCCAGGGCAAGCTCCACTGTGCTGCCCACGTGAGGTGTAGGACCTGCTTCACCGCCTCATTTTTACAGATAAAAAAGTCCAAGTAGATGATCAGTTTAGGACATAGAAAAATAAGTTCTCAAGCTGGGGTGGCTAAAAACCTTTTAAAATTAAAGTTCCAAAATGAAACGAGACCAATCTGTTTCCACGTTCTGTTATTTACCTACTGCATGAACTTCCTTGAATGTGCTTAACTTTTTTATCCCTGCTCTTCTCACCTACAAAGCGGCGGCTATGGCAGTCCACACTTGCGAGACCACGGCGATTCCCTAAGACCGCTACTGGGCACACCAAAACCAGCACATGCACACACATGCATACTCACCACTATATGGAGGCCAACCATCTGCCTTAAAGCAAATGCTCCTCAGCATCCTAACAAAGTGTCTCCATGGGGCAACCACGTGAAGAATTATACAATATATAACTAACAAACTAGTGAAAAGTTTGATGTCAAAAGACCTTATGTGACAGACTACGGAGTGTGAGAAATGAGAAGATACCGTTTCAGGCACTGTGATCGCATGCCCCATCTTTCCTTTTACAGTGAGCACTTCAACAGAAAATGATGCCTTAACCTGCAAGAAGGGGGTGGTGTCCCTCCAGCCGGCCCTTTCCTTGCTCCCCTCCTTAGTCACAGATCTCAGTATGTCAATTAATTTGCTTGCTCCCAGGGAAAGACGTAAGATGGTGATAAAATCTTTAGCCATTTTACGAACGCAGTGTGGAACAGCCATGCCCTCTTAGGGCAGTGCAGACACGAACTGCTCTGTGTGCTTTATTTTCCTAGTCCTTGCGTCTGCAGCAGTCCAGCCACGGCTGCCTCTGGAGAACTTTCCAGTTCTTTGTTTCTACTGCAATTACCAACTAGAATATTTTCTCTTTTCTCTTGCACAACTTTTTAAAAGATTTATTTGTTTGTTTGTTTGTTTGTTTATTATATATATGTACACAGCGTTCTGCCTGCATGTATGTCTGCAGGCCAGAGAAGATCACCAGATCTCATTACAGATGGTTGTGAGCCACCATGTGGTTGTTGGGAATTGAACTCAGGTCCTTTGGAAGAACAGCCAGTGCTCTTAATCTCTGAGCCATCTCCCAGCCCAGGATGTTGTGCTGGGTAAGCCATGGAACAGCAAGCAGACACAATTATGATCACTCTCACCTCGCCTTTAGTGCCCACTTTGCCCTTTGCTAGCGACAAAGCATTACTAGATCCTCTATTGCTTTGTTTCATGGAACAACTCTGTTATGTAAGAAGCACAGAAATTAGCATCCCTCGTGTTCAGATGAGAAAGCAGACACTGGAGAAGTTTGGAAAGTTACCTCTTCCATATCACAATAAGGTAATGAATAAGACCCGGCTTCCCTGTGCTATCTGTGGGGAATAGGGGTGATTGGCTACATGGAAACTCTCCTCGTGAGCTGATTACCCAGAGATCCTTAAAACCTCTCGATTTCTACTGAGGCAGTGCTGCTTTCTGCTGCTTCTCAGCAGAGCTGAAGAGATCCAATAGCAAAGGTGTAGCACCTTACTCATCCTGATATTTATTCTGGCATTCGGACCACCAATTATTTCCTCTGCATGTCTTCCTTCCGATCACTGTCCACAGCTTCCCCTTACTGCGGAACATACGTCTAGACTGACCAGAAAGTGAAAACAAGGGACGCTTTGAAACCTGCAAATCTGACCACAACTGAGAGTTGTACTTAGTCCAAGGAACGGGAAATCAGGTTTTTGCATCAGACGAATACTTGCTTAATACTCTCAGATTGATAGTTTCTTCTTTTATAATTAAATAGAAAATTATTACATTGACAGACAAGGGACTTCCTGTGTGAGCCAATGAGAAAACATGAAGTTAAAACTAGGGGAAATGACTTAGCCCCAAATAGACCTGCTAATGCCAGGATCAAAACAAACAAACCTGCTAATGATCGTTGCTTAGAATCAAACTAGAATAGAGTGTGATACGTTCTCAATTGGAAAATGTGTCAGTTCCTCTGTTCTGAGGGCTGGGCTTGAATAAAATGAGAAAATGCTTGAATAAAATTCAGAGAAAGATACTGAAAAGTCCTCTCTATGCTGTGGAGGATTCAAAATCAAAAGACTTAGATGATTGCTTTCTCAAAGAACTAATCTGTGGAGATTTGGTTTCCACAGTCCAGCCTGCCAACCTCCCACAACCCAGGTCTCTCCTAGATACTGTGAACGTAATGAAAAGGAGAAACGGTCCCTGCTGCTGTGGAATTCTTATTCTGTTGGTGAGGGAGACAAGGAGTAGACATATTAACAAGTACATAATCCAGGCAGTGAACAATGTTAGAAAATTGAAAAGAAAATCTGGATTTGGGGTGTGGGGCTTAGCAGGATAAAGACTCTAACTATGGAGAGAAACCTGGGAATGGATGGGATGGCTTGCAGGATGAGACCTGTGCTGCACAGACTTAATGGTTGGAGTTTCTCTGGGAGCCATGATGGAAAGAGAGGCCTAACTGCCCAAAACTGTCCTCTCACCTTCATGCGTGTTCTGCAGCATGCATGCACCCACCCTCGTGCACTCACACGTACACACATGCACGTGTCCATTTTTAAAACCAGGGTAGAAAGCAGTGAACTGAGCTGCTATGTCATTTAGGATGGAAGGGGGCAGTTCTCCTGGGTAGAAGATACCGTGTGTGTTATGCATTTTTCTCACTGCTGTGATCAACACCTGAAAATAAAATTCTCAAAAAAGCAAGAGTTATTTTGACTCACAGTTTGAGAGTGTGCTCCATCATGACACAGAAGTGGTACCAACAGCCTGAGACAGCTGGACATACTTCAGTCAGGAAACGGGAGACCCGCGCTCGTGCTCTGTACTGTTTCTCTCAGAATTTTATTTGGCCCAGAATCTAAACCCTTGTAAGCACCACCCACACATAGTGTGAGTCATCTCACCTCACTTAATCCAATCTAGACATTCCCTTATAGGCACGTCCAGAGGTTGGCTTCCTAGGTGACTCTGGATGCTGTTAAACTGACAGTCAATGCAACCATCACTGTGGGGTTCCAGACTTATCATTGCACATCTCTACGTCTTGCTTGCTTTATTTCTTCTTTCTTCCTCAAGTTCCACCTAGGGAAGTCAGGGCAATGTGGTTTTGCTATAGGAACAACATCAGTCCAAGAAGGGGAGAGTCTGTTTTCTTAGGGTTAGGGTGGCTGGGAGTACTGGGTTACCTAGAATCGTAACCCACTCCAATAGGAAAGAATAGTTCACTTTTTTCACATAGGGGTAACACATCTTGAATTTCCCAAGACAGTTGATTAATCTGGAGAAGGAGGGGACTTTGCCTTCCTGGTGGATGGAGTAACCACAAGTTCCAGTTTGTCCAGAGAGTCTTGGCATAACTGTTAGCACAGCTTACTTATGAACTGTATATCCAGCGCCCTCTGAGTATTCAAATTTATGGGTCCCTCCACTATAGTATAAAAAGCCCAGATATTGAGATCCAGCCTCGCTGGCCACAACTGGAGATTCACAGTCTTCCCCGGAATCATAGGGAGGACTGACTTGGCTGGAAGCAAGAAGCATGTGTCCGCTGTAGAACGGAGGGGCTGTTATCCCAGGAAGTGGGGGAGTGACTTCTGGGTGGTCAAAGCCACAAATGTCAGTTACAGTTCTCCCTTCCTCTTTATACTGTTTGGTACAATTTACTAGCAAATTGAAGGAGACTGGGTGTTGGAAAAACATGGGTTTGAATCTTGGCTCTGCTGCTTCCTCTAGCTTATTGAGCCCAGCTGGATCATCTTGCCTTTCTAAGCCCCGGTGTGCTCATGTATACAGAAAGCTAAGCATGTCGGCCTTGCTGAGTTATGAAGATTAAATAGGTTAAGGGATATAAAACATTTACCACAGAACTTGGTATATTTTGTCCTATAAGTTCATAGCCACTGATGGGTTTTTCTGGTTCAGAAGAACAATGGCTAGGACAGATGTGAGCACATGGACGGTGGCCAGGGAATATCTAGTGACCAGGAACGAAGAAGAAGAGGAAGGAAGGAAGACAGTGATGACTTTTCCAATGGGAGTAGGAATTCTCTCCATGAGTTTACAAGAGAGTTGTTGTTAATAGTGAGATGAACAACCAAAAAAAGGGATTGTACTGTACCATTTTGAAAGTGGGGGAAATGAGAAAGTCATTTTTTAGAACAGTTTGGAGAAACTAGAACTCACTGGGATCTAATATAAACCAACGAACTTAATCAACACTCGTGTTTGGGCATACAGATATGAGCAAGAGGTACTACTCTAAAAATTAGAATCTGAGGGAGGAGAAAACTCAGAACTAAAGAAAACAGTTCTGCTCTCAGTTCCTGTAGTAACTATAGAAATCAGTGCTGTTTTCAGTTCCCATAGTAACTATAGAAATCAGTGCTGTTCTCAGTTCCTGTAGTAACTATAGAAATCAGTTCTGTTCTCAGTTCCCATAGTAACTATAGAAATCAGTTCTGTTCTCAGTTCCCATAGTAACTATAGAAATCAGTGCTGTTCTCAGTTCCTATAGTAACTATAGAAATCAGTGCTGTTTTCAGTTACTATATAATACACATGTTGCTGGCCAAGCTGAGAAAATCAACTCAAAGTGCAAAGCTGATATTTTTGGGCTCACAGTCTCAGAAGTTTAGGTCTGCCATGTCTTCTTCCTATTTGTTTGGTCCTGTGGCATCCCCAAAATACCATAGCAAAAGTACAGAGTCATGGAGACCTGTTCACGTCCTAGATGGTGACCAGGAAACAAAGGGAGAACGAGGAGGTGCCAGAGTCCCAGTGACTGGTACACACCAAAACTTACCTTCCTTCTACTCCACCTCTGCTCCTAATGCTTCCACCTCCTCCCCAAAGCAACACCAGCTGGAAAACAAGCCTTCAGCATGTGGTCCATGGCGGAACATTCCACATTCAACATACAGTACTACAAAAGCAGAAAATGATAAATGATGTTTTAACAAGCAGACTTTGGTGGTATGGAAAAAAAGCGTGGTAAGAGATGCCCCAGCTGAATGTTCTGAGGGAGTCAGAGAAGGAAGGAATGGCTAATGATGGGGGAGCGTGTGAAATGAAGGCCTTAGGGAGCTGAAGGTCATCAGAATCGGGTCTGAAGGGAAGCTTGTTTACGCATGTGGAGATGATGGAACATTGGAAGACCTGGACACACTACAAACACTGCTACCCTTGTGCTTTGGTGCCATCTGTCAGGGAGGCTTCCCCAGGCTAGGTCCATGGCTTCTTGTTGAGTTTTTCCCAGACTCAGCTATCAGTAACATTTCCTTCCTTTTTTGTATAATAGAAGCACTCATTGCTTGCCACTCCGTTCAGCGCCACCATCTGCCTAGTATGTGCTTTTCTGTTGTCTGGTTTATTGCCACCTTTCCAATAAAATGCCAGCTCCATAAGGTTAGGGCTTTTGCCTATTCTGTTCACTGCTATATGTATCTTTAGGACCTAGAACAGTATCTAGCACAAAAAACGGATAGGAGAAAGAGTCTGGCTGAAGGGAAGTCATCAACCAAAGGACACACACCTGACAAGAGGACGGGAGTGTGTGTGTGTGATGTGTGTGAATGTGCGCAGGAGAGAGGATTTGTGCAGAGGAAACACACTTGTACGCTTCCAAACCAGTTCAGTTTCACTCTGCTTGCAGTGGGAACAACCAAACTTTCCCCTATGAACCCGATCCAGAATTCTGTTTCAAGAGTCTCTAACGTGATGTCTATGGCAGGAGTTGGTGTGGAGAAAGGGTGGAGACAAAACACCAGCTCAATGACCGTGACAGTAAAATTCATAAATGGCTCTGTTGGCCTTAAATAGAAAGAAAGTAGACATCGAAAGAATTAAGAGAAATGTAAAAAAGAAGAGTATTCAAAGAAAGAGAATTTACAAGAATAGGGAGTTTTTCTTTAAAATAAATAAATACTAAATGCTGGAGAACATATGATAACAGGGTCGCCTTCAGGGGCCACTGGTGTGGGAACTGATCTGGAAACCAGGTTAGTGGTGATTAGGATTCTTAGGGTAAAAGGTGCCACTTTCTCCGTAGAAACAGGATCTTTGATGGAAAACAATGTGTATAAATGCCTTCTACTTTTTTACTCTGATTTTATGGTTCAACAAAACACAAAACCAGTTAGTGCCTGGAGATCATGATGTTTGCCTTCCTTTGGGCCTCAGCCCAAAGTCACTGTTGAGAGTTAAGGGTTGTGTTCTCTCTGCTCCGTTTACTCTAGTTGTATTTCTCATCAACAAGTCCCCACTGAAGGGGACTGCAGCTCTGCATATCTTCAGAGTGCAGTGGAAGACACAAATTATAGAAGTGCCCCGAAACAATAGGAAGCAGAAAAGGGATTTAAGTATAGAGAGAAAGTATGTGTACTTCTTCCTTTCCAAGAAGCTGGAAATTACATTCTCAATTGCTTTTGGTGTGTGCGTGTGTGTGTGTGTGTGTGTGTGTGTGTGTGTGTGTGTGTGTGAGACAGGACTACCAAGCAAAGCCTTACAGATTCCTACACAACTCAAGCAGGTCCTCTCCGCATAGAGTATATTGGCAATGACATTTTCCAGAGTTGGGCTGGTTCAGTCCACTTGGGAAAAGAGAAGACTGACTGAATGGAGAGGAGGAGAGGGGAAGGGAGGGGAGGGGAGGGGAGGGGAGGGGGAGGGAAGGGGAGGGGGAGGGAAGGAAGGAGAGCAGAGGAGAGGAGGAGAGGGAGGAGACAGGGAGGGGAGAGGAGAGGAGAAGGAGGAGGGGAGGGGGAGGAGAAAGGAGATGGAAAAGAAGAGAAGGGGAAAAGAGGGAAAGGGAGGAGAGGGAGGAGGAGAGGAGGGGAGAGGGGAAGGGAGGAGAGAAGAGAAGAGAGGGAGAAGAGGGAGGGGGAAGTGAGGGGAAGGGAGAGGGTCTCAGCCTCCTCAGATGATCTTCCTATCTCTGGTTCTGGAAAAGCTCATACTTGCCCTTAGAGGTTAATGTATCTGAGTTATCATGGTCTAATCCAACAGTGTGAACCCATGTAATTGTCTTCCTCTATGGCTGAAGGATTCATGATTTTCTGAGAAAGTATTGGAGGCAGATAGGAAAACACGAGAGACTAAAAAGAAGGGACAGAGGCATGGTGGCACACACCTTTAATATAGGCACTGAGAAGGCAGAGGCAGGGAGATCTCTGTGGGTTTGAGGCCAGGTGGACTAACATAACAAGATCTAGGTCGGGACTAGACAGCTGAACACTGACGAGAGGATGGGGGTAAAATAGGCTGAAGAGTGCGTGTCCCAACAGCACACTTGGTCTATTCCACACAGAACTGGACCCAGAACTATTCTGATTTGAGAGCCAATGAAGAATTCTATTGGAGTCATATAACAATGGACCTTAAGTGCTAAACTAATAGGGAACTGTTGAAGATGTTTAAAGTTGAAAACTGATGGAAACATAAATCAGCCGGCCCCTCCTATCTGCAAACATTGTGTGTAAAATGTTATTCACAGACTGGCTGTTTCTGAACAATGCGTTATTCTCTATGCATACTGACTGATCCCATCTATTCTCCCCACTATGTATTAACTGCACATAGCATCTATCAGCACAATTATATGTTCCAGAAACACCTACTAAAGCACACTCTTCTGGCCTCACCTCCATTTGAATATTTTCTTTCATTTCCTCTCATTTGCAATGTCTTGGGTGACAGGAAGCAAACTTTCCAAGTAGTGTCATGTTGGAGCCTTAGGAGAGAACTGGTGTGGCCAAGAGTGTTAACAGGGGTGCTCTGTGTGATGAGAAATGTATGTTTTTTTTCCTTTGGCCAAATTTTTCTAGTCCAGAAAATGAAGGTTTTTCCAATATTAGCATGTAGTATATTTAACAAAGTTCTTACTGAAAACCCCACAAAATCTGTCTTTCCTGCATATTTTAGAGCTCACGGCACTCCGCTCGGTCTGTGCAAGCATTCAGTGGTGCATGTTATACTTTATTTTGGCTGCTGTGACATGGAATAGAAGGGTGGCTCTCTTCAGACTTTGGGTGAAGTTGGCAAGCTGTATACAGCCTTGGTCCACAGACGGGACGCCTCTAGTGAGCTCTGTGCAAGAGCCTTTGCCATCGATCTGCTGCACAAACACATGGGGAAACTCACGGCTCAGGTTAGCACTCCCCTTGGCCAGCCAGCCAGCTGGGGTCAAGGTCTCATCCTCTGGGGTTCAGTCTGGCTACAGCCCATCTTCTGCTTGTCTTCTGACTTGAGTCTCACCTTCTAGCTTTCATTTTGCCTCTGTAATCTTAAATCAGAAGGTTTCACCTATTTTTAAAACATCTTGTTTCTCTACAGGGCTGGCTAGGAAGAAACCTGCTCATGGGAGTCAAGCTGTCCCAGAAAGCCATGAGAGCTTCACTGATATCTTTAAAAGGGACATCAAAGTATGAAGGGGGGATTGTTGGGAAGAAAAAGGATTTCAGCTGGAGAGGGAGGGGCCAACAAGAGAGAGGGTTATGAGGGCTAAAAATGATTCACATTCTGTACATACATTCAGGAAATCTATATATCTAGCTGTGAACCCTATGAACTGTAAAACCAATCTTCCAGGCAGCATATATGCCCACATGTGCAATAATGGCATTACCCATGGGGATAACCAATTGCTTTCTGATCGGTTACAAGGTCAGCTTCACAGGAGAAAGTCCATGACTGTTACTGTGAGCCTCATCAATAATAACAGGGAGGTCATAGGTCCAATGAGGGAACTTACTACTGTTATTTGGTTTAATTGACATAGCACTAAAGTACCTTCTAAATATCTATGTATATGCATATAGACAAAATCCACTCTCAGCTTTAACAAAGAAACTGCTCCTTGCAGTGAATAAATGTGAATACAGAGAGACTCATAGCTGCCCAAGTTGCTAAGACCCGAAGAAAGACATTTATATCATATCTCTAAAATTCAGGAAGAAGAACTAGGAATAATGAAAGAGTTAGAAGATAAGACTAGAACCACAAGGCCAGGCGGTGGTGGCGCACACCTTTAATCCCAGCACTCGGGAGGCAGAGGCAGGCGGATCTCTGAGTTTGAGGCCAGCCTGGTCTACAAGAGCTAGTTCCAGGACAGGCTCTAGAAACTACAGGGAAACCCTGTCTCAAAAAACCAAAAAAGTAGACTAGAACTACAAAATACTGTTTTCTGGACATGACACACCAATCACAATCATGAGCTCATGGCAGAGCTGTTGCTTTCAGTGAGCCTTCACAAGACTGGCCCTGTCAACTCTCAGTGACAGACAAAGGCAGGAACCATGGGCCCCTACCCCTTACTCCAAATGACTGCCTATTGATTGGCTCTGGGAGATGCGGAGTCATTGTCTTCAGTTGTGAATCTACTGCCGAGCCCAGCATCATTCCAATGGAGAGCTTCAAATGCCTGGTCACACAGATGGTCCTGCTTCAACTCAGAGAATCACAAACAAAAATAAATAAATGGGAATGTTGAAAAATTTGTAAGAAAGGGGTTTAGAAGAATGGGAAGGTTAGTTATGAAAGGTGGGAGGGAAAATAATCAATATATATCATATATATGTGAAATATATACTAAACTGAACAGATTTAATTAATAAAAAAGAAAATAATGAAAAGACAAAATGAACAGCATTCCTTCCTACCTCTCCATCTGCCGTCAAAGGCTCCTTAGTAATTAGAGTTCTCTTAGTATCTTTGCCATTTTTTTTTCTTTTTGAAAGCAGTTCCTACTAATTTCATGAGCCACAAATTCTTTTATTAATTCCAGCATTCACAACTTTTCACATTAGAATGGATGATGTAATGCAGTTTAAATAGCAAAATAGCAATCACTTTTCTTAGGGGTGTATAAAGTGATCGTACGGCCATTGACCTGTTCAATTCAAAGTCCTGTGGTAATTGCTTTGGGCCTCCCACTCTGGGCAGCAACAGGATGCCCTTTGGAGACCAGGATGCAGTGACATGGCCCTCAGTGCTCTCTCCTTCCATTTTCCACCTGACCCAGACTAGCTGTCTCCCTGAGGTGGCAGATGGAGGAACCACAGCCCTCTCATGAAAAACAACAACTAAACAGCAAGCACTGTGGCCAGACCCTCAGCCGGTCTTTCCCCACGGGCTTTGCAGGTCTCGGGAGGGCTGGGAAAGCAACAGTCTGCCTGCCCAGTAAAACAGAGGGCTGTCTTGTGTTCTGAGGGCTCTAGTTGCAGGCAGCAGGCTCAAGTCCTGGGGGATTCTCTAGAAGAAAATCTGGTGCTGACACCACCTCTGGTGGAATTTACTAGAAGGAAATCTGGTACTTATAGAATCAACAGGAGGCAGAAGGAACAGTCTGTAAAAGGGCCATTGACCAAGAGAATCCAGACATGGGTCCTCAGGAACAATCTAGCCCGCATATTGGGCACTAACGCTAACTCTATGATGCCCTAAATGTATTCTAGTTGTCTGCTCCACTTTCGCGCCCAGGGCCCAAAGACAAAGTGTGAGGTGGGAACATCTAGTCTGCCAAGGCCCTGCTTTTACCCTGTCTCCCTTCTGGCTTTAGAGGAAACACACACACACACACACACACTGTCCCACTTGTCACCAATAAAGAGTTCTCCAGGCACTAAACAGGAGGTTGTGGTTTTATAATGCCAAACAGTGATAAACCTTCTTCCACCAATAGTCTGACTCCATAAGGCTAGAAGGGCAAGTCAGGTAGAGGCTGTGGCATGATAAAATTAGCTGCCCTGGCCTTATCTGCATGAAGGATTAGCAGAGGAAACTAACTCCTATGGAGTTCAGACACAGGGGCAGTCCTGTGCTGGGCATGTCACATGTGGTTGCTGTATAAATACCATCACTCCTAAGCCCTTCAGAATGTCTCCAGGAAGGAGGACAGTAGTTGCCAATGAGTTTTCTGACCAGGGAAATGAAGGTGGCAACCGGAGGTGGCAGAACGTGGAAGCTAAATAAAATCATGTGTGAAAGATTCCAGTGTATGAAGCAAGCCCCTCAGACTGACAGGTAATGAGCTTCTGCCACTAGTTTTAATTTCATATGTGGGCCTGGCTATAGGAAACCATACATGGGTGGTAAAAGTTTTTCCCTTTCCAATCTCCAAGGAAGTGTAACTGGGTATGAATGAGAGGCCAAGAAATCTATCAGTAGTTTGCAGAGGGTCTATATAAATTCCTTTCTTTAAAGTTATTGAACTGTTTTGAAAATGGTCTCAACAGAAGTTATTCCAAGTGTACCAAAAAGAAAACCAGAGTCTTAAAGAAAATACACTTGCTAAGCAAGGCAAACATCAGTATTCAGAGACACAAGCCAGCCTCTTGTGTGTTATCTCTTCAACAGCCTACTGAAAAGCTTACTTTATGTCTTTAAAGGGTTGATAGACAAGGAACTTTGTGGCCACTAAAAATTAATACCTACAAATGGTTCGTAGCCACTTTTAAAAAGACAGGACCTTTCAAAATTGTTCTCTGTTGTTTATAGTCCTCTGTTATGGCATTTTGCATATTGTCAACACAGTACACATTTCTGTGCCTTCAAAAAATACAAATTGAAAGCATACTCTCAGGGGAAGGTTTTTTTTTTATTTAAGGAATTGCACAGAATACGACTTGCCTGTATACTTCTATGCATAAACTAACACATTGTATCACAGAACTTTTTATAGCCAAGTACCTTATAGAATAATATTTTTCCAATAAACTCTCAGAGACTTTCTATTATGATAGGCTTTTTAACTCTTCTAAGAGCTGGTGTATAAAATAAAAACCTTTCTATCTATCAAGGCAAGAAAGTGATAGCATTTAAAGATGACTAATGCAGCGCCATTTGACGGAACGCCTTCGGGTTTGAGAACTTGAAGAGGCAAGTGTGTAGATGAGAGCTCTGTCGGAATCGTGCCTTCTCATCTTGGTTCAGTGGAGCTAAAAATAAAGGGATCTGGACCTTAACCTCTCGGTTCACAGATGGAGAAAGAAGCGTGGGCTATCATCTTACTTCCCCTAGATCTTTGCTCAACTCGGTTCCTCAATTCCCAAGGTCACCTCCATGTGGTCCTTTTATGGTGGCCATTTCTGGTGAGACACAGGCTCCCTAAACTAGTCCATGGACTCATGACTTCCTTAATAAGGCACTTCTTCCCTGCTTAGTAAAAACCTGTGTTGCTCCGTCCTTAGAATCTGTTGTCAGCGGTTTGAGGGTTCCAGAGAGCTGGGATCTTATGTAAAGTCTGTAAATATTTAGTGAATGAATGTGTAGAAAGGAAGGGAAAAAGTGATTTCTATTAAACTCTACTTGAACCAATGTAATGAACAACCTACTAAAAATGTAATACTATATTTAAAATCAAGGAAAATAGCCTTCAGCATTTTTTATCACTTTAGATCTGTGAGTAAGATTTTCTTGTAACACCTTGTTTCCTAACTCCTGTGTTTTGGGCAGTGATCCCAAGCATTCCTCTGAGGGAGGCAGGTGGAGAGACCCACATTTGCATAGAGCAGAAAGGGCACGGTAACATCTGGCTATGGCAGTTGGCTGGGTCCATTTGTTCGTGCTCATTAAATACACATTAATGCATGAACTATTGTAAATGTACAAATGCCATTTGGGATGGGTTGTTTTCTCCCAGACCAGTGGCATTGACTTTGGGGGTCTATCTCTGGTTGTTTACTTGCCAATGGCATTTGACCTGGGGTTAGACCCGTATTTAACCCTTTCCTGTAGGTCAAAAGCAAATTGATTTGGCAAAAGTGAAACTGGAAATGAGTCATCTGGGAAGCAGGTGTCCCTTGCTTGGCAAGTGCTCCAGGTGGAAACATTTTCAGACCTGTTCCTGGGCCATCTCCAAGGAAGCTTCGGAGGTCAAGGAGGCAATCTCAAGACATCCCATGTGGTCAGAGTCTGGGGGGGGGATCATAACAGGTGCCTGCTCGGTGCGGTTTTCCCAGCAGGTTGGGAGACTTTCAAAGAGGTCCATTTGGAAGATAATTTATTCATATATTCATGAACATTTGTCTGGCATTTTCTGTGAAGTGATTTGCTTAGAAGTTGCCCTAAATGGCTGCAACTTTGCCCTTTAGTCTACCTCCCACCATCAGTCAAAGACTTTGATTTCAAGATGAAAATATCGTGCTTTTCTCTTCCTTCTTTCTAGAGGATGAGGAAGATGAGGAGATGGTGGAACCCAAAATTGGCCAGGACTCTGAGCTGGAAAATCAAGACAAAAAGCAGGAGGTGAAGGAAGGTATGGTCAGGGGTTATACTGGGCAATTACTTTGGGTTTTTGTTGTCTTTTACAAACTAAAAGATGATAGAAGAAGTCAAGCTTAAACTCACACCCCTTTTGCATAGGACTTTGTTAGACACTCAATACATTTACATCGTACACTGGACTCTGCAGGGCAAGAATTAGTTGTTTTTAAACAGACGTAAGCAAATGACATGGAACCAACTTCAGTGCCAATGACAACTCCAGTTAAGTGGTTATTAAATATTTTAGAGATAAAAATAAGAAAAACTCTCAGTTGTCATGTTAGACCATGAAAGATAATCATGAGGAGGAAGGGGCGAATGCAATTATTTTATCAATTAATTCTCAAGTTTTACATGTGCTCTACATGGAAACATTATCAGCAATTACTACAGTTCAAAGTGTTCTTCCAGAACTCTGCCCATATTAGGGCAAAAAACCTTGCACATACGTGAGCAATAACAGTTACTAGCACTGAGGATTGGGTTCAGCCGTAGAGCACTTTTGTAGTAAGCAATGCCCTTGGTTCCAATTCCAGCATTGGAAGGGAAGAAAAAACAAAATAAAAACTAGCATAGACTAATGGCTTCCAGTCTACTTACCTCTCTTCGAAGCAGTTGAAAATATGATGTCTGCTGTTCAAAATGTCCTTTGGAGGCATAGACTATTGCTATCCCTATTGTACAGGCTGGGAGCTAAGATGAGGAAGATGCAAGAACCTGCTATAGGATGCATAATTTACTTATAAGTACATGAGCTAAGAGATAGGTTGAATCTTGCATGAGCCAAGAATTAGGTTGACTCTATAACTCTATGTTATACTACAATGCCATCTTCATGACATTTCCTTAGACTTTTTTTCTTTTACTACATCAAGACTCTTATCCATTGGGACAGAGAGATTTTGAGTTGTCATTATTGCTGAAAAATGGTGAGTGCAGGTTGGAAGGTTCTCCTAAACATTCAACTAGGCTCCTCAAGTACAGATCAACATAAGTCTAAAAGCATCTCAGTTAATATTTAAAATTTTAAAGGTTACCGTGACTCTGGCTGGGTGAGTGACAAGGGCTCGATGGGAGAGTTTTGAAGGAACGTGTGTCTTGAGCCCATGTGCTTGCTCCAGCTGCTTGTATTCTCATGAGAAAAATCCATCTAGTCTGAAGAGTCCCCACAGATGACATCCATGCATACTCAGAGGTGCTCAGACCAAATGGGGAGAGATTTCTTAACTTTTAAAAATTGTCTTCTGAGCCTGGAGAGAAGGTTCAGTGGCTGAACTTTGTTGCTCTTCCTGAGGACCAGAGTTCGATTCTCAGCACCTGCATAGCAGCTCACAACCATCCGTAACTCCAGTTATAGGGGATTCAGCACTTTCTTCTGGCCTCTGTGAGCAACAATCACACAAGTACACAGACATACATGCAAGCAAAACACTCTTACAAATAAAATGAAAATAAATCTAAAAAAAATAAAAATTGCCTCCTGATAAGGTCTATTTGAGTTTTGCACGTGTGTCCAATTTTGTTTTGACTCTATTTATGCAAACTCAGTTATAGAAAAGCAAATGTAAAACAGTGAGGACAAGAAAGGCGTCTGCAGCCAGGATACCTGGATCGAATCTTGGCTCTGCATGGTCTATAATGACTAACTTGGTTGACTTTCTTTCTTTTGGCCCTGGTTTCCTCATCTGGCAAGCAGAGATAATACCTACCTCCCAAGTTTGTGTTTTTACATAAGATTCAAAGGGGCTAATATGGAACAACTTGGCACAAAATAAGCGCTGTATAGGAGTTTGCCAAAGTATTATTGGTGGCCTTGCCTTACAGTACACGGTCTGTAGCTGTTTGCTCCCCATGAGGTTAGAGCCTTGTGTGTTCTAGCTCCCTGAGCTCAATGTTGCTGTAGCCCATAGCTTTGAAATCAAAAGGTGCAAACAGCTTTTTCTGTTTCAAAGAACCATCAGTAGGGCGATTATCACGCCCACCTTCAGGTGTCTAGGAGGGGATTTCAGGAGTGACTGGGGACAGGAAAAAGATTCAAGATCTCAGCAGTCACATCCATATAAGGAATCAGGTTTACCCTAAACAGATTCAGAGTGAGTGATGCCACGCTTAAACTTCTACTCAAAACATCTTTTTTTAAAAGGCAGAGAAGTGAATGCTGCTATCACGGGTACAGTCAGGGACACAATAAGCCAGGATCTATTGAAATGCATTCGCTTCCTTTTGCAGAACAGCTTAAAACATGCCCAGTAACACACAACCATGGAGTTCTTGTAGGCCTTGGCAGGGATTCCCCACTGCCACCCCACCCCCAAACCCAATCCCCAAACCATCTTCCTGGCAAAGCCAAGCACCTCCTTCTTAAGTTCCAAGCAAAAACACTCTTCAGTTTTAACTGCTCTCCGTGCTTTATGGAATTGATTAAAGCCATACTAAAAGTCAGAAAGAAGTTTGAAAGAACATTTCCTGTTACCACAGCACAGCGTGCCTCATTCTCCATAATGGCGTTTCTGCAAATTAGCACATAATGGGTTAAAACCCTGTTTATGTTGGCATCAAACTATCTGGCTTAAAAAAAAAAAAAAAAAAAAAAAAAAAAAAAAAACAGGACAGTATTTTGCAAACTTTTAGAAGACTCTCTACCCGATCTAATTGTGGCGCCATTCACAGGACTGCTACAGAAGTTAGGGCTGTGTCAGCACTTCCATGGGGAACCCTGCCTTTAGGGGCTTAGTTCTCACCCATAAAAATGTGCTCTGGGCTAAAAAAAACTTGACAAACACATTTTCAAACCAGGGAACACATTTTAGGAAACTTTTTTCTTCCTTCCTTCCTTTCTTCCTTCCTTCCTTCCTTCCTTCCTTCCTTCCTTCCTTTCTTCTTTCCTTCCTCCCTTCCTCCCTCCCTCCCTCCCTTTCTTTCTTTTCTTTCATTCCTACTCCCCCTCTTCCTTCTTGAATTAAAACAGAGATAGAAAGAATTTCAATATGCACTATGCACTCTTTTTTTACATATTTCTCCATCTGACACCAAAATGCACTAAGTATAAAGAAACATAGTTTTGATTTGCTATTTTGCCAGATGCATTTTATTGCAGAAAAAAATATACAAACTTGCAGTCAACTCTTCAACTTTTCATCAGAACTTGGGAACTGTCCCTGTTAGTCAGAATAAGAGGATTGGAGTCCTCACTCCTGTAAATTCAGACTAAGCCGTAAGCCTCGCGTTAACTTCAGAGACAAAAGTCTGTCTGCTTTAGTTTCATTTGGTGCCCTGCTGCTGTTTATGAACTGACTGTACTGTAAAATTTCCATTAGGGACATTGCCCCAATTGCAGCTGATGTTTTCATTGGCTACATGCGTTACCTATTTTTATCTTTTAGATACTCTTACAAAAAATATCTTTTAAACACCGTGATTTTATATTCCATCGTAATGATGGATTGAAAACAAGGCAGGCTATTTATGAATTAGGTATTTTACAAATGGAAATCTCAATTTAAAAGCAAGATTAAGGAGCTGGGGGGATGGCTTAGTCAATGAGTGATATGCAATGCAAACTCATCCTGAGTCTGGGTTCTAGTGCCCATGTGAAAAGCCAGGTTCTTGTCAATAATCCCAGCACTGGGGAGGCAGAGACGAGCAGATCCAGGAGCTGGGTGGCCAACCTAGACAACTGAAGAGGTTGAGATGCCCCCAAAATGGAAAAGTGATCAAGACACCTAATATTGACTTCTGACCTGCACACACACATACACACACGCACGCACACACACCCCACAGGACACGTACATATGTAAGCAAGCACAAAATAAAATTAAAATATTCAGGATAAAGTATGAGCTTCATTACGTGCAATTTGTCTTTGTAGAGGTAAATGTTCTAGAACCCTAGCAAACAAGAGCTGGAGAATACAGTGAATGGGACCAATGAAGGAGAAGCTAAGTTCATATCAGAAAAGTGAAGAAAACATGGCCAATATGACAGAACCATTTTAAAAGGGACATAAAAATGTACTTCATATGTAAGACTAAGCAACATTAACATTTATATAATTGAATAATAAAAGGAGATTCTAAATAAAGTTTATACTAGATTTTAATCTTACAGGTCAAAAATTCATATAATTTCTAAATTTTTATTTTAAGTTTTTAAGCATTTCATGAGTCTGATGCATCTCTTTCACATACATGTTATTCAAGCGAAATGTAATGGGGTAAGTTTATAAATTGTCTTGCTCATTGGATACCATGTAAGTCATATCTACAGTCTACTTTTCATGGAGATTCTTCTTTCAAAAGTGGATAAAGCATTGTTAGCCATCAGCTCCTGAAAGGGATTCTCCATGTTTTGTGTTAGGAGGCCAAATGAAATATTATCTAATCCATACCCACACTTTGCTCTAATGTGGCTTTGATTCTAAATTAATTTCTACCTTTTTCACATACATCAAACATCTTTTTAAATATATATAACATATAATTGATATATATAGTTCTTTACGATCATAATATATTATTATATATATATTATGCATTATATATAATTCATTAGGTGTAAGGGACAGACAAAAGCTGCAGGAAGAGTATTCTGAGGAGAATTTGGGGCTCATCTGGAAAGAAAACACTGCTCATCCTTTTAGATCTCTGTACTTGAAGCACTATGAAGTCCATTAACTAGGACTCTATTTTTTTTTGTCCAAGAGGTTTTATTTTGCAGTGTATCTTTTGATTGTGGATCCTGGATACTCCATTATGCTCTCATTATATTGTAATAACACTTACCAATTTAAATATTTTTAAGCAATAAGAGATTGGTTTTAATTAAAAATAGCTGTGATTTGTATTTACTTTCTAGGTTGGATATTGTTTGTCAGTTTTTGAAAATGCTCATCTGCACATGCATGCTGTTACTTTGTGCAAACAAATCATGTCATTTGATCCCTTTTAGACATCAAAGCTTGATATAAAGTATATCCTTTGTTTTGGTTCAGCAGCAATTTGATTTCAGGCCAAATATTGTATTGTTAAAGATAATGTCTGGAGAGGTGGCTGTTTCGCCTACCTGGACTCGGCCTCTGCTAGGGACACTTTGATCAGTCATTTATGTTTCTACCAGAAAAGAGGTTGCATGTCTTGAGAGCTGAGATCAAAGTGACAAGAAGGTGTAGGCAAGAAAAGAATTACAGAAAATTACACAGATACTATTCTTTATTCAAGGTAATAGACTTGCAAGAGGAGATACAGGGTAAAATAGATGTGGTTCAAAAAGATAAACAGAGAGTAGACTTTCTCAATTTTCTCCTACTGGGCAGAAGAGTGGGGAGGGCAACAAGAGGAAGTCCCTGCTACTGTGGTTAATCTCGAGCATGCCTTAAGTCACCTATGAACAGTGGTCAAGTCTGAACCTTTATAAAAGACTTCCTGCTTGGCGCACACTAGCCTTGTTCAGTGAGGCTAATTAATTTGTTAACAGTATTAACTCAACAAATGGGACCTAGCAGTTTACAGATTTGCTTTTGCTTCACCTGGCCACATTGAGTGGTTTTACTTTACTCATTGAAGGCACAACTCAAGTGGCACCAAAAGGCTTAGAAAATATATAAATAAAATAAATCCTGATCATTTATTATTGAATGCTTATCTACTTGGGGTGTGTGTGTGTGTGTGTGTGTGTGTGTGTGTGTGTGTAGTTTTAAACTGGACTATTGCTAAAAGTTTAAACTCAATAAATAAGAAATAAATAAGAAGTAAGTGGCTGGGGAATGTTGGTTTCTTAGCATTCTTCTCTTTATTAATGGCCTCTCCCGAATCTCAAGCTGAGTTCTGAATCTTGATATCAGCACTGTTATCATCTCACAGACGAGACTACACAGTAGAACCTGGTGGCGATTTTGGAAAGTCCCACCACACCTGGCAACATTAGAGCTCTAGCTCCTTAAATGTCAAAGAGCTGTTCCTAATTCTGTTTGGGGCTGCCAACGGTGATGAGTGGATCGTGGTTTCAGGTTTTCTGCGTGGTTAATGGATCACATTTTGCCATGTTGTTAACTGAACAGCATTTCTGAAATGTGGATCAACCACATCAGAATCATTCTTGGTTTGCTTTCGTTTGTTTTATTATAAATAAAGTCTTGAGTCTCTTCAAACTTCCAGTGTCATGATCTGAGGCAAGAAAGCAGGAGACCAAAGTGGAAAGAGAAATCCCCTGTCATGGCTCTACGGAAGGAATTCTTAACTATCCAGATTTCTCAGGACAATGACCTTGGAATATCATTTATCAAGTCAAATACACCTTCTATAAAATGTTATGTAACAGCTGACTGTACCTTCCTATCACCATGTGGTCAGAAAGAACCTGGCCCTGATTGTGGAGATGTCTTAGAAGTCTCGAGAAACTCTGAGAAAGTTCACTAGGCCCTAACTGTTATTTTGATCACTGACTCTCCTGTGAGGTGGCTTCTGGAGGAGTGAAGGACAACCCAACTGTGTTCCCTGGCTGTCAGCTCAGGGTAGAAGTAGTGTTTCTAGAGACCATAAAGATTCAGCTGAAAATTCCTGCCCTAGAGGCTCCTCCAGTCTGGAAGAGTTCCTAACCTCTCCCCTAGAGTTGTATACAAAAAGGGTTGCTGAAGCAGTTGCTTATATGACCCTCTGCCAACACTGAGGCGAGCTGACTTCTAGACTCTATGGAACCCTGGCAGTCATCTCATTGCCCTGTCTCTTTTGCATCTTCAAATTTAGCCAGATAAGATTAAGGTAAAATTAAATAACACTCTAAGTCACAAAAGCAACTATGGAATGTTTCAGCGATGCCCTGTGTGACTAGGAAGGACATAGTCAACATTTTCATAGCGATGTCAGCTTCCCAGCTAGCCAGTGGAAGTCAAGCAGAATTACCTAGTGGGGAGCAGAAAGCCTCCCACACTGTATTGCAGATAGATCCTAATTAGTACAATTTTAACAATGGATTTTTCTGCCCTGTTTGGGTTTTTTCCCATTCAGTTTGAAAGAAAGTAACATTTAGAATTAATAGCTTAAAACATGCCAATCTATTCTCATTTGTAATTATTTTTAATTCTTCAGAATGGCAAGTAGATGAGACATAAAATCTTTCAGGAAGGATAGTTAGAAACACATTTTGGTGTTTTTCTGTCAGCTTAGTGCCTGCACATGGATCTTCTGATACTTTAATTATCGTCTGCTGCCCATGACCCTCAGTCAGCACCACTGTCCCATGGCTCCTCGGCCCTCAGCCTGGTGGGGCTTCCTGTCCTGCTGCCCAGCTCTGCCACGGCTGTGATATGTAGGTTTAAATTAAGTCTTTATCATTTTATTTATCAACAAGACTCAAAAGTCAAAGGCTGTGGTGAAAACATGCTACCTCAGAGAAGCTGTGTAGCAACCAGCTGACCTTGCTTCTTAGCCAGAAACACCACAAGAGACACATCTTTTCCCTCCTTCCAGAACCAAAATGAAGCACAAACTCTATTCCCTGCCTTTACCTTCCTGGTTGTCTACTCTATGCAAATTGCTGTCTTCTTTATGGTCAATTCCATCAGCTAGTCACTGGCTCAACCCCAGTTCAAGGTATAACTTTTTTGGGCAGTCTTGAGAACGTCAGAGTACAATCAAAATATCCCACAACACCTTTGGCATGAAAACAGTTTTAATCCTGATTAACAACACTTGGCTTTCCTGTACATTATCTTTCTGGATAAGCAAGCTCTTTCATGGGTGGGATTTCTATAGAACAGTTATTAATTGTCCTTTTTCCTTCCCTAACAATCTCTCTTGCATAAAAAGCCCCTCCAAGGGAGCTGACAGAGGAAGAAAAACAGCAGATCCTGCACTCAGAGGAATTCCTCATCTTCTTTGATCGAACAATCCGGGTGATTGAAAGAGCACTCGCTGAGGATTCTGACATCTTTTTTGACTACAGCGGTCGAGAGCTGGAGGAGAAAGATGGGTTTGTTGCTTATATGCATTTGGAAAAACACGGTGTGATGAATTGGTGCTTCTGTTGCCTTTACTGTTCTTGGGGTGTGGGGTCTCTCAAGGCTGTCCAAGTTGGTCGTGTACCTTCCGTTCTCAGGCTCTCCAGTGCTGTTAGCCCAGAAGCCCACGGCCTGCTCAGCTTTACTCACTGATTGTAAACACATTTATTTAGTCTAGCAGATTTCTGGATTGAACTTAGCAAGCAGCTTTGACTGTGGGCATTGGTTTTAACTTCTGGTTTAGCGTTTCCCTGTAATTATCATGTGACCCTGGGAAATTCTTTTGAACTTGATATCTGGAGCCCAGGCCAGGTACCAGAGACAAGCAGAGTCATGTGCATTGTCCTTGGAAAAAGCAGTGTCCAGTGCAGCCCGCAGAGATGTGTGGTAGATCTGCTAGATTGTGTCTTCTTGACTAAACAAACAGGAAACTGGAGAAAACTAACATGAGTTCTAGATGGTCACAACAGAAGTGAGAAACAAGAGTTTGAAACATTCATCTTCTTTTGGGTCCTGTAAGATCGTGTTTGTGTTGTATGTTTTAGAAAACATATGGCAAAAAGATATTTACATATAAAATAAACAAAGAGTAGCCAAAGAAATGGGTGGAGGGGACTGCATATGACTTTCTCTGTGACTGCGACTGGTGTACGTGTTAGAAGGGTAGGGACTACTAGCCGTCCCCACGGGATATCTGGAGGCGCTTTACACGGCACTTGAGAAACAAGCACGGTTCCATTGTAGCTACAGACACCTTTTGTCTGAAGACAAGACGTGAAAGTAGGATCGCTTGCCTTTTGCACCGGATCTGATTTTTTTATTATTACTTCTGAAATTCTTTTTATTAATTTTTTTCATTTATTTTGCTTATCAGCCAGGTTCCCTCCCTCCTCTCCTCCTGTTCCCTCCCCCAGCACTCTTACCCCCTCATCCACTCCTCCTCTGCCTCCATCCAATGCATTTGTAAAGCACAGTGTGACATCAGCATTGATGGTACTGAAAGAGCATACCAGAGGCATGAAAAAGAATTTCACAAGGGTGTTTTGCTAACATTCTCAAAAGTGATCATCGTTAAACTGCCCAGAAGAGATAAACAGGATCTTGAATTTACATGTTCTACCAATGTTTGCTTTCTTTTAAAAAGCCATTTCTAGTGACTCATTAATTTTAAAGGTCTCCCCTCCCTATCTTAGTACATGGCCCAGTACCATCCTGGTTTTCTAAGGGGACAAAACTGCATGCGCCCCTTCCCCGAACCTGAGTGCTGGATCTTCCATAGGTGTATGAGTCACGGGAAAGAAAGGGAGATCATACTATGTCAGCAGACCCGAGCTTAGACGGAGGCTTTCTGAGCCAGACTGCTCATTCCCAACAAGAGCTACAGAGGCGCGCAGTGGTGGGGTAGTGGGCTACAGTGAACGGAGGAAGGGCGACGTGCTTCCTGAGCTGAAACTGAAGGACTTTAGGCAGACTCTTCTGCACACTCAGTAGCTACTGGCACAGAACAGGGGTTACTCAATTTAAGCGCACAGACCCTTAAAGCAAGTACAGAGTTCTTCAAAGGCAGTACCAAGGCCAGTTGAACGTTAACCAAATAAACACTGGCCAAACTGCAACCAGTCATCTGAGACAAAATGATCTTTTAGCCCATGACTGACGTGGATGTCTGGACCACTCTCTAGATAGCCCAGCTCTCCACAAGACCAGTCTCGTGGAGGAAATTATCACCTGCTGCCACTCCTAGAGACAGCTACTATAGCCCATCCCAGTTCACAGAGAGAAGCATATATATCACTGTGGCTCTAATAACATACAAGGTAAAATTGATATCAAACAATGCCCTGTAGTTTTATGATCCTTTAATTGCAGGGAGATTTAATTTTATTAATTTAATCTTAGTGTGTGTAAGAGTGCGGTTACTCAAGTAGAGGTGGGAGGAAACCTTCTGGGAGCTGGTGTTTCCTTCAACCATAGGGTCAGGGAATTGAACTTGGGACATCAGGTCTGTAGACAAATATTTTGATCTGCTGAGCCCCCTTGCTGGCCAAGGGAATTTTTGATAACTCTGTTTCACACTAGAGTCTACTAAAGGGAAGAAAAATGACTCAAGTCTCACTAAGATAAAAGTCTGAAACAATTTGGATATTTTACACCAATCTCAGAGAAAATGCCGAAAGCTTTCTGAGCCAGCAGAAGAGCTTTTCATAAGGAAGAATATCTTGAATTCATTTACTCGGGATCAGGTGCTGCTGCCTAGATTGACCTTCTGCCTTCTGAGAGTATTATATGCTTTTGCTTCACTAGGACCTGACAGAGCCAAAACTGTTCTGAAAGCTCACTTTACCTCTACTATTTAAACTCCCTTAGGGATGTGCAGGCTGGAGCCAATCTTTCCTTCTATCGTCAGTTCTATGATGAACATTGGTCCAAGCATCGAGTGGTCACTTGTATGGACTGGTCTCTCCAGGTAAGAATTAGTGCTGATGGGACAAACTTGACTTGTGTTCTTATGACATTTGTATTAAAAATAATATAGTTATTCCTCTATTTTAGAGGTATTTAGTAATCTATGACTCTCTTCTTTATACACATTCATTTTTGTTCACATTTCTCTGAAGTTTGGGGGTTAATTCTCCATTCAGATAGCTGTACTTATTAATTAACATGTTCTCTGTAACAAACAGCCAGACCATTCTATGCAGGAAACTTTTCTAATTGTAGTCACCATTAATTTCCTACTTTTCAAGTCCTGTGGGTACTTTTAACTGACCTCTGGTTCCGCCAGTTTGGTTTTCTTCCCTGTACTTTCAGAAACAACTTCCTCCCACCGAATTCTTGCTATTCTTTTCAGATTCTCTGACCCTTGTAGACTGACTCCCATTCTTCTGCTTGATGCACTCACGGACCCAGAGTTCTCCATGGGTATAGATTTGACTACAGTGTTGGGAGCTCTATCTCCTACTCAATCTCCCTCCTAATTCTACTTTTTACATCAAACAGATTCATACAGGTGTCCCAGAGAATTTCAAACTAGTCATGAACTCATCATTCCATATAGCCCAATCCTCTTTTGCCTACTCTGTTAGCTGAATGTAGAAGACATTGTAGTACACCCCAGGACCTAATGTCAAACTTTCATCAGCAGCACAACTAACTTTTCCCTCATCTTCCTGACCCAGTCCTTCAGCAAGAAAGTCCACTTTTCTATGTATATATTTATCAATCTTACATCTGCTATATCTGCTTTATTAAAAACCCTATAACTAGGTTGGGCATAGTGGTGCACACTTTAATCCCTGCACAGACCTGATTTTTAACAAATATAAAAAAAACCTCAAAACTGTACACCCTATTTTTTGCATGTCTACTCAGTTTTTCCTTGGGACATATAATGAAACAATCCTCCTTGAATGCAAATGTAACCATTTCATTCTCTGAAATAAAGCTCCTCCTTGCATATTCAAAAAAAGTCCAAACCCAAAACTTGATATTTGGAATGAAAATAGGCAAACAAATGTCAACTTGATGAGTGGACAACCCAACCATTTGACAGCATACAAATCACTATGCCCAGCACTGAGCAGCTAAGTCGTGTGCAAAAGCACACAACAAATCACTATGCCCAGCACCGAGCAGCTCAGTCATGAGCAAAAGCACACAACTTAGTTGTGGTGAAGTCAGACTTTGAATGTAGGTGGTCTGAATTTTGAGCCATGTCGTGAATTAGTTTTTAATCTCTGTAATTTACATGCCAAGCATTATATCAACTGCCTTGAAGACTTTATCTTATTTTATCCTCAAGAGAATTTTATAAGGCAGTCACTATAGCTGAAGATACTGAGACTCAATAGATGCTAAGTAACTTGCTAACAATCATTCAGTCAGGATACAGCAGAGCTGGGCACAAGTCTTGCAATATTCTACTGTATAGGTTTGAACTGCTGCTTCACTCAAAGAGCTGCTTCTGAAGCTGAAACCAAAAGAGCTTGGAGGTGCTGAGGGATCCAGATAAACAGCAAGTACTGTATGAATTCAGTGTAAGTAGGGGTCACTTTCCAGTCAGACAGCAAAGAAGGAGAGGAAGGTGACGTAGGGAGATAAGCAGCAGATGTCTAAGAAGGGTCCCATTTAATCCTGTTGTGAATTGGAGGAGAGTACAATCCCCATAGCTGTACTGTCAGCAACCACCAAGTGAGCTGGGCTTCTCTGCTCCTGAATCCTCTTTGACATCAAACAACAGAGCACAGAGAGCTCTGTTGTCCAAAGACTAAGACAGCCAAGCTCCCACAGTCTCTCTGCAGTGTGTGGGTGGTCTGTGAGCATGCCCGGGTGTGCAGAGAAATCAGACCCAAGCCCTAGGAAGCACTTTATTTGGTGTGCTCACTTCACTTGATTCATGGTCTGGAATCAGGTAGGAACTTTATCTGACACATTTCTCAAGCAAGGCAACTGTTAGTGGTTCCCAAGTCAGCTGCAGTGGGGCTGGCCCTGCCTCACCTCAGTGTGCGGTTGCATGGGTTTGTTTCCACACAAGGTCCTTCCTATGTGACATTTGTGTCAAAGGAAGTGAAACTGGGAAGCATAGAAATTCTGTCAGGGAAGGACTACATTTCCTTTGCCTCTCTCTGTGTGTCTGTCTGTGTGTCTGTCTGTCTCTGTCTCTGTCTCTGTCTCTCTCTCTCTCTCTCTCTCTCTCTCTCTCTCTCTCTCTCTCTCTGTGTGTGTATGTGTGTGTGTGTGTGTGTGTGTGTGTGTGTGTGTGAAACCTGCCTATCTACACTGGGAAGGGATTTGTAAAATGTTTTTATAGAGAGTTTTAAAAAGCTAGAATCACTAATTCTTGCGTCTTAATAGTTTTATTGGTTCAAAGAACCAGATTTGCATGCTTCTGAGATGAAGGGGATTTCTGAATTGCTGTAGACACATTTGGTGATATTAAGACAAAAGATAAGTGTGTAACACAAGCTCGGTGTGTAATGTTGTCAGATAATGCTTGGAGAGTTTCTTGTGTGAACAAAATGGAGCTGGTTGGAGAGAAGGAGAGAAATGTGAGAGACCTGCATAATTCTACTCTCACTCCTGCCATCAACTTGGCAGTGTTCAAACAGGAACGCTGTCCACAGCCCATGTGTCAGAGTGACTCGGTGTGTATAAAGCCAGACTTTTACCTTGCTCACACATATGGACACCTTGCCTATATAAAAGACGCCTACAGTCCTGCTGTCACTAAGATGCTAACCTGAATAATCTTTAAAAACTTGTCTGGTTATGAATTCTGTCAAATTTATAGAATCGAAAGAGAGTTCCTTCTGGTAGTAATTCAAAGCCATTGGAGTTTATAAACACTTCATGCCTTCTTCTCCTTCTTGCCTATCTTAGAAAACAGAGTCGTTGGCGGTCTCTTTATATCTAGTCTCTGCATATTAGAGTTAGCATATTTATCCTTTTGTAAAGGTTATTTATCTATTTCATTAGTTTTATTTTTAATTGAAATATAATCATTATCTCCTCCTCTTTCTTCCCTCCTATCACTTCCCTGTATCCCCAATCTCTTCCCTCCCATATTTATGTTCCCTTTTTTCTTACATGTGAATGCATAGAAATCTAAGTAGAGCTTGCTGAACCTATGTAGTGTTCACTTAGAACCGGGATGCTCACTTAGAACTGGATAGCCAATTAGGGACCTCATACCTAGGGATGAAAATTCTCTCTCTCTCTCTCTCTCTCTCTCTCTCTCTCTCTCTCTCTCTCTCTCTCTCTCTCTCTCTCTCTGCAGTTCTAAGTTGCTCTGTAGCTCTTTGTCTGGGGGTGAGCACCATGGCATTTCCTTCTTCCATAGTAGCATTTCTGTGGGTGCTGTCATTGTTCAGCTCCTGTTTAGGGAGGCATAATATTGAGATATCGTTACTATAGCTTCCCTTTCACTTCGAGAAAACAGTCTCATTTTCTGATCATCCTTTACAATCTCTCTGCCCATCTTCCTTTATTCCCAAGCCTTAGATGCAGGAGTTGTGTTCTAGATATAGCAACTGGGTCTAGGTAGCCCATGATCAGCTGTATTTGGACCAGTCATAGTACTTTGTAGTGGTTCTGTCTGCTACAAAGAGAAGCTTCTTTGATGAAATGTGAGAGCTACACTTGTTTGTGGGTATAAATATAAATATTTAGAACACATAAGTTGGATTAGTCAGCTGGTGTTAGAAGGTTCTTTAAGATCCATGACTTCACAAACACTGAGAAATTGGGTAGGTTTCCACAGCAGGCACAATTTCCCTCACGTTAAGTGTGCCATCCGACTGGACAGTGGTTGGTTACAGCTAAGATGTGAGTGTCACTACTGCATCTTAAGAGCCATCTTCCTTTACTAGTCATTGTCATTTGTAAGCATGGAAACTTGGTCAGACTACTGACCGCTTCCCTTCCTCAGCAGCTTGCATAGCATCTTCTGGTGTTACAAAAGCTAGTCCTCAGGAAAGAGGTGTTTGTGTTGGACCCAGTTCAAACCCTTCATACTGAGTCTGAAGCGCATACTGTCTGGTCCTCGGGAAAGGGGAGTTAGTGTCAGATCCAGTTCAAATCCTTCATACTGTGTCTGAAACGCATGTTGTCTTTAGCAACAGAGGTTACCTTCGGCTTCATGGAGACAGCCAAAGGCAATGGAAGTAGACTATATTGTTTAGGGAGTTTCTTGCACTCTCCTGATCAGCAACTTGAAAGGTTTTTCATGCCTGGTGATGGAGGTGTTTCATCTGTGGCACCTGGAGGTAGGTAGCATTGTCTACCTAAGTGGCATAACTTCACTTTTTTAGAAAAAAAGCAATTTTAGGTAAATAAAATATATGGTTCCTTATGGCTTTTCAACATTCATAGTGTTATTGTTTTTCCCTCCCCATCACCCCCCTTCTGTATTGACCTCCCTACTCCCTCCCCAAATAACCTCTGGCCCATTTCTCTCTAGTATCCTGTTAGTCCTTTCTCTACCACTTCTTCCAATAGTTCCCTCTTGTTTGGTCTTTTGAGACAGGGTTTCTCTGTGTAACCACACTAGCTGTACTGCAACTCGCTTTGTAGACCAGGCTGGACTGGAACTCACAGAGACCTTTGCCTCCCTGCCACCGCATGCTGGGATTAAAGCCATATGCCCTTATGCCCAGCTAGCAGCCTCTTCTTCTGGAGTTACTCCAGGTGGTGTACCCATCCCTGAGGATTTGGAGCTAGGAGCTGCAGAAGAGGGAGCACATACAGTGTTTATTTTTCTAGATCTGGGTCACTTCACTCAGTATAAACTTTCCTAAGTCCATCCATTTTCCTGAGAATGTCATGATTACATTTTTCTTTGCAGCTGACTTATATTACGTTATGTATATACAACATTCTCCTTATTCATTCATCTACTGCAGGGCATTTAGATTGCTACTTTTCCCTAGTTATTGTGAATATGACAGCAATGAAGGTAGATGAGCAAGTGCTTGTGGAATAGAATGTCCATTCATTCAGGCATATGCCAAGCAATGGTATAGTTTGATCATATGGTAAATTTATTTTTAATTTTTTGAGACACCTCTCCACTGGTTTCCATAGTGATTGTACTGGTTCAAAATCCCATCACCAGTGTAAAAGGATTCCTCTTTTCTCACAACCTCACTAACATTTGTTGTGGGCCATTTTGTTGACCTTCTACATCTGAGGTAAGATGAAATCTCAGGGTCATTTTTACCTGCATTTCCCTGATTAATAATGATGATGAGCAATTTTAACATATTTTCTAGCCATACTCTTTGGAAAAAAATTCTTTTCAGATCCCTAGTTTGTGATTTAATTGGTTCATTTGTTATCTGAGTTCTTTATATAGTCTGATGTCACTCTTAATGTCATATGGACAGCTGGCAAAGATTCTCTCCTACTATGTGGGCTTTCTCTTTAGATGACTGTTACCTTGAGGATACAAAAGCATTTTAGTTTTATAAAGTCCCAATTTGCAATTGTTGGCCTTCATTTTGGGGGAAGGGAGGTATAGTAAGGAAGTTCTTTCCTGAACTCTATCTTGTAGGGACTTTCTATTTTCTTCCGACAGCTTCATTGTCTCATGGTTCACATCATCGATCCATTTTGGAGTGTTTCTGTAAAGTAACAAATACAGGCTTAATGTGGACATCCAGTTTTCCCAGCACCAGGTCTTGAAAACGCTACCTTTTCTCCAGTGTATGCTCTTCAAGTATAAGAACAAACACAAGTACATGTTTGACAAATGTGAACACATGTTTGTTTTGTTGGTATACACATCTTCTGTTCCACTGCCATATTGATTTTATTGCTATGGCTCTATGTTTATTTTGAGATCTGGAATGGTGATTCCTGCCAGCATTGTTCTTTTTGCACAGGGCTGTTTTGGCCATCCTTAGTCTTTTGTGGTTCCATATGAGTTTTCAGATAGTTTTTATATTTCCGGGAGGGACTGAAATATGAGTGTTTTGACTGATTTTGAATAGAACCTGTAAATTGCTTTTTAAGAAAATGGTCATTTCATAATATTAACTCCACCAATCCATGAGCATGGGGTTTGTCTCCCTTTTTCTAGTGTCTTTCTCAATCTTTTACAGAGATCTAAAGTTTTTGTCTTAGAGATCTGTCTTAGTTAGGGTTTACTACTGCTGTGAAGCAACACGATGACCACAGCAGCTCGTATGAAGAAAACATTTAACTGAGGGTGGCTCACTTACAGTTTCAGAGGTTCTGTCCATTATGATCATGGAGCAAAGCATGGCGGTATGCAGGCAGATATGGTGCTGGAGTTGAGAGTGCTGTATCTTGCAGGCAACAGGAAATCAACTCCCCTGTCATGCTGAGGGAAGCCTGAGGAAAAGAGACCTCAAAGCCTGCTCACACAGTGACACACTTCCTTCAACAAGACCACACCTCCTAGTAGTGCCATGCACTTTCGTGGCCATTTTCTTGTAAAACACCTCATTCCACTTATCATAAAATAAATGCAGTCAATCCAGCTTCAAAAGTACCCAAGTCTAAAATAGTTTCAAACTTATTCAAAGCTCAAAGTTTCTTCTGCAACCCATGGCAATCTCTTAACTGTAATCACCTATAAAAATCAAAATCAAAAAGCATATCACATATTTCCAACATGTAATGTCCTAGGATATGCATTACCATTCCAAAGTGCACGGAAGGGAGCATAGCAAAGAAACACAGGATCAAAGCAAGACCCAAAGCCAGCTGGGCAAACTCCAAACACTGCATCTCCATGTCTAATGTCAAAACACTCTCCACATCTCCAACTTAGTTAAGCTTTGTTGACTGCAACACACTTTTCTTGGACTGTTTGTCTTTCTGTTAGCAGCTTTCCTGGGCAGGTGTCCCACAACTCTGTTATCTCTAACATCTTGGCTTCTCCAAGGCAAGGCAGGCTTCACCTTTGTAGCTTCATGCAATGGCCTCTCTACTAGGTCTATATTCAGGGACACCTCCAACAAATGCCTAGCCTCAGCCAACCTCTGACAAATGCCTGGCCTCAGTGGCTGTTCTTAGGCATGAAGGCAACTTCAATAACCCATTTTTCTATCTTTAAATCTAAATCCAGAACCACATGGCCAATTTCTGCTGCTTGCTGGGGCTGGTGAAGCTCAGGGTCAGAAATTGGGGTTCAACCTGAAGATCTGTAAAGCAAAACATCCACCTACTAGCTTTTACCTGAACCTCAGTCCAAAATGGTGATCCTGTCTCCTGGAATTTCAGAAAGAGACTGTGTCTAAAAGCTGTGATGTCCCATTTTATATTCCTCTCTAGGGCTAGGATCAAAAGTGGGCACTGCTGGGATTAAAGGCATGCACCACCCAATTTCTATGGCAACTAGGGTGGCTACTGGGATCAAAGGTGTGTGTTACCATAATCTGGTCTGTAAGGCTGACCAGTAAGACTGTCTTACTCTCAGATCTTGAGCCAGTCTTTATTAAAATACATTTGAAATGCCACTACAGGCTAGAACATGGCTTCCTTGTTTAATTAAATCTTCCCCAGCTTTCTTTTATTTCTTTACTGCCTAACATGGCTGTCCTTGAACTTGCTCTTTAGACCAGGCTGGCCTCAAACTCAGAGATCCACCCGCCTCTGTCTTTTCTGTGTTAAAATTAAAGGCATGTACCACCATACCCAGCTCTAAGCTTTTATTTAATTCCTTTCCACAAGTTGGAAACTTAGCTGAGTGGGATCTTCTCCCGAGGTCACCACTCCCTTTATTCCATTTCTTAATCTGTTTATCTCCTTGGACAAAGAACTTAGCTCCATTCCACTTTCTGGTGTTCTTTTCCTTCTCAAATATTTTGCCTTGCTCAGTTTGCTCCTTGTAATAATATATCTTCATTAAAGTTATCACACATATCCACATGACAAAGTCTATATTAGGCTGTTTCTTCTCCCAATGTAATTAATCCAAAACTCTTCACTTTAGCTTCAGACAAAAGCAAAAAGCAGTGACTCCCTTCACCAAAATATCACTAGACAATATGCTAAAATTCTTTTCTGAACAGCTCTCAGCATTTCAAATCATAATCAGCTCCACTGTCTTCCATGCTCTACTAGTAATGCCTATTAAGCAGTGCTTAAATCATTCCAGTGCTTTCCTCACCCAACGCACTAAAGTCTAAATTCCTCCAAACGAACACATGGTCAGGCCGATCACAACTAAGCCCCACTCCTGGTACCAATTTCTGTCTTAGTTAGGGTTTACTATTCCTGTGAAGAAACCATTACCACGGCAACTCTTATCAAGAAAACATTTAATTGAGGATAGTTTGTTTACAGTTTCAGAGGACCAGTCTGTTATGATCATGAAGGGGAACATGGGAACACGCAGGTAGATATGCTGAAGCTAAAAGTGCCTTATCTTGGAGGCAACAAGAAGTCAACTCCCCTGTCATGCTGAGGGAAGAATAAGAAAAAGAGACCTCAAAGCCTGCCCCCACACTGAAACACTCCAACAAGGCCACACTTCCTAATAATGCCATTCCCTTTGGGGGTCATTTTTTTTTCAAACCACCACAAGATCTTTTATATCCTTGGTTAGCTTTATTACTTAATATTTTTTAAACTAGTATGGATAGGAGTGTGTGTAAAATCTCCTTCGTAACATATTTATTACGGTCATATAAAAAGGCTATTGATTTTCAGTAAACTAACTTCTTATTCTGACACTTTGTTCAATTTGTTGATAGTATCTAGAAGTTTTCTGTTGGAATTTTTGGTATCTCTTGTGTATAATATTATATCATCTGCAAATAGGGATAATTTGACTTATTTTCCTATTTGGATCACTTTAATTTCACTCTCTTGTACTTTTCGTATAGTTACATGTTTTGCAAATTTCCCAACTTCTACTGGCTTGAACTTTCTTGTCCATGAAGTATTGATAAATGATGATACCTAACTTTCACGCTTTCTGTGGGTATTAAATAAACCATTATCTCTAGTTGAGTGCTTTAAGTGTCTGGTACATAGGAAGCACTCAGTAAGCATGACATGGTATGAGTAGTGATCATAGTGGCATTAATATTCAACAAAAATGACCCCTACTCTCCGCTCCCCAGAGTAAATTTCAAAAATGTTTGGACTCAGGAGCTTCTGTGAAAATGCCCTGAGTATTTCTCACCATCTCTTCTTCTTTTACATCTCTTCACAAAACCTATAAATTAATGAAATTAATGTTCTTTGAACATTTTCTTCTTTAATAATAATAATTTTTAATAAAATTTTACTTCTGGCTAGATTAAGTAAAAAGGGGGAGCTTTTGGCAAACTAATACAGTAAACAGGGAATCCATGGAAGAGATAAAGACCTATAACTCAGAGAAGGAAACAACCATGGGAGCAGTTTGAGGAACCTCACCAATAAAACATTGTCCCATTCAAAATGTACATCTAAGTTAGAGAACATCGTTAGGTTGTTTTGGCCAAGTATCAGCTCTGCTATTAGTCATCTCTGGGACACTGGGTATCTATGTATTGTGGAACAATTGTCGACAGAGGATCCTGTGGGCCAGCCAGACTCAGGAAAAATTTCCTCACCTACCTTCCTCCTTCTGCCCACAAGTCACCACTGTTGCTTCTCAGATGTCTCCCTGAAACGCCCGCCCCTAACAAGTGTAGCTTTTCGCCATTCCACCCTCAGCACAGGTCCATGCTTCTACAGAACCTTGATGGCACTGCCCTCCTCGCACATACTGTTCCGCTTTAGTGTCTGAGCGGATGTTCTTCCTCCATTGCATCTTGTTTTGCACTAGCCATAGGTGGGCTCCCATAGGCAGAATATGTTGCCATGAATATTCTTGTTCCATGCTGCATCTGGTGCCACCTTTACTTTATGTATAGACAGCACTGGACACAACGCCCCTGTGGGCAGAAGGGGATGCTGCCCTTTGAGCTCAACTGGCCTCCATAGGGTTCCTCACTTTGTCATGCATGAGCAGTATGACTTGGAACATGTCACTTCCCAAGGGCTCATCTTCCTTGTCTGCAGAAAAGAGTAAACCATTACCTTCTATATACAATCATGAGTAACAAGTAAATGAAGACATTGCCCAGTTCAATGATTGGAACATAAGGCCCACTTAGAACATGCCGGCTCTTTTCTCTATAGGAAATGTTAGTTTCTGTTTCTATTGAAGACCTAGACTTGAGAGTAAAGCTAGTAATTTCTGAGTAAAATTTCTCTAAGTTAAATATAAGTTAATCTAGTCCTTATGAGTAATTAAATAACCAGAAATTTCACAATTGTTAAAAGATAATTTTAAACATTTAAATTTCCATAATTGCTTGGAAACTTGGTAATGAGTAAATATGACTAGCCATGCTCAAACAAATAGCTTTTTAAAAAGACATAAAAGAGGAAACTTTTATAATAGTCTGCATGAGATAAGATATAAGTCAGTCCCTCTGCACCTTGTAATCCCTGTTATAGGAAACTTTGCCAAATGTGTTTTCCTGGTGTTTTCACTAGCTCATGGCCTGTTTGCTACAGAAACTTAAAAGCCAAACAAGTTAAAATATTTTTAGATGGAAAAAAAAGAAGAAAATCTGCAAGTGGGTGTGAATGATGAGACCCAGATGTGAAGCTGTGGGATGCTATTCCAGACACATCTGGCTGCTCTCTGGCCCCTGCGGTGGTGGTGTCAGTGTCTGTAGACTTGCTTTTTCACATGTGACATAGTTAAACTTCAGATGGGCAGTCTGGAGACTTCTGTATTTATCCGGATGTTAGTGTCATTGAATGGACTCTGAATCAAAGGCCTTGCTTCATAGGCTTTGATTCATCTGCTAAGGCACATTTTCTAATAAAGAATGATGACTTCCGCTGGTGGCCACATCCATGTGTGTTGTAGGTCTATACCTCCTCTGAAGCAACCAGTGAGCTGTAACTCTCTGTAGCTGAAAGAAAAATAAAATAAAATATAAATAAAATAAATAAAAAATAAAGCCACATGGAAGACTTAGATTTAGTTATGGTTCATATGAAGGAAAAGTCAATATTCACATTTATATGAGTATTGTTCAATTTGAATATATATATATATATATATATATATAGCATGGCGAACAGGAAGAGAAAACTAGATAATGTCTGAGAAGAGTTTCTTATGAGCTATAATAATTCTGTTGTGTAACAGAGACACTAACGAGAAGCCCAGGTGAGAGTGGCATTTGTGCGACATGTGTTCTGAGACATCACTCACGAGTCTCATTCCCCTTATTTGATAACACTCAAAGCAGAATTCATGTAGGGCAAGAAGATATTTTCAACATGCATTTAGAGCTCAACCATCCTTATGCTGTGACCCTTTAATACAGTTCTTCATGCTGTGATGACCCCAACCATAAAATCATTTTCATTGCTACTTCATAGCTATAATTTTGATACTGTTATGAATCATAATATACATATTTTTGGAGACCGAAGTTTTTGCAGCAGGGTCGTGACCCATAGGTTGAGAACCATTGCTTTAGAGATTTCCTCATTGTTGTCTGATTGTGCCTCTTATATCAATGAATTTAATTACTGTGGTGTTTCATAACAAAGAAAATAATATTTATGCAATTCCAGAGTTACTGAAATAAAGGAGTTTCAAAAATAAAAATTATAATTATTCAATACATTTTTTCAGGGGTTTAAACTTTATTCTTTTTTTTCCAATAACTGATACCTTTAAAGAAGAAATAACCAGTTAACTCTTCTTTTTTAAAGCATACCACAAAGTCTGGACCCAAAATGGTTTATTATAATTTTTAAAATCTTACCTAACATTAAAAACACACTTGAGACTGTGAATTTAGTCTAGTATGGCGGGAAAGTAAATGTTTCTCCAGTGCAGAATATTTGCTTTTATTTTATTTTTTTCCTCATTTTTTTATTAAAGATTTCCATCTCCTTCCTTCCTCCTCCCCCTTCCCTCCCCTCCCTTCCACCCATACCCCCTTTCCACCCCTCTCCAAGACAAAGAGCCATCAGGGTTCCCTTCACTATGTTAAGTCCAAGGTCCTCCCAGCTCCCCCTCAGTCCAGGAAGGTGAGCAACCAAACTGACAAGGCTCACAGTGAGCCTGTCCAAGCTGTAGAGTTCATGTTCATTGCCGTTGTCCTTGGTTTCTCAGTCCTCCTCCACCGTCAGCCACATTCAGAGAGTCCGGTTAGGTCCCCTGTTCCATCAGTCCCATTCCAACTGGACTTGGTGGTCTCCCATTAGATCTGTCCCACCGTCTCAATGGGTAAACGCACTCCTCACAGTCCTGACTTCCTTGCTCATGATCTCCCTCCTTTTGCTCCTCATCGGCACCTTGGGAGCTCAGTCCGGTGCTCCTACGTGGGGCTCTGTCATTTTCTCCATCCAATGCCAGGTGAAGGTTCTATGGTGATATGCAAGATATTCATGAGTATGGCAATAGGATCTGTACATTTCTGGCACCATCTCCACAGCTGCCCAAGAACCTAGCTGGGGGCATCTTCCTGGACACCTGGGAACCCCTCTAGAGTCAAGTCTCTGCCAACCCTAGAATGGCTCCCTTAAGTAAGATATATAATTCCTTGTTCCCATATCCACCCTTCCTATATCCCAAACATCCTATTCCCCCAAGCTCTTCACATCCTCCACTTCACACTTTTCTCTCCCCATCCCCTCCTCCCCCCATCCCACCTCACCCCCAACTTCCCATTTTTTGTTCGGCAATCTTGTCTACTTCCAGTATCCAGGAGGATAACTATATGTTTTTCTTTGGGTTCACCTTCTTATATAGCTTCTCTAGGATTTTTTTTTTTTTTTACGAATTATAGGCTCGATGTCCTTTATTTATGGCCAGAACCCAATTATGAGTGAGTACATCCCATGTTATCTTTTTGGGCCTGGGTTACCTCACTCAGGATGGTGTTTTCTATTTCCATCCATTTGCATGCAAAATTCAAGATGTCATTGTTTTTTACCGCCGAGTAGTACTCTAATATGTATATATTCCACACTTTCTTCATCCATTCTTCCACTGAAGGGCATCTAGGTTGTTTCCAGGTTCTGGCTATTACAAATAATGCTGCTATGAACATAGTTGAACAGATGCTTTTGTGATATGATTGGGCATTTCTTGGGTAAATTCCCAAGAGTGGGATTGCTGGGTCCTGGGGTAGGTTGATACCAAATTTCCTGAGAAACCTCCACACTGCTTTCCAAAGCGGTTGCACAAGTTTGCATTCCCACCAGCAATGGATAACTGTACCCCTTACTCCACATCCTCTCCAGCAAAGGCTATCATTGGTGTTTTTGATTTTAGCCATTCTGACAGGTGTAAGATGGTATCTCAACGTTGTTTTGATTTGCATTTCCCTGATTGCTAAGGAGGTTGAGCATGCCCTTAAGTGTCTTTTGGCCATTCGAACTTCTTCTGTTGAGAATTCTCTGTTCAGTTCAGCGCCCCATTTTTTAATTGAGTTCATTAGCATTTTAAAGTCTAGTCTCTTGAGTTCCTTATATATTTTGGAGATCAGACCTTTGTCTGTTGCGGGGTTGGTGAAGATCTTTTCCCAGTCAGTAGGCTGCCTTTTTGTCTTAGTGACAGTGTCCTTTGCTTTACAGAAGCTGCTCAGCTTCAGGAGGTCCCATTTAATCAATGTTGCCCTTAATGTCTGTGCTGCTGGGGCTATACGTAGGAAGCGGTATCCTGTGCCCAAATGTTGTAGAGTACTTCCCACTTTCTCCTCTAACAGGTTCAGTGTGTTCAGATTGATATTGAGGTCTTTAATCCATTTGGACTTGAGTTTTGTGCATGGTGATAGACACGGATCTACTTTCATTCTTCTACAGGTTGACATCCAGTTATGCCAGCACCATTTGTTGAAGATGCTTTCTTTCTTCCATTGTGTGCTTTTAGCTCCTTTATCAAAAATCAGGTGTTCATAGGTTTGTGGGTTAAGATCTGGGTCTTCTATTCGATTCCATTGGTCGACTTCTCTATTTTTATGCCAATACCAAGCTGTTTTCAATACTGTAGCTCTGTAATAGAGTTTGAAGTCAGGGATGGTAATGCCTCCAGAAGTCCCTTTATTGTATAAGATTGTTTTGGCTATCCTGGGTTTCTTGTTCTTCCATATAAAGTTGATTATTGTCCTCTCAAGATCTGTGAAGAATTTTGATGGGATCTTTAAGGGGATTGCATTAAATATATAGATAGCCTTTGGTAGTATTGCCATTTTTACTATGTTGATCCTCCCAATCCAAGAGCAAGGAAGATCCTTCCATTTTCTGGTATCCTCTTCAATTTCTTTCTTCAAAGACTTAAAGTTCTTGTGAAATAGGTCTTTCACTTCCTTGGTTAGAGTTACCCCAAGATATTTTATGGTATTTGTGGCTATTGTGAAAGGTGAAGCTTCTCTGATTTCTTTCTCTGCTTCCTTATCCTTTGTGTATAGGAGGGCGACTGATTTTTTGGAGTTGATCTTGTAACCTGCCACGATACTAAAGGAGATTATCAGCTGTAGGAGTTCTTTGGTGGAGTTTTTCGGGTCGCTTATGTACACTATCATATCATCTGCAAATAACAAAAGTTTAACTTCTTCCTTTCCAATTCGAATCCCCTTGATCCCCTTGTTTTGTCTTATTGCTATTGCTAGAACTTCAAGCACTATATTGAAGAGATAAGGAGAGAGTGGACAGCCTTGTCGCGTTCCTGAATTTAGTGGGATGGCCTTGAGTTTCTCTCCATTTAATTTGATGTTAGCTGTCGGCTTGCTGTAAATAGCCTTCATTATATTTAGGAATGACCCCTGTATCCCTAATCTCTCCAAGACCTTTATCATAAAGGGGTGCTGAATTTTGTCAAATGCTTTTTATGCATCTAATGAGATGATCATATGGTTTTTATCCTTCAGTTTATTTATATGATGGATTACATTGATAGATTTTCGTATGTTGAACCAGCTCTGCATCTCTGGGATGAAGCCTACTTGATCATAGTGGATAATTTTTCTAATGTGTTCTTGGATTCTGTTTGCCAGTATTTTATTGAGAATTTTTGCATCGATGTTCATGAGTGAGATTGGCCTGTAATTCTCTTTCTTGGTTAAGTCTTTGTGTGGTTTAGGTACCAGGGTAATAGTAACTTCATAAAAAGAATTTGGCAATGACTGTTCTGTTTTATATTATGAAATACCTTAAGGAGTGTAGGTATTAGGTCTTCTTGGAAGTTCTGGTAGAATTCTGCGTTGAACCCATCAGGTCCTGGGTTTTTTTTGGTAGGGAGGTTTCTGATAACAGTTTCCAATTCTTCGCAACTAACAGGACTATTTAGAGCATTTACCTGGTCCTGGTTTAACTTTGGTATATGGTACTTATCTAAAAAAGTGTCCATTTCTTTTACATTTTCCAATTTTGTGGCATACAGGCTTTTGTAGTAAGATCTAATGATTCTCTGAATTTCCTCTGTGTCTGTGGTTATGTCCCCCTTTTCATTTCTGATCTCATTAATTTGTGTGTTTTCTCTCTGCTGTTTGATTAGTTTGGCTAGGGGTTTGTCAATCTTGTTGATTTTCTCCAAGAACCAGCTTCTTGTTTCATTGATTCTTTGGATTGTTTTCTGTGTTTCTATTTTGTTGATTTCTGCCCTCAGTTTGATAATTTCCAGTCTTCTACTCCTCCTAGGTGAGTCTGCTTCTTTCTTTTCTAAAGCTTTCAGGTGTGCTGTTAAGTCTCCAATGTGTGCTTTCTCCGTTTTATTTTTTTTTCCCCTCATGGTTTATTTTTTTTATATTTAAAAATTTCCATCTCCTTCCCTCCTCTTCCCCCTCCCTCCCCTCCTCCTCCCCCTTCCCTCCCCTCCTTCTCCCCCTTCCCTCCCCTCTCCTCCACCCATACCTCCCCTCCCTCCCTCTCAAGGCCAAGGAGCCATCAGGGTTCCCCACTGTATGCTAAGACCAAGGTCCTCCCAACTCCCCCCAGGTCCAGGAAGGTGATCGACCAAGCTGAGAAGGCTCCCACAGAGCCTGTCTATGCAGAAGAATCAGAGCCCAAAGCCATTGTCCTTTGCTTCTCAGTCAGCCCCCATTGTTGGCCACATTCAGAGAGACGGGTTTGGTCGCATGATCCATCAGTCCCATTCCAACTGGAGTTGGTGATCTCCCATTAGCTCTGTCCCACCGTCTCCATGAGTGAACACACCCCTCTCGTTCCTGACTTTCTCCCTCATGTTCTCGCTCCTTCTGCTCCTCATCAGGACCTTGGGAGCTCAGTCCAGTGCTCCAATGTGGGGCTCAGTCACCTTCTCCATCTGTCGCCAGCTGGAGGTTCCCTCACGGTCCTGACTTTCTTTCTCATGTTCTCTCTCCTTCTGCTCCTCATCAAGACCTTGGGAGCTCAGTCCGGTGCTCCAATGTGGGGCTCTGTCATTTTCTTCATCTATTGTCAGGTGGAGGTTCTATGGTGATATGCAAGAAATTCATCAGTATGGCTATAGGAACTGGCCTTTTCAGGCTCCCTCTCCTCAGCTGCCCAAGGAACTAACTGGGGGCGTCTCCCTGGAAACCTGGGAACCCCTCTAGGGTCAAGTCTCTTGACAACCCTCAGGTAGCTCCTTAAATTAAGATATATGCTTCCCTGCTCTCATATCCACCCTTCCTATATCCCAAGCACCCCATTCCTCCGAGCTCCCCTCGTTCTCCCCTTCACACATTTCTCTCCCCATCTTTCCTTGGCCCAGTCTTGCCCAACCCTCAAGTTCCCAATTTTGCCTGGCGATTGTGTCTACTTCCAATATCCAGGAGGATAACTATATCTTTTTTGGGGAGGTCGCCTTCTTATTATCTTCTCAAGGATCCCAAATTTATAGGCTCGATGTCCTTTAATTATGGCTAGAAACCTATTATGAGTGAGTACATCCCATATTCATCTTTTTGGGTCTGGGTTACCTCACTCAGAATAGTGTTTTCTATTTCCATCCATTTGCCTGCAAAATTCAAGATGTCATTGTTTTTTACCGCTGAGTAGTATTCTAGCATGTATATATTCCACAGTTTCTTCATCCATTCTTCCACTGAAGGGCATCTAGGTTGTTTCCAGGATCTGGCTATTACAAATAATGCTGCTATGAACATAGATGAGCATATGCTTTTGTTGTATGATTGGGCATCTCTTGGGTAGATTCCCAATAGTGGAATTGCTGGGTCCTGGGGTAGGTTGATCCCGAATTTCCTGAGAAACCGCCACACTGCTTTCCAAAGTGGTTGCACAAGTTTGCATTCCCACCAGCAATGGATGAGTGTACCCCTTACCCCACAACCTCTCCAGCAAAGGTTATTATTGGTGTTTTGGATTTTAGCCAATCTGACAGGTGTAAGATGAAATCTCAAAGTTGTTTTGATTTGCATTTCCCTGATAGCTAGGGATGTTGAGCATGACCTTAAGTGTCTTTTGGCCATTCGAACTTCTTCTGTTGAGAATTCTCTGTTCAGTTCAGCGCCCCATTTTTTAATTGGGTTAATTGGCATTTTAAAGTCTAGTCTCTTGAGTTCCTTATATATTTTAGAGATCAGACCTTTGTCAGTTGCAGGGTTGGTGAAGATCTTTTCCCAGTCAGTAGGCTGCCTTTGTGTCTTAGTGACAATGTCCTTTGCTTGACAGAAGCTGCTCAACTTCAGGAGGTCCCATTTATTCAATGTTGCCCTTAAAGTCTGTGCAGCTGGGGTTATTCGTAGGAAACAGTTCCCTGTGCCCATTTGTTGTAGAGTACTTCCCACTTTCTCCTCTATCAAGCTCTATGTGTTCAAATTAATATTGAGGTCTTTAATCCATTTGGACTTGAGTTTTGTGCATGGTGATAGATATGGATCTACTTTCATTCTTCTACAGGTTGACATCCAGTTATGCCAGCACCATTTGTTGAAGATGCCCTCTTTCTTCCATTGTGTACTTTTGGCTCCTTTATCAAAAATCAGGTGTTCATAGGTTTGTGGTTTAAGATCCAGGTCTTCTATACGATTCCATTGGTCAACTTCTCTGTTTTTATGCCAATACCAAGCTGTTTTCAATACTGTAGCTTTGTAATAGAGTTTGAAGTCAGGGATGGTAATGCCTCCAGAAGAACCTTTATTGTATAAGATTTTTTTGGCTATCCTGGGTTTCTTTTTTTTCCATATAAAGTTGATTATTGTCCTCTCAATCTCTGTGAAGAATTTTAATGGGACCTTGATTGGGATTGCATTGAATCTATAGATTGCTTTTGGTAGAATTGCCATTTTTACTATGTTGATCCTCCCAATCCACGAGCAGGGGAGATCCTTCCATTTTCTGGTATCCTCTTCAATTTCTTTCTTCAAAGACTTAAAGTTCTTGTCAAATAAATCCTTAACTTCCTTGGTTAGAGATACTCCCAGATATCTTATGCTATTTGTGGCTATTGTGAAAGGTGACACTTGTCTGATTTCCCTCTCTGCTTCCTTATCCTTTGTGTATAGGAGGGCGACTGATTTTTTGGAGTTGATCTTGTAACCTGCCACGTCACTGAAGGAGTTTATCAGCTGTAGGAGTTCTTTGGTGGAGTTTTTGGGGTCGCTTATGTGTACTATCATATCATCTGCAAATAATGAAAGTTTAACTTCTTCCTTTCCAAATTGAATCCCCTTGATTCCCTTATGTTGTCCTATTGCTATTGCTAGAACTTCAAGCACTATATTGAAGAGATAAGGAGAGAGTGGACAGCCTTGTCGTGTTCCTGAATTTAGTGGGATAGCCTTGAGTTTCTCTCCGTTTAATTTGATGTTAGCTGTCGGCTTGCTGTAAATAGCTTTTATTATATTTAGGAATGACCCTTGTATCCCTAATCTCTCCAAGACCTTTATCATAAAAGGGTGCTGAATTTTGTCAAATGCTTTTTCAGCATCTAATGAGATGACCATATGGGTTTTTTCCTTCAGTTTATTTATATGATGGATTACATTGATAGATTTTCGTATGTTGAACCAGCCCTGCATCTCTGGGATGAAGCCTACTTGATCGTAATGGATAATTTTTCTAATGTGTTCTTGGATTCTGTTTGCCAGTATTTTATTGAGAATTTTTGCGTCAATGTTCATGAGTGAGATTGGCCTGTAATTCTCTTTCTTGGTTGAGTCTTTGTGTGGTTTAGGTATCAGGGTAACTGTAGCTTCATAGAAGGAATTTGGCAGTGACTCTTGTGTTTCTATATTATGAAATACCTTAAGGAGTATAGGTATTAGGTCTTCTTGGAAGTTCTGGTAGAACTCCGCATTGAAACCATCTGGTCCTGGGCTCTTTTTGGTAGGGAGGTTTCTGATAACAGTTTCTAATTCTTTGCGACTAACAGGACGATTTAGAGCATTTACCTGGTCCTGGTTTAACTTTGGTATATGGTATTTATCTAAAAAACTGTCCATTTCTTTTACATTTTCCAATTTTGTGGCATACAGGCTTTTGTAGTAAGATCTAATGATTTTCTGAATTTCCTCTGTGTCTGTGGTTATGTCCCCCTTTTCATTTCTGATCTTATTAATATGCGTGTTCTCCCTCTGCCGTTTGATTAGTTTGGCTAAGGGTTTGTCAATCTTGTTGATTTTCTCCAAGAACCAGCTTCTTGTTTCATTGATTCTTTGGATTGTTTTCTGTGTTTCTATTTTGTTGATTTCTGCCCTCAGTTTGATTATTTCCAGTCTTCTACTTCTCCTAGGTTAGTCTGCTTCTTTTTTTTCCAGAGCTTTCAGGTGTGCTGTTAAGTCACCAATGAGTGCTTTCTCCGTTTTCTTTAAGTGGGCACTTAGTGCTATGAACTTTCCTCTTAGCACTGCTTTCATTGTGTCCCATAGGTTTGAGTATGTTGTGTCTTTGTTTTCGTTAAATTCAAGAAAGACTTTAATTTCTTTCTTTATGTCTTCCTTGACCCAGGTGTGGTTCAGTAGTTGACTGTTCAGTTTCCATGAGTTTGCAGGCTTTCTTGGGGTAGCATTGTTGTTGAATTCTAATTTTAATCCATGGTGATCCGATAAGATGCAGGTGGTTACTAATATGTTTTTGTAACTGTGGAAGTTTGCTTTGTTACCGAGTATGTGGTCAATTTTCGAAAAGGTTCCATGAGCCGCAGAGAAGAAGGTATATTCTTTCTTGTTTGGGTGGAATGTTCTATAGATGTCTGTTAAGTCCATTTGGTTCATTACCTCTATTAAGTCTCTTAATTCTCTGTTAGGTTTCTGTCGAATTGACCTGTCCATTGGTGAAAGAGGAGTGTTGAAGTCTCCCACTATCAGTGTGTTTGGTTTGATGTCTGTCTTGAGTTCTAGTAATGTTTCTTTTATATAAGTGGGTGCTTTTGTATTAGGGGCATAGATATTCAGGATTGAGACTTCATTCTGATAGATTTTTCCTGTAATGAGTATAAAGTGTCCCTTTCCATCTCTTCTGATTGATTTTAGTTTGAAGTCAACTTTGTTAGAAATTAGTATGGCCACACCCGCTTGTTTCTTAGGTCCATTTGCTTGATAAACCTTTTCCCAACCCTTTACTCTGAGTAGATGTCTGTCTTTGTGGTTGAGGTGTGTTTCTTGTAAACAGCAGAATGTTGGATCCTGTTTTCGTATCCAATCTCTTAGCCTGTGCCTTTTTATAGGATTGAGTCCATTGATATTAAGTGATATTAATGACCAGTGGATGTTAACTCTGGTTGTCATTTTTTTTTTTTTGGTTTTTCGAGACAGGGTTTCTCTGCAGCTTTTTTAGAGCCTGTCCTGGAACTAGCTCTTGTAGACCAGGCTGGCCTCGAACTCACAGAGATCCACCTGCCTCTGCCTCCCGAGTGCTGGGATTAAAGGCGTGCGCCACCACCGCCCGGCAGGTTGTCATTTTTTATTTGGTAGTAGAGATTGTGTGTTTCCTTTCTTTGCGATGTGCTGGTGAAGGGTCGCTAGATGTCTGAGTTATTTTGGGCAATGCTGGACTCCTTTGTTTGTGAATTTCCTTCTATTACTTTCTGTAAGGCTGGATTTGTGGCTATGTATTGTTTAAATTTGTTTTTATCCTGGAATATTTTGTTTTCTCCATTTATAGTGAATGAAAGCTTGGCTGGGTATAGTAATCTGGGCTTGCATCCATGGTCTCTTAGTTTCTGCAAAACATCTATCCAGGACCTTCTGGCTTTCATGGTTTCCATAGAGAAGTCAGGTGTTCGTCTGATAGGTTTACCTTTATATGTTACTTGACCTTTTTCCTTTGAAGCTCTTAATATTCTTTCTTTATTCTGTATGTTTTGTGTTTTGATTATAATATGGCGAGGGGAATTTTTTTTGTTTATCCAGTCTATTTGGTGTTCTGTAAGCTTCTTGAACCTTAATAGAAATATCTTTTTTTAGGTTTGGGAAGTTTTCTTCTATAATTTTATTAAATATATTTTCTGGACCATTGAGCTGTATTTCTTCTCCTTCTTCTACGCCTATTATTCTTAGGTTTGGTCTTTTTATTGTGTCCCAGATTTCCTGAATGTTTTGTGATGAGAATTTGTTGGATTTGCTGTTTTCTTTGATCAGTGCATTTATTTTCTCTATGGTATCTTCAGAATCTGAGATTCTTTCTTCTATCTCTTGTATTCTGTTGGTTATGCTTGTTTCTGTAGTCTCTGTTCGTTTACATAGATTTTCCATATCCAGCTGGCCCTCGGGTTGTGTTTTCTTCCTTGCCTCCATTTCAGTTTTCAAGTCTTGCACTGTTTCCATTATCTGTTTGATTGTTTTTTCTTGGTTTCCTAGGATATCATTTACGGATTTACTCAATTCTTCAAACCTTTTGTTATTCTTCTTGTCCATTTCCTTAAGGGAGTTTTTCACCTCCTGTTTAAGGGACTCTATTACTTTCATAAAGTCAATTTTTTTCTACTTCTTCTTGATTAGTGTGTTCAAGTCCTCCTGTTATAAGTTCGCTGGGTTCTGGTGCTTTCATGTTGTTTTTCAAATTGTTGGAGGAATTCTTGCATTGGCGCCTGCCCATTTCTTCCTCTGAATAATCCCCTTTGGGTCTTCTTTTAGAAGTTCAGTTCACCCCAATGAATTAAATTCACTCACCCCAATGAATGATGGATTCTCTGGCAGACTGTCAGGTCTCCTTGCAGGCCAAGCAGCTTGCTGACAAAGGGCCTACCTTGCTGCAGGCAGGCTAATGAAGGAGGGGACCTCCCACCGGCCTGGGTGCACTCAATTCCAGGTCCCCGGCGCCCAAACAGGCTGAGCTGTGGGATTTTGTGGCCCCAAAGATGGGAGGATGAGGTGTGGGGGGCGGTTCTGGGTGCAAGCTGGGAAGGGACAGGAAGAGAGAGGTAGTATCCGGGGAGAATAACCCCTGCAGGAAGAGCAGGAAGTGTGCGGGTGGCGGGGGAAGTTGGGGAATGCTGGTGGTCCCTCTCCGGGCAGCTGCCGTGGTTCAGGCACTCACTCCTCACTCACCCCAATGAATGATGGATCCTCTGGCAGACTGTCAGGTCCCCTTGCAGGCCAAGCAGCTCTCTGACAAAGGGCCTACCTTACTGCAGGCAGGCTAATGAAGGCTATTCAATACATTTTTGACCTTATCACATTGTATGCTGGGATTCATTTAACTATGGGTTCAGAGATAAAACAACAAGAACAACAAAACGCCCTGGTGTAATACTCAAGTAGCTTGTGATTTAGGGACATACACAGTGAGAAAGGAACATAAAGCAATTGAACAAGTGCTTTAATAGGGGCATAAAACATAAGGGTGCTAAGAGACAAGGGAGAGATAAATGGCTAGGATTGTCTAGAGGACTTAGTATCTTCATTCGGTCTCAAAGGTGAGTTAATAAGTAACACAGAAGGATCTTCCAGTGAGCATGAGATCAGAATCCAAGGTATAGAGTTGTTACCTGTCCTTCATGGGTAAAGTGTTCATGGGTGAAAGGAAAAGTCACAGATCTTAAACAGGAGCAATAGAGAAAAGCATAGCAGAAAGGATTCTACACATTGTGGGTTTTTCCTGGAAAGCCATGATCAACCACCAATTGTCAAACCCAGGGTAATTTACCAAATGTGTACTTTACAAATTCATCCTGGCACAGGTTGTAAGTGGGCATAGGCTGTGGGAAGTCCAAGACAGGCACTGCAGAGAAGTCTCCTTACCCTTCCTCATCAGACAGGAAATTCATTTAGGTTATCTCTGCCCTTAAGAATGAAAACAAAAGCCGGATGGTGATGGTGCACGCCTTTAATCCCAGCACTAAGGAGGCAGAGGTAGACCGCTCTGTGAGTTCAAAGCCAGCCTGATCTACAGAGTGAGTTTCAGGACAGGCTCCAAAGTTACATAGAAACCTAGCCTTGAAAAAAGGAAAAGAAAAAAAAAAGAATGAAAATCAAATGTAGGTTCAAAATGTATGTGGTACTTAGAGATAGACAGACTGTGGGTGGAGAGAAAGGACGGAGTAATGATGAAAATAGAACATCTGGTTTCACCAGTAATGTGAATACCGGGTAGGGAGCACTGGGCAAGCAGTAGCTTTGTCAGAAAGCCAATCAGCATATTCTCTACAGGCTGCTCCTGGTACTGGTAAGTTTCCTGATGTCCTGAGCAAACCCTGGTGAGCCGTCAAATACTGATATCTACAACCCTGAGAAATATCAACCCTATGAGAAATTTGGAAATTATCAGCATATTAAGATTTTAAAAGCCATTGGGATTGACAGGATCACCAAGAAAGAAGTTAAAAAAATAAAATAAAAGGAAAAAACCAAGAAGTGAAAGAATAGCCATGTCTAGGAATGTGTGACAAAAGGAGCATCTGCATGGGTTCTGCAAAGTAGTAAAGAAAGAAATCAGAACAGAAAGTTGTCATGGAAACCAATATGGAAGAACGGAGAGGGTAGGTCAAAGTGATTGAGTCTATAGATTTCAACATGTTTCCAGGTTGGTAACCACACATGCACACACAAATGTGAGAGACAGGAAACCAGGGCATATTGATTCGTTATTAAATGTGCCAAAACTAAAATAAATAGGACCGCTTGAGATGTGTAACACAGCACAAATATGTGGGATGAGAAATTTCTTACGAGGTAGTTGTGGTGATGTAGCTGATAGCACATGTAGACGACAGAGATGCGGGAGTAGCACGAGAAGATTCCCTACATCATCATCTTAACATAACGAATCCTTGTAACCTCTTTCATTTAGTACCCCGAGCTGATGGTGGCTTCCTACAACAACAATGAAGACGCTCCTCATGAGCCAGACGGAGTGGCCTTGGTTTGGAACATGAAGTTCAAGAAAACCACACCAGAGTATGTCTTCCACTGTCAGGTAGGAGTCAGCAGAGTAAAAATAATTCCCGTCTCCTACCAGACCAAACATGCTCTGGGCTGTACAGCATCTGTCTTGGGTTGGGAGGAAGAACCGAGTTTAAAAATGGAATTGTTGACAATTTTGGAAAGTTCCCCCACAGTAACCTAATGTTTTGGGAAAGTGGCAGCCCTCTTCAAATGGTAGGAAGCCTGCTTGGGAACTGTGTGTCATTTTCTTTCTATTTAAAACAGCCCCCATGCGGATGAGTTTATAAAGACCTCGCACTTATGAAGAAATTGTGGCGTACCACTTCCTCTGCTCAGAGCGGCGTATGTTTGCCCACCCATGTGGACGCCCTCAAAGCATTACCAGACGAGTTCCCTTCTGTCTCTGAAACACACTTCAGTGGATACTGCTGTTTCTAAGTCTGTAGGCACCATTCTGTTCTGGAGATAATGATACTTTAGGAACTGAGTCGGGGAAAGATTTACCACCACCATTACTTGAATTATTGAGGAACATGGATGGAGCTTCTATTTTGCAAGTGCAGATTCTATGGAGAGTTGGGGGTGTTTTGCTCCATGTGCCTCATGGCGTGTGTCTTCTCTTCCATTTGACACACTGGGAGTGAAATTAGGTTCCACGTGCATATGCTCAGCTTTGCTCTGTCGCCATGACTTTGCCCAAATGACAGGCCTTAGCGCTGGCCAGTGCACCACCCCTTGATTAATGGGATTGTGCACAGAAGAATAGAAAAAAAGCATTCTACCTCAGAATTTCAGTTCCTCAAATATTAGAATTCGGAGGTACCAAGAACATCCCTGAACACAGGCATCTAAAAGGGTGGAGAGATAAACCTGCTGGCCTCATCCCAGGAAGCTCTGTCCATTTTCTGTCTAAGACCCGAGCATCTTTTTGAACTGAAATGTGTTTACACTTTAGGACATTACCAGATATAATCTGAGGAACGGGAGCTCTACTGGAATGAAAGGCCCAGCGTCAGTGTGCCTGAGTAACCGCTACCTCTGGCATGCTTTTCTAATTTGCTCTCTCACAAACAGCTTAACAAGAAGTCTCGGTCTGTGTAGTAAATGACCTTTATTTTCTGGACCTTTGAAATAAGAACAGTTTTTTTTTTTAAGATTATCAAGTTTGTCAGTCTGATAGACTCTTTCTGTAAACATAGAAGCACAAAATCCTAATTTTGTTCAGTTTTAAGGGTTTGTTGAATTGCCAGGAAAATACTCTAAGGATTATGGGATAAGAGGAAGCACATTTTTGAAAGTCAGGGCCTTTTAAGCTGTTTTGATATACAGAAAGCATAGCTTTAACTCTAAAGCTCTAAGAAGTAGTCTAGTCCATGCCGTTTCAGTCAATGCTTATGATGTTTATCATAACTTAAAGTTTTCTAATTATATTAACCAAGTCCTGGTGGCCTGTGGCAACTGTGGGTAATGTGGTTAATAGTCACAATATTATATCATAAACAAGCCAATGGATCATGATAACACTGAGTAAAGAAGCAAGGACCAAAGGTCTTTGAAATCATCAGATATTTTTTAAACATTATCTGTTTCATCATGATACAAAGCTAATGCAAGTACTGACTGAGGCAAGAACCCACTATCCCTTCTCATGGCAGCTAGGGTATCATTTAAAAATGGCTTAAATAATTATTGTGCTTTAGTTTTCATTTCTCATTTAAATGATCCAATATATGTTTTAGAAGAAAATATGGTCTGGGTTTTATTTTGTTTAATCCAGAGTATGCACAAAGACAAGATAATGTCTCATAAGAGTTACCAAAAAGATACTGAATAAAATCTCTTCATTTCCAAAATTTCCCCTACTGTCTTTAATTCATCAGGTGACCAAAAACAGGTGACAATTTTAAGCGCTATCTGCTATTCAAACTGGGAAAACTGGTCATCTGACTGTTATGCTCAAATCCGCAAAGTCCCCCCAAAAACCAACAAGGAGATCAAGCCCCTTATATAAAAGCAAAGAGCCTTTATTTTATGCAAGTTTGAAAAGTCGGTCTCTCTGCATGTCCAATGTATTGAAATAAACAAAGAGCCATGAGCTCAGTCAGAGTTGGGTTTTTATAGTAGTAAAGGTTGGGATGAGAGGTTTCTAAGGTTCAAAACCCCTGATTGACTGACATTTGTCTAGGAGTATCCTGGTGAATTTGTGCTGGCAGGTGATCCTATCTACAGTGGTTGGAACATTAGGCATTTCTTTTGGATGGTCTGTTCTTGGGTGGTGCTTGGGTAGTCTCAATTTGTGGTTCTTCCTGCAAGCAGGTATTGCTTCAGGGTAAACTACTGAGTCTCAGCCTCAACCTATTCTGGGCAGGGAGTATGGGATGACATGTTCCTTTCCACAGCTACTTCAAGCTGACATTGGGGCATTGTTATCCAGGCTAGGGAAAGAATTCAGGCAATGGAGCACTCATCAGACTCTGTTGAAGGGACAGGGAGTGTTCATATCAGATGGACTGGTCCACACCAGCTTTTAGGAAGTCCAAGGCTCGCCACCATTCAGAGCAGGTTGTAGTCAGCAACTGGTGCTTAGATATGTCTGCCAGCCAAGTGGAAGCCTATTGAGATAAGTTTAAACTAGGAACAGAAATTAAAATTTAGAAAAAGAGCAGATAACAGGTGTCTGTAAACAGAAGGACTAGACTCATACCTTTGAGTCCTAACAAAAACTACAGATTTTGCTTAGAAGCATGTATAGTTTTCTGCTGTCCAGAGAACCATATATTATAGCTTCAGAATGAGCTAACAAGTTAGCTATAGCTTTGTGGAAGAATCTGGATACTTTTTACTGTTAAATTGACATTAAAACTGCCCTAGCCATTAATACTATCAGAGATCTCTGAAGGATAAATAAAGTATATCCGAATACAAACCAAATAGTTTCCAAATCTACTAAAAATGACAGGGACCAGAGTCCATATACAGTTAGTCATACCCAGGTCTCCATAGCATTGGAGGCAGAAATATCCAGAACAGCAGTCTTACTGTCTAAGCCAGGCCCATAAGGGGAATTTTTCCTTTTCTGTGGAAGAGGAACATGGAAAAGACTGACCTTATTTTGTTTAGGCAAAAGCGGTTCAATCAATTCTCCAAGGTCCTGCTGTTTGTCCACAGTCTGGACCAGGTCCTGGATGCAGGTGTTGCAGTGGGACATCTCACCTAGTGGTCAACGTCATCATAATCCAGGTGGAGACATCATGGTGTCTCATAATCTTCTTTGGAGACCTTGGGTTACTACTAGGATCTCGGAGTCTCTGTCAAATATAATATGCTTTTAATCATTATTTTAAATGCCATATTCTGCAGGTCTCTGAAGTATGGGGGCTGCCTAGGTATGTCTGATTAGACAAACTTTGTTTCTCATTATTTGTTCTAAGTTTGACTTCGAAAACATATACAGGGAACTAAATAAAGCTTATCCCTGTAACTAATTATATCAGTACTTTAAAGACGATAGACTAACTTGTATTTCCTAACAGTCTATAATAAGTTAGCAGCTTTCACAAGACTAGACCTCCACACTCTGTAATGATTTTGAATTAAAGCTAATAAAAAAAACTGAATTAGTCATTCTGTGGATAAACACAAAACAAGTTTATATCTAATTATTAATGTTGTCTCCTGCAAAACGCAAGGAACAGGCCCCAAAGTGAAATGGGAATAGGAGGGAGGCTAAGGGTTAGCATTGCCCTAGGGCAAACTGAGACTCAGGCCTACCTCCTACTGATCTATAGACCCCACCTTGGCAGGTGTGTAGCAAGTTGCCCTGGGAAAGCTGCTCTGGGCCCCACACTGACACTACAACTTCTGATATAAGTCAAGGCTATTTCATTTAGCTACACGTGCATCTGACGATGCTTAACAGCAAATCTATGGTCTCAGTTATGAAAGAGGTGGTTTGTGTAAGTGACCTTGATGTTCATGAAGAACACATTTATGAAAAATGAAAAAAGGTTCTTGCTGCAGAAAGCACTCTACCATCTAGTTTGTGCCAGTATTTCATGGCTCTTAAGTGTTCTAACTGTAGCAGCTGCAGGGAGTGGGCTGTAGAACCAACTTTCTGGAAGATGAAGAGAATGAGCTCTGAGAACTCTTGGGAAAGAAGGAAAGACAGAGAAGTAATCCCAGTCAGCCCTCTCTGTCCTCTGGCTCTATATCCATGAGGCCAATCCACCATGCCCTAGGGACATTGAAATATAAACTATCTATACTGAGCACACACACAATAGAACAATAAGTTGCATAGCATTTGCATTGCATTAAGTATAACCAACAGTATCAACAATACTTTAAGTATACAGGGTGATATGTACAAGTTATATGCAAATGTTAAACCCTTTAACATAAAAATTTGAGCATCTGCAGACACTCAAAGGAAAGGAGGTCTTAAAACTAATCCCCAAGGATACTGAGGCACAACCATGTGAAATTCTTCGCAAGACTCCTGGGTATATTAGGCAGAGTTTTGTGGGATTTATTTTCCCAGAAAACTAGAGCCAATGGGAAATACATATCAGACATTTAAGAGAAAAAGGTATTCCTTGGGGGAGTGGGAGAGAGAGAGAGAGACTTTTAAATAAATTTACCCTTAAATTCTGGCAAGCGCAGAATCTATGGAGTTGGCCAGAAGGTGGAGGTGGAGATTTAGACAATGGTGAATGCTGTGGTCCTAAGACTGAAGTCTATAAGAATAGGCCAGCAAGTCAGAAGTTCCATGCTGCCAATAGAATCAGTTCCTCTTCGGGAACCCCAGACCCTGCTCTCAAGACCTTTGGCAGATTAGCTGAAGCCCTTTCTTCTAACTGAGGAAAATCTACTTTCCTCAAAGTTTACTGACTTAAGTATTAATCACTATCAAAAATAAACTTCCCACTGACACCCAGACTAACGTTTCACCCATAAACTGGGCACAGAGCAGCCAAGTGAACATATAAAGTTAATTCTCTGACTTCATCCTAAGCAGTCAGGAAAACAGGATCTTTCATAACTCCTAAAATTAAATTAATTGCAGATCACTTTGGAATAGCAAGCAACTAAATTCACCTGGAGAGTTTATCTTGAAGAGACTATGAACATCCCTCAAAAAGGACAAAGCATGTGTTTGAGGTCACGGGGAGTGAGTCCGTGGCACTAGGTCTTTTCACATAAACAAGAACTGAGAATCCAGATTTACATTGCTCACCATGCGCTCTCAGTGACTGCAGACTAGAAAGTGGCTCAGAAGAGCCATGAAACAAGATAGGGACCCGTGAATGGCACAGCTAGGTTGAATTAAGCCGACATTTCCCCCCACAAACCACATCCTGTGCCATTCTGTACCAGTAAGGGAGGCAACCACATGCCATGGAGGGAGGAGAGTGAACGGGGAAGAAATGAAACAAGCCTTTACCCAAGTTGATTGTTACGACGTTCTGGGTGACCGTAAGAATGACTGCGGCCTGGATCCTGTCCTCAGAAATTCTGATTTATTTCATCTGGGGCGTACACGGGCAAGGATAGGATCAGCAAAGGTTTCTCTCTGGCAGGTTGACATTCATAAGGCATCAGGTTGTTACTATTCTAACCTGACGGGGAAAGTCAGCGAGCCCACAGAATTCCAGTTAATGTGAGCAGTCGGGCTTGTAGCTCACTCCTACAACCCTAACACTCTGAGTGCACGTGGGGAGTGCCGCTGAGGAGCGGGCGCTGTGCGTTGGAAGCCATCTTGGGGTACATTTTTCTTTAGTTCCAAGCCAGCCAGTGCTATAAAATAAACAAAAGTAAAACATATATAAGAAAACAAATGCCCTCCCTCCCTTCTGACCTATGACTTCTCTCCTACATCTATTCTGACTGCCGATAAATTTCATTTTTCAAACCAGTACTTTCAGGATACTAGCTCACCAAAATCAAATCAGTCGTGACCGCACTCTCCTGCGGCAGTCTGGTGATTTAGAGGTTAGATGAATTAGTTTGCTCTGAGACACAGGGCTCTGGATAGGAAAAGGTGAGCGAGCCTCTGGTGACTATACTGTCATCATTTTAGCTAATCATTTCTTGTAAATCTCCATTGATTTTTTTTATGTTTCTATTACATACTTGCAAACAAATTCGGTGACTCATAAGACTACTGTTTCTGTAAACAAGCTTCAACTCAGTCCTCCCATCCGCAAGACCCAATGAGCTTTCAAGCTAATCACAGAAGGCTTTCAGAGGAAGGCTCATTTTTCTGCTACGAGGAGGAAAGGCCAAATACCTTATCTTTCCATGGGCGGTTCATGTGTGTGTGTGTGTGCCACACTAAATGTTTCATGTGGGCACTGAGCCTGCATTTTCTATTTTCATTTCAATAAAAGCTGTCTATACTTGGAAAGTACTGGTACACTCTGCATAGAAATCAGCCCTGTGGCCCCATCCCAGTTTGGCAGTGCTCCTGCTGCCTTCTGTAGTGGCTTCACACACTCTCTTTAGATTATATGTCTGACCACCCTGCATCGCTTGCCCTGGTGTGGTCTTTTTCTTTAAAATGGAATGAAGAGAATCAGAAATATCTATCTTAGAATTATCTGCATCGAAGTAAGTAAAAATGTTTTATTTAGTAACTTAGTGTGGTCAGAGGGTTCTTTCCCCCTACTTTTCCTGATTTGGCTTCGTTGTCCGTGGCCTCCTCTTTTGAGGATCATCTGGCAATCGCCTCCAGCTGACCGTGGCTGACCCTCCATGGTTCTGCAGGAGAGCGACATGTGGAGCAGGACGGTATCAGCTGACTCTATGAGTGCCAGCGTTGAAACCCCTCAGCTATTTTTTCCCCTATGTGTGGCTTCACTTCTCATTAAGATTCTACAAAGATTACAAATGGAATTGCAACTGGTGGCCGCAGCTGCCCAGCCTTTGGGCCTGCTGAGGTTCCCAGTGACCTCGAAAAGAGCTCCGCCTGTAAGGAGCCATCGTAAACCAGCAAGAGCGTGGACTGTGGTGGGGACAGGGACAGAAAGTCGGACATTGCATCTCCATTTCTGGTGGATAATCCAGTTGGCTGACCCTGAGTGAGTTGTGGCGGCTTTGTTGTGCCCCCCAAATCCCATAAAGAGAGGCCCTCCCCAGCCTCTGGTAGAGTTGTGAGCTTCATTTCAATTAAAGTCAATTTCTCACCAAATTTTGTCCCTCCTCCAACCCAGACTGAGTTCATAGTCTGAATCTATAAAGCAACATTGTGTGTAAAATTGTTGGACACCAAGCTCTAAATAAATTTAAATGGATTTCCTAATGTATATTGTAGCCAATAAGTATTAGAACCTGCCTTATTATTTTTTTCTTTATTATAAAAGAAGGATTGCCTTTCTTATAACCTGGTAAAAAGTAAGAAGCATTTTCAATTTCTTGGATTTGGAAAAAATCCCTATTAGTGACCAAGAAAGAAAAGAGAGAAAGAATAGGAGGTTCTTCGAAGATCGTGCTTTGCTCTGTAGTCCTTGCAAGTCCCTGGCATTTCAACTGAAGCACTTCATAGATGCTTTGTAATGGGAAAATAAACTCCGTGATCAAGAATATGTAGGCTAAGGAGAGACCCAAACAATTCTCAAATGAGATGTTTAATGCGTCTCGGTGTAACAAACCAGAAGAGACTCTGCTGTAGCTATGACACACATTTCAGAGTACAGAATTATGGAAAATTAAAGGTTGCATATATTAAGAACATCAAGGTAAAATCAGCTTCTTACAGAAGAGTAAGATGTCCTGGACCATCTTTATCTTCTGTGGTCCTCTAGAAAAAGGCCTACGGGACTTTAAACATGATGCGGAAATGAAACACAGGCATTAGGAAACACTTCATGATGCAAGCGAATATGACAGGTTTGATGACTAAGACTTGAACTAGATAGTGATTCTTTTAAATAAAACAGCACCAACACGTCATTTTCCATTTGGCCCAAGAAGCTAGAAGCAGAAAAACAGCCTTTCCAGCTTTCATTGTCATTCACTCTCTTTTTGGAGCTTCTTCAACCAGGGAGTAACACAAGGCCTGGGCACAGAGATGCTTGCCTTTAATCCCAGCACTCACAAGGCAAAGAGAGGTGGATTTATGTGAAGCTGGCCTGATCTACATAGCAAGTTCCAGGTCAGCCAGGGCTACACGGTAAGAATGTAATCTCAAACAAATAACATAAGAAGTGGAATTAGTCATTAAGATAGATCTTGGGAAACTAGGATTGTTGCAAAGAGATGGAATTCACGGTGATGGCTCATCTAAACCCAGTAGTAAAGGGCTATTGTGCTGTTGACCAATGAGCAGTGAGTAACTTGATGCTGCCTCATCATAAGCATCTAGCTCTGAGTAAGGTGTTTTTTATTGTTTCCTCACCTTTCCATAGTACAGATGAGCAAGCTGAAGTTTTCTGTTATAATAACAAACAGTATCCCATTAATGTACATATACAGCCAGATGTGGATCCCAGAATTGCACATGGCATCCATTCTCCTAAATATCCTTCCCTCGACCTCCCTTTCCTGTGCTATAATACACTTGATAGGATTTCCTTCATCTGTGCTTCAAAAACTTACCCTCAGGAATTGTTGGTTCTGGTAGTGATAACCAATAGCAACGTGAGCAAGTTCTCTGCCCTGTCCCAGCCATGTCTGTCTTCCTTCCCTCGTCTCCTCCGTGGCTATTCACGGACATCAGAGAAACCTTGGTTTGGGAGAGTGGGGTGAGAGTGTTCTGAGATAAATGGGGAGAGGGGTCTATTTACTTCTTCAGCAGTTGTGATGATAAGAGACAGCATAGGAGCTGGGAGATGGTTCCGCAGATAAAGATGCCTGTTGCCAAGTCTAATGACATGAGTTCCACCCTCAGGACCCATGTGGTAGAAGGAGAGAACCAACTCTCTGACAAGTACTATGACATACATGTACATAAATGGACATGTACACAGTCACACATACAAAATATACATCCATGTATATGTATGTAAAATTAAATAATGTGGATATGTTTATCATCTTGGAATGCCATAGAAAAATGCAAAGATTGAAGGTGTACAAACAACAGCAGCTATTTCCCGCATTTCCAAAGACTGGGAAACCTAGGAGCAAACTGCTGACTCATGGACTTTCTGACGAGGGTCTCTCCTCCTGGCTTACAGATGGTCACCCCCTTTCTGTGCCCTCAGATGGTGGAAGAAGAGAAAGCAAACTCTCTGTGTGTCTTCTAATAACACCTATCCTAACATATTGGAGTCCCTCCCTCCATGATGTCATAACTTTAATTATGCACTGTTCCCAGATGTCATCACATCCATTGTTAGGGCCTGAACTTGGAGGATCAGGGACACAGCTCAGTCCACTCCACAAAGGAAAGAACTTCCTGTTTTCTCCTTCCACTGTTCACGCATGGCAGCTCCATGAGAAGCAGCTGAAACCAAGCTAGGCATTCTTATTTTTCTCACTTGGCCGTAATTTTTAAGAAGTTTCACCTAGATGACAATCATTCATTCACTCATTCATTCATTCATTCATTCATTCATTCATTCATTCATTTGGTCAGTCAGCCTTCCACTTCATAAAAGAACCTCATAACTCACATGGCTATCCAGAGTTCAGTGTAGACCGGGCTGGCCATTTGCTGCCTAGGGATGAGTATGCACGTGCCATCTTGAGCATTTTCTTTATCCGTATTCATACACCCAGGGCAGTTTGAAAGAGTATCAGCAGTATCACGCGGTTTGGTGGGAGGAAGTCTCAGGAGGGCAGTGTTCTCCCTCCGAGACGTGTGGAGGACAAGGAAACCTCATTCCTAAAAAGGACCAAGAAAAGGCAGGGGTGGCTGGGTTGCTCCTCTGGGCTACCTTTGTATTGATCTGGATCATTCTATAACCACGCATCTATGTATGGCTATACCCTTTGTAGTTTAAGAAAAGAATCACCTCTTGGTCATCTATTTCTAAAGTATAACTTCATTCCCTCTGTGTGTGTGAGTGCTAGAGTTGCCTGATGTCATCAGAATTATTGAATCCCCAACCCCTGTTGCTAACAAAGACACTGATGTCCCCAGTCACACAGATATTCAAACACTTTCATCATAGTAATTTGGGCAACAGACTGCCTCAGTGGTGCAGCCACTGATCCCTTGCCCTTGCTATGGCAAATAACATCCCATCCACAGTCTTGCGATAACCCTATGAAAGTAAAAGCTGGGCAAAGGAAGATGATATTTGGTAGGAGAGAGAAGGGGCCAAGACAGGAGAGTGGGGAGGAGATTTTGGTCAAGGAACATTACAGAAATTGCAGAAGACTAAATTTTGAGGAGAACTTGGTTTTTGAAACTGAGTGTTATCAAAGAGAACTGTGAAAATAGAGTTATCATCTGTACTTCCAGGAGAAGCCTTCTACGCTTTGTTATGAAAAGGAATCTATACTAGACTCCTCTGCCTGTATACTGATTACTAGCGTTCCAATGATATGCTTAGGCCTAGCTAGAGAATTTCACCAGTGCTCCCTTTCTCTTGGGGTAAGGATTCAGATTGGTTATTTTCCTGCTTGCTCTTAGCTGGAAGCCTGAGGTGTGCCTGGATCATTTTTAACTATAGTGTCCTCAAAACGTCATTTGTCATATGTACTAAGATCGATGTTGGTGTGATCATAACAAGTTTTACTTTCTAATTCTAAAGCTGATATGTCTTCTGCCCTTGACTGCTTAAAAAGTTATTTCAATGCCTGTGATAATAAGCTGTTTCTACTATTATATTATATATCATTATATTAGCAATGTGCCCTTACTTATCCTGTAAGCTTGCTCATCCAGAATCATGTGGAATAACTGAGCTCAAACATGAGTGTGCCTTCAGTACAGCAAAGACTCTGGTCACTTTAAAAGAAGTTTACTACAAATGCATTCTGAAATAAGCTCAGAATCGGGTCCAAATGTGGACACAAGTGCCCATGTTCACATCAATGCATGCACACAAACTCACCCAAGACTCTGAAATCCCAGTCAAAAGTGATATTTCATAAAAGAGAATTATAGTAATGTTGATAGTTGGCCAAAACCTCAAGCAGTGACAGAATCCACAAAGTGTCCTGAGAGGGAAGCCTTGGCAAAGCCACGCCTCACCAGATGGTTCAGATTAGAGATGCTTAAAAGCACATGGCAGCATTAGTTTGGTTTAGAATTCATAGTTAAATCAGTAGATAGAATAATGCAAATTTGAAACCGTATCCTGTGTATCAGAAAAAAGCATCAAATCTTTTGACTGCTCTTCTGAGAGGTGGTATGTAATGTGTTGACTTTTCAATAGTCTAATTGAAAGAGTAAAATTAACCAAGGAGGCTTTAAAAGGATTAAAATAGGAGAATACAAATAAAAAAAATCCTCTCCCCTCTCACCAAAGAGTTATTTTATTCCTTTAAGCTGTCATATCCAATCAATTTGTATTGGATACGACGGCCAATTGTCATTTCCTGAGATATACTATGTAAAGAGGTCATGTTTCAGAGGCAGCATGAAAAAATGGAAAAAATAATTTCAGAGCACGATGCCAAGAGAAACCAAAATGTCCTTAAAGACCACAAAGTGCTGCCTGGATCCCCTCACCTTGCTAATAACAGCGGAGAAACCACTTATACACATGGCTTTCCTTGGATTTTTTCAGTTTTTCCTCCTGAAGGCTCTTAGTCCCCACTGTCCCCATTCTGTGACATTCTAAAGTCTACCATGACAACCTGTGAACTACCCTTTGGAAAAGTATGTAGGAGTATAGTATTAATTCAGAATGCAGATCATCGCATGTATTATGGCACAGACAACAGCTCTCAGCTCATGCTAAACCTGCTTCTGAAACAGTGTTCACTCAAGTGTTCAGTCTTCCAGTTTCCTGTGACACCAACACATTTTGAAAATTTTCAAGCATGAAAACTGGAGTTGTGGTTTTTAATAGCTAAATAGAGCTTTACAATCAAAACAAATGTGCCCCTCCATAGCAAGGACACACACAGAGAAGGATGGAGGAAAAGCTGAGAGACTCACATGTACAGAATCTGCTGGATTCATAAGCACTTTCTCCTTTTTAATTTTTTAATTAACATACAATTACTAATATTAACAGAGTATCGTGTGTTGTTGTGGTACCCATGTGTGTTGTTTAGTGGTCAAATTAGGGAAGCCACTACATTTGTCACCTCATATATACCATTTCCTTGTAGTGAGAGCATTCAAAATCCCCTTGGTCACTACTTTGAAAACCTATTGTAATCCCCATCTCCCTTCTGTGCCAAGCATCAAAACATGTTCTCCATACTCTAATCTTGTGCCATTAAGCAGTCTGTCTTTATTCCCACGCCTGTCTTTCCACCTTCTACCATGAGTATTATTACTTCTCACAACACAGGTATCTTAACTTCTAACCAAATACGATACAGATATGCCAGCACAGTAGCTGGGCACAGCATTCTATTTTTCTTCTGGTTGTGTCTTCGGTACTGGGGAGAGGGATGGGACTGAGTGATAGGAAAGATACAGTGTTTAGAGGGTTCACGTATTTCTTTCAATTTCTCAAAACTAGGTCAATCTCTCAAAATTAAAGCCATTGAAAATGACTTGGTTTGTGAGAAGGAACTCTCAGGAAAGAATACCAGCTAGGTATGCTCTCCTCTGAAGCCACATATCTGATCATGAGCCCTGCAGTTCTGGTGGTGTTTCCTTCAGTATGCTTGGGCATGTTCACGATAGCCCCACTGACTCTCAGAACCAATTGTCATTGGTAATCGCCTCTCTACACTTAAAGGTTCAGAAACTAGCTGAGCACAAATCTGCCATTTCAGCCTGACAGTATACTAGCTTCTTGGGAAAATGTCTGCTAGAGTCAAGTTCTATAAAATATCATCATTTTGGAAAACAAAGAGAAACCTACTTCTTAAATCAGACACAGTTCACTGGGTGGGCGGGTGAGTAGAATATTGTAATTAATTTTTTTTAAATAGCTAGAACATCCAAACTGTCCCTTATATAAATGAGGATGTCCATTATATTGGTTTCTCTAGCATGATATCTGATAATTTGGTGCATTGTTAAACATAATAGTATGTGACAAACATGAACCTGTAAATTAAATGTTAGGGCTCTGCCTACTTTAAACAAGAGTTGAGGATTTTGTTGTTGTTGTTGTGTATTTAATAACCCAGGATTGTAGCAAGAAACTATTTCTTCACGTTATCCATTTAGCTACTGAGTGCTCACTTTTCTCTCAGAGTAGAAAGTCAGTTCTCCTTTGTTATCCAGTAATGACGTCACAGCTAGGTAAGCAAGTGCTTTTTCCCAGAGAGAAGATGATGAAGGGGCTCTGTGAGCTTCTCAGTCCCATATTATTCTAAATTAAGCTTTAATTAAGAGATCTTTGGATGTTTTTACACACTGTTCATATTGTGGACACTTACTCTGTATTGACAGTGCTGGGTATTACCTATAAATTGAATTAATATAAACCATAAATATTCTGCATTATTGTTTTCCACCTCAAAATCTTCTAGAGCAGCGAAAGAAGGAGGGAGGGAGGGAGGGAGGGAGGGAGGGAGGGAGGGAGGGAGGGAGGGAGGGAGGACATAAACTATATGTTGTTATCCTACACAGTTCCTCATGAAAATCTCCAAGAACTATAGATGTGACTGGTTCACACTAATAATGTTTGTGTTCAAACTTCTGATATAGCAGAGAGCTTCAAAATAGGATTTGTTCAGAAAAATGAGGGAAAACTAGGCAAAGCTTTTGGTTCTCTACAAAAATGAGCCCCAGTAGTTTCTTAGCAAACATGTCTGGGCTTTTGAGGAAGTCTTTGACTCCTCCAGAAATTAGCACATTTGAAGTCATTTTCTTAAGTGTAGACACTAGAATAGTGGTCTTTCTGTGGCTATAGGGAGCTGCATCAGAAGAGCAAATGTGCTTCTTGTGTAGCAAGAGTTCACGTATGCCTTTACAGAAAAATATTAGAGGGAGCTGGGAGGCCCTAACCTGACAGCAGATTGCCCCAAATAGAACACTCAGGGCTGAAGAGTGGCTCAGCAGTTTATAAGAGCCTTTGCTGCCCTTTCAGAAGGCATAATCAGTCCCCAGCACCCACAACTGCACAGATTTCCAGCTTTGTTTGAGTGACTCGGTGCCTTTTAACGGCCCCATGGGCCATGTAACACATCACACACTAACATACACACACAAATGCATACATACAAGTCATAAAAACAAATCTTGAAAAATAAATCGGGGAAAATTGTTCTCAGTTTCCATATAGAATTCCTTAAAGCAAAGAAGAATGGATTTTGATTCCTAGCTCTCATAACCAAGATGAAATGGAATCAGCATCCATAAAGTATAGGATAAATGGAAAGGAATATATCAGATTTCTTATATGCCTGAAGCTTCATTCCTTAGAACTTGAACTTCATTCTTTCTGGCTCCAAGGTAGAGGGTCCATGTCCATTCCTCTAATTTAGAAGCCAGTCCCCTGTGAACTGACAGCAGGGACAGACCAAGAAGAAAGGCAGCTTGCTGAGCTGCTGAGATCCACACGTACATGGCCGCTGTATTTATTCCCTGTTCCATCAGGGAACACTCTGCTGGGAAGGCCGATCTGACAGGGGTGGGATCATAGGCAGCAGGTATGCCATGAACAACAAACCCAGATTCTTAACATATGTTTAATTGGAGTACCTCTCCTTGAAAAGACCTCCTGATTCTAAGTCCACATCCTGATTTGCCCACTCTTGTTACCATTTTCTGCTGCCTGTTCTGAATTAATCCTTTGAGGTGGTCATTCCCCGGAAAGAAGAAAGGAAAATGAGAAGAGGGATGCAAAGTTGGGAATGTGAATGAGAGAGATGGGCGAACGCAGCAGGAAGGGGTCATTAACTGGAGTCTGCTTTCAGGAGCTGAGCTGTCTGGACTGTGGGAGAAAGGAGAAGTAGAGGAAAAAGAGAAATAGAAGCCAAAAGCCTCCTAAAGGTCATTTGCATCCCTACTAAAGAATGAAAATTACTTTTTGCAATAGAGCTCAATTTACAGATTATTTTGATTCTCTGTCGTACTTCATCTCAAAGAATTGGTATAATCTAAAAAGTGGTTAAAGTTATTAAAACAGTTTCCATAGTAGAAAATTAAATGATTTTATTAACTGTCAAAGTCAGTGTTAAACCAAGATAATTTGAATTATATTTCATATAGTGATCATGTCACCAGGATGTCTAAATATTCTTTGTAAAAGTACTAATCCTTGATTCTGATTTCTCATCAACAGAAAACTAACAAAAGGTTAAGAGTATTAGCCACCATCTTTATTATTCGTAAAATCTAAAGAGGAGAATAGATTTTGGGGGATATTTATGTAGATAAGTTTTTCACCTAGGAAGAATTAATCCCTTGGGAGACCTTCTAGATTTTTTTGACATATTTCCTTCTCAAGAGACAAGGAAACTATTATAAATACTTCACATGTATTTAAAATAAAATAGCAATAGCTTATGCTATTGAATTTGAAAATACTAAGTACTTTAATTGATATAATGAGAGCAATATATCACACTGCTTCAAATCACCAGATTCATTTTCTATCTACATAGCATATATATGCAAATTATATATATGTATATATAAAATATCCATCATCTGCCATCTATCATCTATTTGATCCAAGTTTTTCTAAGTCACATGAGTACTTTTCTAGTTAGCATCTACCTGCATATAGTCTATCAATCATCTATCTGTCATTTATCATTTATCTATCTGATCCAAGTTTTCCTAAGTCACACAAGAGTGCTTTTAAAATAAGATCCCATGAGCTGGAAGCAATACTCATGAGCGAACAGCACACATTGCTTTTGGAGATGACCCAGGTTTGGCTCTCAGTACCCACAGCAGAAGGCTCACAACAATCTCTAACTTCAACTCCAGGTGATCTGATGCCTCTGGCCTCCAAGGGTGTGTGTGTGTGTGTGTGTGTGTGTGTGTGTGTGTGTGTGTGTGTGAGTGCACTTGAATGCACATGAAGATACACACACACACCTACACATATTTAAAAAATAAAACTTAAAAAAAAGGTCATGTTGATAGAATAGAATAGATTTCCAACTTAAACCTCTGGACTCTTCAAATATTATCATTTTTTGGAAGTTTCAAGAGAAACTAACAATCCTATTCATGAATAAAAATTTTAGTACCTGCCAGTGGATCCAAAGCATTTTGAAGTAGCTCTAGTTTCCATTCCTCTGACATGTGTCCTACTGAGTACAGATGTCAACATCCCAAGCAAACTTCCTTCCTGTGTTCCAGTTTCCAGAGGCTCATAATGGTTGATGATGCAACAGCAATGAGCCCTGATCAGCTCAGTTTCTTCTAGAACTTCTAGACAATCAAGTCAGAGAACACCCCAAAAGAATGTGACCCAATTACTCTGTCACCCAAATCAGTGCAAACTGATACTCCATTGTCTTCAGCATCCATAATAAAAGAGTCTTTATATTCTACCATTGGCAGCCACCTTTATGCAAATGTAGTTCCTACAGGCCAGTCTCACTTGCTGGCAATATGTTTGCCCATCCAAACCATAAATACTGCTTATGATCAGACTGTACTGTTTAATGTTATTTCAGATACGATGGGTGGTCTTTACTTCAGTGCTAGGACAATTTTCCCTAAACAATTCAACAGATGGTTACTGTGCTATTTGTAGCTTTGCAGTTAACACCATGCTACCTATCAAGAACACAGTGACGAAGACACTCTGTTCCCCGCCTTTGAGGAATCTGCTCCTTAAAAATGAAAAAGCAGCTGCAGGGACAGTAGATCAGTAGGTAAGAGCGCTTGCCGCTCCTGCAGAGAACCAGAGCCCACGGTAGATGTGGAAACGGTTTGGCTGGTGTCAGAGGCCTTTGGAATGGTGAGCTAGCTCATGTTAGGCAGGAGGTGCCCTCACCTGTAGAATACCTTGCCTCCTACTTCAGAATCCTGCAGATGGCCTGAGGATGGTTGCTGATCCTCAGGTAATCCAAAGATTGGTTCTTATTATGTGAAATGAAACCAAGAAGGTCAGCTACTATTTAGACAAAGGAATTAGTGTTATTCAGTTGAGAGACACTATTCTTTTTTTCTTTTCTTTTTTATTGTTTTTTATTAAGCTATATATTTTTCTCCTCTCCCCTCCCTTTTCTTCCCTTCTTCTTCTACTTTTTCCCATGGCCCCAATGCTCTCAATTTACTCAGAAGATCTTGTATTTTTCTACTTCTCATATAGATTAGATCCATGTATGCCTCTCTTAGGATCTTCATTGTTGTATAGGTGAGAGACAGACTGACCTTGAGAGGTCACTGAAAGGTTATAGGGGATGTAGGGGGGTAAAACTTATGGCCCATTCAAGAACACAGGAATGGTGGGCTACTTTCTTGATGCTGTTAAGTTAAATCCACCTAATCAAAATCATAAGGAATACTTTACCTTTCTATAGATGTTTTTGTTATCCTACAAATAAAATATGTGGCTCAAACCCTGGCACCGTGTATGTCTACACAAGGTGGAGTATTTGAGAAAGAGAAATGCCAAAGAGAAGCTTGCATTATCAGATGCTTGGCATCAAGTAGTCAAAACATTTGGAGTGTGTTTTTAAAATAGTCTTCCAGATTTGTGACAACTTATAGCTAGCCATAGGCCTTATCTACATTTTGGAAGGGAGTTGGAAATCTGAGGTAGTTACTCAAGTTGTATAAGAAAATTGAACTCTTATTGCCTTGCTAGCATGATTGCCTTTCAAAAAAGTAATTTAATTCTAAGTTGTGGAGGTGGGGAGAGCCTTTCTACAGATTTCTTCAACATTGCATTTAACTTGAAAAATAATAGCCACAGAAGGGCATCCTTCATACCTTGGACTTGCCCCATGAAAGATATCGTTGCCACTAAGTTTCAATCTGTACAGATGCTGGCAGATGCCAACTACTTGAGAAGGCCATATCATTCTGTGCTTCTTTATTCCATGATAGCAAGTATTATTGATTCCGTGCAAGTCAGTTTATCCAGTTTCTTTTCATTTTAAGACTAATGTTCAAAAACATTAAAAATGAATAAGGAAGAAAATCTAAAATGTAGTAGAGATTTTTTTTTAATCCTTGAACAAAGTTTTTCAATAGATCTTTCTGTTTTTCACTGAAAATTATATGCTATGTTATCCTCCAGTAGGTCATATTTAAAAGCACATGGTAGGTGATAAATATTCAGTGGTCTAGAGTCTTAGTGGAAATAGTTCAGTGGAGTTTTTACCTTGTGAACTTTAGATAGATATCCAGATGTTTCGATAGATAATTTTTTCATCTAGTCTAAGGAGTATTCTGTTTTTCTTCAGATCTTCAGGGCGTCAAGCTGGGCTTTGGTTGCTACTTGTATGATGTCATTGTCAGACTGCATACCAGATGGGTCTTCAATAATTACACCTTTCTGCCCCATACTAAATATAGTATTCAATTAATTTTCAATTATTCTTGACTTTTCTTTGCTGTCTTTACAGCTGATATACTCATGAAAGTAGTGCTGAGTAGGTATAGATTGTTGTCCTTCTCTGCATCCTACAGTTAAGTGAAAGATAGCATAGTGTTCCTGCAATTGCTCTGATACAGCCGGAGCTGCACAGACTAGTTGACATAGTGCCAACAGCTCCTCAACAATTGATAAGTTAAATATGAAAATATCTCTCTCCAAGTTTCCTGCCAAAACCGTCCTGAACCCATATCTGCTTCAGCGGGTGTCAGTGAGAGAGAGCATTCTGCTAAGTGTTTAAATGCCAGGGGCAACAGAGTTGAACAGCTTTGGCCAAAGGTTCATATATTTTGACTGAAGTGGAGGTTGGGAACCAACAGAGTCACTCAGAGAATATGATGATTTAAATTGAAAAGATTTGGAGGAAGAAGGTTTGTGGTGTGGAAGGATTTAATAATGGCATAGTTTGAGGTTTTGTTCTTAGGATTCTAATGTGCCATGTCTTTACTCCTACCTGAGGATTCACCCTCATCCTTGGTGGTTTAGGATAACTGCCAAGAGCTTGTAGAAGGAGTTTTAACTCTCAAGCACGGTTTGCTCATCACCTGTCTTGAGGGAACAGTGAACAATTTGCCTGATCTGGTTAGGAAAATCTGCCCCAGATTATTCTACTAGGAAAAAATAAAACCAATATACATTTTAGTCAAAATATTATAGCAATGCGAGGGTTGTGTGTCCAGGCATGATCTCAAGTACACATGTGACTGTGGCCTGTACTGTTGGTCACCCATGGAAGTCAGCTAACACTGATTATAATGCAATTTTTAATTTGCCATTTTCTCAAAGTTTCTAGATATTTATTAAGTATATATTGAAGACTATGGGAAACAGAATGACCACCCAGAGATATCAGAACCCTGAGATTGTCATCTTACATAGCAAAGAAACTTTGGAATTGTGGTTATCTTGAGCATCTTAAAATGGGAATGTTATTCTGTGCTAGTTAATAGGCTGTTTACAATGAAAGAAGTGCAGCAAGAACATCCCCTCAGATGAGAAAAGGTGATGACAGGAGCCATCAGAGGGTTGTGAGGGGAGCAAACTGGACCAATGGTGGCTGGCTTCACAAGGAATGAGAGTGGCCACTAGAAGCTGAGCAGCTAGCCAGAAAATGATTCTCCCCTGGCGACTCCAGAAAAGAATGCAGCTCTCTCCATTCCCTCTCTCCTAGCATTCTAACCTCCAGCCCAGTAATAGAATGACTCCCCATTGTAAGCCTCCACGTGGTGACTCCTTAAAGTACAGGTGGGACACTAATAACAGCCTCTGCTGTTTTAGGAGCTGTGCTAGACACTGGGACCAACCCAAGAAAAGCAACCCACCTTTTGCTTCTGTCAAATATATGAGTATTCCAGGCTGTTTGCATTTTGCCTATGAAAAAGTTAACTTGAGAAAATTAGCATGATTTCCCCATGGAAAATCTGCCTTCATAAACCTCCCTATGAGTTGTGCAACCTGTGACTATGGGGCCTTAGAGAGCACATCCTGCCACGCAATGTGTTACTCAAGGCCTGTGCTGTGCCTCTTACTCGGGGGTTAATACCAATCTAGGCATTTTTGCTTTGGGGAATTAGAACCGTCTACAGAACACACATATGAGGGGACTAGAACAACCTAAGCTGTAACTGTAAGATCAGTGGCTTTCTCTAAGGCAGGGCATCTAATTGAAGAGCTCTGTCCCAGGGGATTTGAATCAGAGAAAGAAAGCCGCAATGTTGGTGCCAGAGAGCGCTCCAAACCTCGAGTTTCTGAGCCCTTCCAGCCATGGTGCCTCTCCCCACAGACACTAGGTGCCACGGTTCCAGCTGTCCCCACAGAATCTGATGTGGAAGTGTGCTTTTTCTGACCTACTTCACTGCACAGTGTAGATTACAAAGGGAAATTAACATATGAAGAAACCCTTTGGAATCTAAAGGGTTATTATTTGGCTGGAAATCTTGGTGTCATTTTCAAATGTGGGGTCTGATTTAATAGAAGCAGCCAACAACCATGGATGTCATCAAATGGGGCTCAGAACATATAGAATAACTTTCAGTTGAGAGGGTATGGGGAGAGCCATACAAAATATTTTCAAGTTTTGGAGTGGTTTGACCAATAAGGCAAAATGCATTCAAAGGGAACTGAGAAATCAAGCTTAAGGATCTTGTTTTTCAGGGCTATTATAGACAATTCATTATAATTTATCACACTGATACACTTAGATTGGACAAAGCCCAAACACAACTGAGTTCAATGCATATTAAATTACCTCTTACTTAAAAGAAGGGTGGTCACCGGGGCAAGATGGAGTTCATTAGCAAGCTGAGAAGGTTTTCTTAACTCTTCACTCTCTGGATTCACCCTGTTCCAGATTCCCCCAGCATTAATGGGCATTTTTCTTTTTTCAGTTCTTGGAAAAATTTACACTGGGTCCTTCATGGTATTACAAGTTTCCAGTTCTAAAATTAGTGATAAAATGTTCCTTCTCACAAACAAAACACAGATTACTGCACACTCTGTTCTTATTCTTTACATAAAATCAGTTGGCCTTCTCTCTTAGGAAAAGGAAGGAATTGTCCTAACGTCTAATTTATTTCTATTTACATGAAGCAAAATAGTTCATTCTGGAATGATACCCGATTGGCAGACACTACGTGTGTGCTGTGGCTTCTCTAGAATTTGTGGCTACATTCCCAATGGCCAGCACAGCCACCTATGCCCTCAGAGGAAGTACATGGTCAAGTCATGACTGAGCTCTACCTGGTCTTTCATAGAGCTTCAAGCTCCTTCTGGAACTGGGCACTTCACAATCTGTCTAAATACCTTTTAATTTGTGGGTCCTAAGAAATGTCCCCCAAGGAGATGTCAATTTAATTAGATGATTCTAAAGGTATTTTTAATTGCTTCTATTCTTTTAATTTTTTTTTCTTTTTTATTAAAAATTTCCACCTTCTCCCCTCCTCCTCCTCCTTCCCTCCCCTCCCTTCCACCCATACCCCCACTCCCTCCCTCTCCAGACCAAAGAGCCATCAGGGTTCCCTTCACTATGTTAAGTCCAAGGTCCTCCCAACTCCCCCTAAGTCCAGGAAGGTGAGCAACCAAACTGACAAGGCTCACAGTGAACCCGTCCATGCTGTAGAGTCCAAGCCCATTGCCATTGTCCTTGGTTTCTCAGTCCTCCTCCACCGTCAGCCACATTCGAGAGTCAGGTTTGGTCGCCTATTCCGTCAGTCCCATTCCAATTGGGCTTGGTGATCTCCCATTAGTTCTGTCCCACCGTCTCAATGGGTGAACGCTCCCCTCACGGTCCTGACTTCCTTGCTCATGATCTCCCTCCTTTTGCTCCTCATCAGGACCTTGGGAGCTCAGTCCGGTATCCAATGTGGGGCTCTGTCATTTTCCCCTTCCATTGCCAGATGAAGGTTCTATGGTGTTGTGCAAAGTATTCATAAGAATGGCAATAGGATCTGGACATTTCTCACTCTCCTCAGCTGCCCAAGGAACTAGCTGGGGGCATCTTCCTGGACACCTGGGAACCCCTCTAGAGTCAAGTCTCTGCCAACCATAGAATGGCTCCTTTAATTAAGATATATAATTCCCTGTTCCCACATCCATACTTCCTATTTCCCAATCATCCCATTCCCCCAAGCTCTCCCCATCCTCCACTTCACACTTTTCTCTCCCCATCCCCCCATCCCCTCCTCCACCCTACCCCCAAGTTCCCAATTTTTGCCTGGCAATCTTGTCTACTTCCAGTATCCAGGAGGATAACTATATGTTTTTCTTTCGATTCACCTTCTTATTTAGCTTCTCTAGGATCACGAATTATAGGCTCGATGTCCTTTTTTTATGGCTAGAAACCAATTATGAGTGAGTACATCCCATGTTCATCTTTTTGGGCCTGGGTTACGTCACTCAAGATGGTGTTTTCTATTTCCATCCATTTGCATGCAAAATTCAAGATGTCATTGTTTTTTACCGCTGAGTAGTACTCTAATATGTATATATTCCACACTTTCTTCATCCATTCTTCCACTGAAGGGCATCTAGGTTGTTTCCAGGTTCTGGCTATTACAAATAATGCTGCTATAAACATAGTTGAACAAATGCTTTTGTAATATGATTGGGCATCTCTTGGGTAAATTCCCAAAAGTGGGATTGCTGGGTCCTGGGGTAGGTTGATCCCAAATTTCCTGAGAAACCACCACATTGCTTTCTAAAGTGGTTGCACAAGTTTGCATTCCCACCAG